>NC_134038.1:60663508-61011412 GCF_965140245.1 Athene noctua
GATTCAAAAATTACAAGCAGGGTAATCCAGAATATTTATGTTTCTTATTCTCCTGGGAATTCTGGTAAAATATTGCCAATATTCACAGGGGATATGGAGTGATTCAACTTCACCAGCACTGGGGGTTTAGATGAGACATAAGCTACCTCTTCCTGTTTCCTGGAACTGAGCTGGATCATCCTCCACCTTTTTGTCTTTAACCTTATCTCCCAGACAAGCAACAGCTTCTCTATGTTTATTTCTGCAGCTTCAGCGATTGTTGCCAAATAAACACTCCCATGGCTGGTATTAAACAACAGTAGGGAAGGGGAGAAGGAAAGATGGGAGTCAGGGCTGGGTTGAATGGGATCAGAAATGCCATTTCCAGTGTGAAGGAGCCTGAGTGCTAGAGTAAAGGAAAGAAGAAGAAAGGAGAAGAGGCTGATCTGAGCTGATCTTCAAAGAGTAGAGAGGGTGGTGGTTGCTGTTATAGGAGGCATTTTTTCCTGGAATAACACCTCCTACCCATGAGGAAAATGTAGCACAACCCAAATAAGGGAATACCTTGTATGCTATGTCTGGCGGGGAGGCCACTTACTAGGTCACACTGATAAAGTTCTGAAAAGGAGAACAAAAAACAAACAAAAAAAAGATGCTGCTGTGTAAAGGCTTGTTTAGCTACACAAAGCATATCAAGAAGGTGACTTCCAAGTGGTTTTAAACTTAAAAAACTGCTATACTGTTTAGGCTGAGAAGGACCAGATATTTAAGAGGTAATTCATTCATTAGTTTGTTTACCTTGCTCTTTGCTAAGAAAATTGCTGAGCCCAAGTGAACATGGCCTGAATTGTAATCTTTTCATTGTTACTGTTATTTCTGACAAGCATACCAATAAAATAAATATTTACATTTATTTTGGAATTAAAAATAATCATCACATTTCATTTCTCACGTCTTAAACTGGAGTTTATCACGAGATACAGAAAATAATCTGAAAGACTATTTAAATTGGAGTTATTGGATTAGAGCTATTAATTGGAGTTATTTTAATCCAAGAAGTTATTCTAATTTTGAATGAGTAATTGATTATACATGACTAAGTGGCATCATTCAACATCAGTCTAAGAAAACAAGAGGTCACTTTCTCAGCTGTACCTCTTAAAAGAGAACTGATTATTAAAATTTGCATTAGTAAGAGCATTGGGCCAAATTCATTCACTGTTATTAAACCCACCAAAGCTGATGAAGCTCTAAGAGGGATGAATTCTGCCTTGAGAATATGAGCAAATATAGAGAATATAGTCTGAGCAATGAGGTACATTTTAGGTTTAATATAAATGCTGCATCTTAAAACTTGCCCTAGCACTGGTAATTTATGTACTCAATACTGGTTTATGAGTGATGGAATACATTTTAGCTTAATACAAATACTCTAAACCAGGAATTTACACTGACAGATTGGATATATTCTCAAGACCTGATTTGTTCCTGACATAACCTCATTGAATCCTGTGTAGCAAACAGCATTGCGAGAACATGATATACAATACATGTGCACATTTATATAGAGATATGTAACATGAGTGTGAGAAATTAAATTAATCCTTAAAATGACCCTTTATTTTCTTTTATTATTTACTGATTCCTTAACTTGATTCTCAGTCATCTATGGAAATTCTTTGGTAGAACTCAGAATTTTATACTACTTGAAACCTTATACAGCTCACTAGACTTTAATCTTTTTATTCTCCTGTTGTGTTATGTTCACTTTTTCTGCTAATGTTCAGCTGAACATTTCTTTTGGAATTTTTAGTAGTTTACAGAATCCCAGAATCGTCTAGGTTGGAAAAGACCATGAAGATCATCCAGTCCAACCATTAACCTCACACTGACAGTTCCCAACTACACCATATCCCTCAGCACTATGTCAATAACTACTCTTAAACACCTCCAGGGATGAGGACTCTACCACCTCCCTGAGCAGCCCATTCCAACACCTAACAACCCATTCTGGAAAGAAATGCTTCCTAATATCCAGTCTAAACCTTCCCTGGCACAGTTTGAGGCCATTCCCTCTTGTCCTATCGCTTGTTATTTGCTTAAAGAGACTCATCCCCAGCTCTCTGCAACCTCCTCTCAGGTAGCTGTAGAGGGCAATGAGGTCTCCCCTCAGCCTCCTCTTCTCCAGACTAAACACCCCCAGTTCCCTCAGCCGCTCCTCGTACGACCTGTGCTCCAGACCCTGCACCAGCTTCGTTGCCCTTCTCTGGACACGCTCGAGTCATTCAATGTCCTTTTTGTAGTGAGGGGCCCAAAACTGAACACAGGAATCGAGGGGCGGCCTCACCAGTGCCGAGTACAGGGGTCAGATCCCTTCCCTGTCCCTGCTGGCCACGCTATTGCTGACACAAGCCAGGATGCCATTGGCCTTCTTGGCCCCCTGGGCACACTGCTGGCTCCTGTTCAGCCGGCTGTCAATCAGCACCCCCAGGTCCCTCTGTGACTGGCAGCTCTCCAGCCACTCCTCCCCAAGCCTGTAGCGCTGCTGGAGCGCTGCTGGGGGTTGTTGTGGCCCAAGGGCAGCCCCCGGCATTTGGCCTGATTGAAACTCCTCAAGTTGGCCTCAGCCCATGGCTCCAGCCTGTCCAGGTCTCTCTGCAGAGCCTCCCTACCCTCGAGCAGATCAACACTCCCACCCAACTTGGGGTCATCTGCAAACTTCCTGAAGGTTCTTCGTGCTCATCTGTTTTTGGGGTTGTTGATTTTTTGTTTTTTGGTTTGGTTTTCTTTCTTTTCTTTTTTTTTTTTCTTTTTAACTTCAGACCATCTGTGTTTGTTTTAACTAAACAGGTAATCTCTTTCTCTCTCTCAAAAAAAAAAAAAAAAAAAAAAAAATCAGTCGTTTAAGGTATATACCGTGAGACCAGGAGATAAGGAAATCAGATCTTCTCATTTTTACATGTTTACTAGAAGAAAAGACGTTTCATGTATTCTCAGTGGAAGAGAGAAGATATTGAATGGGGTAAACTAAAACTAGTTTGGCCATGATAAGATCTTCAAGAAGTAAGGGAAATTGTGTGAACATTCTAGATTTTCACATTACATAAAAGAAAAATATGCAAGAATATGAAACTTTAACACTTTTTTTTGTTATTTGAAATTACATTTAAAAAAAATATATTATCACACTTGCTATTATCTTCTTTTTGGACATCTATTTAATAGTTTCTAAGTTCTACTTTTTTTAAAAAAATGAATGTGTCCAGTCTTCTAATGTATCTACCAAAAATAACCACAAAATAAAAATTGTCTGTCTGTAGATCAGCTCACTGAAAGAAATGTCTGCTCATATTTGTTTTAAGTCACAACAAAGCAGGCAAAGTTGGCAAAATTATTATGTGCTGAAAAATATGTACACAAAAACTGTCCTTTTTTGTTTTACTGAAGTATTCATTACATTGACTCTTCAATTCCATATCTTAGATCTCAGCTTTACACCTGCAAAATTAGGGATTTACATGTCTAGAGCAAAACTCACAGATTGGTTGTTTCCAGGTTAGGATCAATTAAATAATGGTGTATGTCTCTCTCTGCACTGGTTTTCAGGCAGTAACACTTCCTTAAAAATGCCATGGGGACCTTCTTTCTCCTGAATTGTTGAATTATTGCATCTTCTTTTACTTACATACCTCTGGGTTTCAAGAAACTAGTCTGTCTCTGAGAAATCTTCTGGAATTAACTTCCTTTAGGTTCAAGACTTGCTGTACTGATGCTGACAGCTTAAGTGCCAAGTGCTGTTTGCTCTGATCTACAGGTATTGAGGCATTTTACCTCTAGAAAAAGGTATTGATGAAGAGGAAGGTTTTGGGGGGTTATAATTTCCCAGGCAGCTTGCTCACCACTATGGTTTAGAATAGATTTTCTGTGTCAAAGCGTTCTTGTCCTCTTTCTCTTTGTGGGATGAGGTGCTGAAATGCACGGCTTGCCAGAGCAGCTTGCTCCCATCTCTTGAATGAAAGCAGACTTCATCTCCTTTGAGGTCCTCAAAGCACACCTTTCAAAGCAGCTCTGAAAAGTGTTAGGCTTTCCCGATTTTCAGATGTAAGGTGATCTGTTAGGATATTCAGTCTCAGAGGAATAGGTTTTGGTTTAAGCAAAACGAGACCATTTGAACATTGGGAATCACAACAGCAAGGCCAGTACTGCTATCACTCATCGACCATTGATCTTCCACATTGAAGTTTTTTTTTCTGATGCAGTTTCAACAGCAAACAATAAGGTTAGGAAATTGAATAATAAATGTTATAACATAATTTTTGAATATTAAATGCTTTCACTAAATGTCTGTGCAGTGTTTTTTATTTAGTGAGGCTGTGAATTTGCAGGTCACGGACATTGTGCTGTTCTAAAATTAGCTGTATAATTCCACACCAGCTAGTATGTAATTTAGCAGTGTAGTTTCACCTGCATTTTATCTTTATGGCCAAGAAAAGTTTTAAATGCTTTAAATATGCATTGGTTTTACAAGGGTACGCTGCTTTTTCAGCTCAAGTCGTTTGACAGAATTGCACTGTGCCTATTGCCAATTCCTGGAAAAGATCTATAATACTTGATTTCAAATAATACAGTGTTTCTTGTGTGTGATTTCCTTCTATATTTGAACATAGCATTAAAATTCTTCAATTTTTAAACATTAATTTTTGTTTGGTTGGTTGGTTTTTTAAATGTGTTCTCTAACAGAAAATTTTCTAATTAAGAAATTTTTATTTTTAATAATAAGTTTTTGTTGATTTTTTTTTTAACTTTTTGAAAATTCATACATCTGAAAATGAAATTTTCTTTGGACTAAAATTCAGTTGAACTACATTTTTATACTTTCTGGCAAATATCCACACAGCAGTATATCCAAAATTTACATACTTGTGAGAACATCTTGATGACTGAAATTTAAAACTTCTTCTAATCAGAGAACAGTAACAGATTTTCAGAACAGACCCTCTTTTTAGACAATTTTTTCTTGATATTTGGTTTAGTGAAAGATCTATTGTACAGATGTTGAAATTCTTCACCTATTAAATACTTCAGAATTTCTTTATTTTAAAAAAATTTAAAATTATTATTTACTTCTGTTGTAACTTTTCCTTAGGATGCATTCTTCTTTTCTGATTTAGCTCTTCTCTTTCTTCATTTCAATTTTCTCCTTCCATAGGTTTTTTGGGGTGTTTGTTTCTTTTTCTTGCCTTTAACTATTTTGCTTGCAGTTTCTTTATTTTGCCACCGATTTTTGGTTATACCTCTTTTTATCCATCATCATATTTCAACAGTTCTTTATTCTATTTTCATTTTTTAAAAGTACACTGGAGCAGAAAAGTCACATCTTCTCCCTAGTGCATGCAATTGGAGATTATTTTTCCAAGTATATAATGTGTACGTACATGGTTTTATTTACATTCACTTAGGAGAAAAAATTCTACCAAGAATGAGATGAAGCTGTTGTCAGCAGCTACAATGAATTTGGAGCATTTTTGAAAGAACAGGTGATTTATTGTTACAATACATTATTTATTATTGGTTACAAGAGTTTATTTTTGCATCTGAAATTAAACAGAATTTAATTAGGTTAATAGAGTAAAATCTTATTCTATGAGAAAATTCAGGCTTCTACTGATTACCTACCTTCTTTTAGAATATGCAACTGGATCATGGATTTTTTTTCTAAATATCATTCTTTATAAAAAGTCAGATTTATTTATTTTGGGTTTTTTTATTTTCTAAAAAAACAATGCACGACAAAAGTTTTTTCTTACTAGGAATGGAAGGCCTACTTTGCAGGATCCTGTCAGGTTGGCCTACGAATAATTTTTAAAGATGAAGCAGGAATGTTCTTATTTTCTTTATATTGAAACATGATAGTAACTAGCTTTCACTGGTCATCAGTACAACACTAGTAAGGATATATCAAGTTCCATATCACAATTTAGAAACTCAATACCAGAATATCATATGGACATAACAATACTTCAGAAAACAGGAACATTTCATCCTTGTGTAGATGGGGACCAACTCTGAGTGGGAACATAGCTTATCCTGTTGATAAGAAGATTAAAAGCAATTACATACACTTAATGAATTGGAAACAGCATAATACAGAAAGTCCAGTGGACACTTGTAATAAAGTTTGAAGTGTCTAAAATCTCAGTTTAATGAAAAAGAAAAGTTTAACCTCTAAATCTCTGTAAATTAACCATTCACATTTCAGATTTGTCTGTGACCTTTTAGAATTAGCTTTATCATTAGCATTTTGAATATTTTGTAATGACTGCAAAAACTGTTATTTGTCTTTCTAATCGCTGCATACTTCCAAAAGAGTCATTAATAATTAATAATTTAAAATACCTTAACAGTCTCAGCAGCAAGAATTAACTTCTTGCTGCAGTTATATTTAACTTTTCCCGTCCTTTTATAGTCAGGGACCAATACACATTTGATGCAATTATCAAATTATTACTAGTATGATAGAGTTTTTTAATCCAGTTTCTGAATTTTTTACAGATTTACTTGGACAAGGCTCTAGCATCTTGAGGATTATTTTCTGTAACAGTTTTCTCTATTTACTTACATCAAGGATGACACTTTGAAATACATAGAATAAATGCATCACATAAATCCAAACTATTTTTAAAATTACTTTTACAAACAGATGTAAAAAATACAAGATTTTTATTTTTTATATTTATCTGTATAGCCTCTGGATTATTGCTCTGCCTAATTTTTTAGAATAAAGCTTGTATTTTTGAGTTTAAGTTGTACAATTTTCCTAAGACATTTTAATTAATCTTATTTAAAAGCATGTTTCAGATGGAGATATCTTTGTTCTAAATTAGCATCCTCTAATATGAGCTATGGCTATATCAGTATTAATACTTTTAGAAATATTTCAGTAAAGTGAACTCTATGTCATGCCTGATATGGAATACTCATCATTAAACGGCTCCTTGTCATCCATATTGATACTTTCACGATTAGTCTTTGTCCTAAAACTCAAGCTAGGTAATGTGACAGGCATTCACGTTAAGAAGCAGCACATTTTACAAATGATGTGACAAGCACAAGTTAAGGCGTAATAGGGTTCAAATCATCGATTTGATCTCAACTTGCTCTACAACTTTACTTATAACAGGCAACCTCTGGCTTTTGCTGGCTTGATACGTGTTTGATATTCCTGAGCTGGAGTGAGGTTAATGTGAATTTTGACTCTACCGACTCCTCAGCTGAGGTATTCTATCAATTAACAGGGTTATCCATCATATATGCATTATCACTCAGAGGTGTACAGTGTGTCCTACTTTAAAGAGCACATCAATTTTTTAGTCATGAAAAAATGTCCAATGCCACTAGTCACAGGCAGGAAAGAAGTACTAAAACTGGCTTATCCTCATTTGTAATAATGATGAATGTGCTTTGGAAACAAACAGATAATCACCATGGCAGGAGCCTCCTCAGTTCCTCAACTGTTTGAAGGCTTCTTCCATTCCACTATAAGAAGCTGGTTTTGCACTTTCTGTCTGGCCAAAACATATTCAGAACTTTTAAGCCCCATGTTAAATGTCCAGATCAGTTCACTGTGTTGAGATCTGCCTACAGCTGCCTACTCAGCAGGAATTCTGTCAATGCTGTCTTTATTAATGGCTTCAAGAACTGTGTGGAGATAAATACAGAGCAAGGGCATGACCCAGCTTTTTTCAAGCTGTGCTGCCACGCATTATATGTATGTCGTTGTCAAATGGGAGAAAAATCTTTCCAGCTTTTCACAAAATACAGCAGACAGCACCTGTAGTTTCCTGAAACCCCCTTCTGTATTCCATCCAGCTGTTCTACTGATGTGCACCACTGAGATACCATACTGTATTCTGGTGTGCAGTCATCATTAGTGATGTGACTTCGTAGATGAAAGATAAACACGGATTATATTTTCCAGAGTCTAAATCAGTCGGTATTATGAGATGATGAGCAATTATGAGGACAATAATACAAACATGAAGTGCTAACTATAGACAGATCCCTTCCTTCAGGGTCTGCTTCACTTACAAAATAAGCATCCAATCACTTCAAGACACAGGTAGTTGTCATACCTGAAGAAATCAATACACATTGAACATTGCTCTCACTTCAACCATCCAAGAGGAAAGATTTGCTTATAGCTTCCCACCATTTTTTCGTGTCTTTTAGACACCTTAGCAATGAAGCAGACACTAACCTTGTTCATGCTGGAAATACATTTCTATCTCATCTCAAGGACGATCAATAAACTTTTGAAAGAAAATATCCCCAGTAAACTGTATCCAGCAAAGCTTACCTAATGAATACTTTTGACTAAATAATCTGTGAATAACTTTATATACATGATAGCCATCATATAACAAATGATTGAACAGAGAATTCATCATTTTGGAAAGATGAACACAAATTCTGGATCATTTCACCAACTACTGGAAGTTTTGGTCTGCAGAAACAACCAAAGATCCTTTCAAATAGTAAGATATATACTTAAAGCCTGGAGTAAAAAAATCCAAAAAGTATAACTGAACAAAGTCAGTCTAAGACTAAGGTGTCTTTGGAATAATAACCTTAACTCAAAACTGAGAAAAAAAAAAAATACAATGGATTCTCTGCAATTTGAATTATTTTGTTTTTAATATACATTTTATGTCAAAATTAAGCTATATTCCTCATGTAAGAACTGCTATATAACATATTATGGTTTGTTTCTTATCCAGGGCTTGTAATTACTAATTTCAGACCATGAGAGCAATATTAAAATGCTCGCTTTCTGGAATTCCACCAGCAGCTTAAATTTTTACTACTCTTAGCCAACTTTTACTCTCAGTAACTGTATGCAAAGGTATTTTTTTCTACATTGTTTTTAAAAGAGATGCATACTAAAAAAACATTTAGGTTTAAACAATAAATATATCTTTTTCTTTAGACACAAAACAAGATCCTGGTAAATGTCACAAACTTAATTACGTTATCTAAATTTAGTTTCAATATAATTAAATGATATGATTGTTTCAAAAGCAATTGCACCACACAGGTTCTGTGCTCTGTCAACTTTGGTATCAAATTCGCAGTCTTCTTTTCCTGAAGATAAAATCATTCATGTCTTGAGATATCCAGAATAAAGGGTCTGTGAAAGTGGCAAGCAGGCAGTTTCACAGAGGATTCTACTTCATGAATTTATCCTATCATCTCAGTCCCACTCCCACAAAACCTTTTATCTTGTATTTATTGATATACTGACAAAAGGAGAATGAGTTTTGATTAAAACAAAACAAAATCCAAAGCCAGCGGTACTGTTTTGTTAATAAATTTGAGAGAAGGTGGCCTAGCATCTCAGTTGATATGAGAATAATATTGAAAGATACGTGTAAATATCAAATGATGTAATAATAACTTCCATCCAAAATAACTTCAAGTTAATTGTAGAACAAGCGAGAATAACAAGAAAAGGAGGTTTGAACTTTAATCAGACAAAGTGGTGGAATATATTTTAGGAGGCACTGACATAAATAACAGAATTCTGGATCAAATAAAACATAAAAATCTATACATAATTCTGGATCAAGTGAATTGAGCAAATATCACCCACTTCCTCAACATGCTTTATGAAAATGGATCAATCAACAATGAGGGTTCTTGGTCTATCAGGAAAATTATTTTGTCCAATACTTTATCCACAGATGTATTCTGAAAAGCAGAGAGGAATCTCCATATTTTATAATTATAATTTATCTCTAAGGGAATTATCAAGCACTCCAACAAGGTAGAGATACTTGAGATGTAAATATGGTGAACACTCTTTTCTATTCACATTACTTCAGCCAGTACACAAATAAACAATGAAAACTTATTAAAGCTTCAAAGGAACTACAGAGGAGAAAAACTGGTAATTTTTTATTTATTTATTTTTTTTAATCCAAACCGGAAACGCTGGGGTTTCAACCCCAAGCCCCAAATTAAGGCTGACACGTGAGTGACTCCCACAGCCCTTCACAAAGGGGGGGTGAGTTCACCTTTAGGCTTCCCTCCAGGGTACGGCGGCCTTGCAGGGAGAGCCATGAGGTAAATGAGCCCCAGGTGTCTGCACTGAGTAAACAAAGGTCAGGTGTCCCACTTAGGGATAAAAGCTGGGACCCCTTGCAGGCAGGGGCAGTGTCTGTGTGTGGGGTGGATGCACTTTGCAGAGTTTCCTGTTGGGGAAGGACCTCCTGCCTCCCTGGGACTGGGCTCCAGTCAGGTCTGGCCTTTATAAATATGGGCTGTGTAGAGATTCAGTATGTGGCTTCCTTGGTCTTATGTATTTGGCTGGTTGACCTGGTTGTCTCCCATCTCTTCTATGGGAGACTGCATTTCACCATTTATTCCACCCATTGTTGGTCATGTGGTGTCATTGTTGGGGTCAGTGGGATTGACGTCAATTATGTATAACCTGACTGACTTGTTTGTACCCCCAGTGCTCGCCCATGTACTGACCCTTTTGTATCAAATACAATTTGGTTATTGGTTCATCTTTATGCTGGCTGTGTCTCTTATGCTAGGCCTAATAACTGGTAGAACAAAACCAAATAATAAAAATGGTTGAAAAGTATCTGGTGAAAATATAAATAATCACGGTGTAAAAAATAGCATGCATAGTGTATACACAAATAATGGTCAAAATCTCTTTACCTAGACATGTAAATGTAAAGCTATCCCTTAGGATGAAGGAGGAATGTTTGAAAAGTTTTTGCTAAAAGATATTTAGATAGTATTCTGGGAAGAAAGTGATAAACTGCAAATCCATATGATGTATAATAAGACATTAACTTATTTTTGTGGAGAGTTGTACAGTCATGACAAATTTAGAAGAAGAATAATTTATATCTATACTTATACAGGAGAAACTTTGAATTAAGTGAGGACTGTGGACAATTTATCTGTCAATATTCATTACCATACTCTTTCCTGTGAGTCAGTGAAATCTGCCCTGAGTTATTTTCTTCTGTAGAATTCTTCCACTATAACAATGATTTCTCTTCATGCAGCATTGCCTGATTCCTTGCCAAAGGGACTACTTTTCTGTTCTTGCAGAATCCTTTATCAGCCTTACTTATCACTACCTTCACTTAATTACATTCTTTCTACTTTCTCTTTTTTGCCTTCACAAAAGGTCTAAGCAACTAGGTATACATGTATTCATACACATATCAACTACTGTAACCTTTCTTCTTCTCTACATCCCCTGTTTTTGCAAAGGGTCTTTTCTTCCTCCCCGCCCCTACAACAACAATGATTTTGTAATTACTTATCAGCCAGGATCAAGTGTAGACATAAGCAAGATAAGTAGTTGCCCAGATCAATAAACTGTCAAGGGTAATAAAATGTTTATGTTTTCTCTGGAGAGCTAGAAAGCTCACTTCTTTCCTAATACAGATCCTGAGAAAAACATCCGAGGCTGTGAATAGTGGCCAGTGCTGCCACAGGAGAGCTCTCACTCACAGGAGAGCATCAGTAGGAATAACGAGCCTAGCACTTTCTTCTTGTTTGGTTTCATATCTCCCATATACATTTTTCATCCTAACGTGAATGCAGACCAACTGGGAACAAACACATCTTGAAAATAGTCCTTTAATTTTGTCCAGACTTCACCTATCACTGGAATTTAAGAAACCTGCTTTTATTCAGGTTGACGTAAAAAGGGCATTCTCATCATTTAGTCAGATTTTAAATTCACACAGTAGGATTGCTTCTTTCACCCTGTTGCACTGAGAGAAAGCTGGAAAATACCAGCATTTCTAAGGCATCCACATGAATAATAATGAAGAGAAAGACCAATTTAATGTTTTACCTGTTTGATGAATATGAGCTGTCATTAGCTGTAGTAAATATTTATCTTTATAATGTTATTATATTTCTCCACCATTGCTTCCAAAATTTTAATTCAGACAGTGGTTTTCATTTTTTATCCTATCATATATGATGCTGTGAGCTTTTAATGGATTTTTTTTTTCAAAACAACTCAAGTTTCTGCAGGATCACATCTTTGTTTACTGGAAGTTTATGCCAATATATCTTTTCATTCTTAGTACTGCTTCTTAAAAGAGGAAGATCTAAATGAAGGATTTTTTTGAAAACAATAAGCGTTATAATAGATTTTAATATCAAAATATAGCTGCTGGTGAGTTACTATGATACTAGTTCCTGAGTCAAGGGCAGTATTGCTACTGATATGACCCATCACTCAATCAAATCTTACAAGGAATTTATTTATGGAATTTTGGTAGAATAAATCTCCAAAACCATATCAGACAAACGTGAGTAGAGCGTGAACTTCTAGGTATATTCTGGCTGTTAGAAGTGAACAAGTGACTTTTGACAGTTGCTGAAGTGTCTTTGAAATTTTGTAAGACTGAAAGGCTGAAAATTCAAAAAAGCAGTCTAGCCTAGTCTATACTTTCAAAGTCTGCAAGGTAATTTAACAACTAGTGATTTTTGTTGTAGAGAAATAATTATTCTTAGTTACAGTACTTGATTCCAGAGCATTGGATCATCATAGAATTTTATACTTGGGAGTCTGAGTGCCCAAGAACGCAAATGGTACTTATACAAATTGAACCATGATCTGTCTTCACAACAATTGTACTCTCATTTTGACAATTACAAAGGGTTGTTTAAACACGAAATATTTTATTCCCAGATACACGCATTAATATATCTCATTATTACTCTCTTGAAGGTGTGGTTCACAAATTTTGTATCAAGATAAAAACCATGTTCTTTGAGGATCTCAGGACTAATCACATAGCATTAATTAGAATGGTTAGATTATTGCTTTATTCTTAGGGATAGAGATAAATCTAATTTCCCCTAACACTCAGTAGATAGAAGCAGATGAAGGGTGATTCATCTGACCTCTTCTAAATACTGGGTTTGGAATGAGATGAGCTATGTCCTGGAAATGTTTTTTACTCTCCTCTGAGTAAATGACTTGCAGAGCACTAAAGATGCCTTGTCCTGACTTGGACATCTAATATTGAAACTCCTGAACTGGAGCAGGTGAAACATGTTCTGTGTTTCAGGTGCAGGTTCCAAAGCCTCTTTCAAGCAATACTTCCCATAGTGCAATAATCCTATTCATGAGGGAGTCTGTTGAATGATCTACTCTGAGGCTCCACGGCAGGGATCCCATGTTTACTACATAACACTCTTTTTTTCCTCAGGGAGTTTCTTGGTTTGACATTCACTGAGAAAGGCTTTAAAACACGATTCAATTGCATCCAAAGACTTGCAAAGTTGAATGAAAATGAAAATTATGGGGGTTTTAAATATTCTATTTATTCTTAAATCAGCCTCTGATATTGGGGTCTCCACTCATCATCCCTTTAAAGTAAACAAAACTCTTCAGACTTGTTTATGAGCCATGAAGAAACATAAACCAAGACAAATTCCTTTTTCCCTGGAAATAATCTTTAAAATGTGGCTATGGAAAGCTTTTCTGACTGAAGAATTTCAGAACTGAAATGATTTATCACCACAGCTATCAAGTCTCATGGCTTCATAGCTTTAGAGATGAAAAAGTCATAAATGCTGTGCTTTTTACCTAAGGTGATATGATACATCACCTGATGGTGTACTTGAAGTTAACCCCAAAGCAAAACTATAGTGCTTTATCCTCACTGTATTTTTACCTTTTGAAAACTAATATGTATTAGCTGGGTTAAGATAAAACCAGCTGCAAAATAAACAGTTTTTAGAGCACCAAAATGACATTGTCACAGGGCAGCCTGAACTGGTTTGAGCTTTGTGAAAGAAAAGAGAGTGGTGGCCATGTCGGAAGCATCCAGTCTGAGGATATGAATCAAATCTTCTTTAGTGTGAAATAAGTTTACATGATTCATGTTATTATAAAATAATGTTAGGACTTCATAGTCCATTCTCACCTACCTCAGCATATGGTTTTGCACAGTGTAAAATAAGTTTAAAATATTGCTCTTTTTATATGTATTGACTGAACTGTTTTTGTATAACTGCAGGTTTGAGGGAGCAGGGTGACATAATGTGTATATAGCTCTCTGTTTTTGCAAAGTCATCCTGACCCCGTGTTCTAATGGGCCTGTCCAAACTGGTTCTGTTAAGTGTTGTTTACAGTTATCCGGGCCCAAGAAGAAGTTGTGTGTAAGACGCATGCGCGAAGTCCGGGGTCACCAAAAGGGCAGGTTGAGGAAGAGTGCTTACTTCATCCCATGACCACCAGAGAGGGACGAAAAAGACCCCAACAGACAAAGAAAGCATGTGTGAGAAAGATCTCCATAAACCCACCCTTTTCCCGGAAATCCTATGAATGTGTATTAAAGGGTATAACTATGTATGAGAAGAGAGAGAATAAATACTGAGGAGGGAAACCGGTCAGCACGGGCCAGGTAGACCAGAGGCTCCCGGTTTGTCCAGCGCTGGTTTTGCTTATCTTTATTTATTTAATAAATTGGAAATTTTGTTTATGACTAAATTTGGATGTGATCATTTATAACATTTAGGAAGCCAGGGGAAACCCACATTGAAAGTAGGCCATTTTCCTCTATAACATGTTGGTGAAAACTTCATTGGCCAAAACCCAAATAGTTTAAATGTCTTCAATGGGGCTACTGATATATTCCCTTGTTTTTTTAGTATCCTGCTAAAATTAATCCTGTCCATCTAATAATGCATCCAGGAGGAAAATTTAGTAGTCAGGTATTGAAATGTTTATATATTCCTTCTTGAAGGATGGACTTGTATTGTCTCAGCTCACTCAGTCCTTCAAGGATGAGCAAATCCAGAGATCTAAAACACAAAGTTTTATATAATGGATCCCAGTTTGTTATGAGTGCACTAAAATGTGTAAAGTAATTCCTAACCAGGGAATAGAGTGAAACAGGAGAAATGCAGCCTTTCTAGTCTGACATACAATTCCCATTAAATGACACTTACTCATGCATGCACAGGTAAATTACATCAAAGCAAAATTTGTTATGGGGGATTTGGTGAATTCTGTAGCCTAATATTATATACAAATAAAGAAGTTCATCAGCTGTTGAGAAGCTATTGATAAGTAGAATTTTCTGCAGACTTCAGGCATGAAATCACACAGCTGCAACTGGTCATAATTCTGAATAATATTCCAAGAAACACCAAATACACAGAAGGGAATAGAAAAGATTCAGCCAACAAAGTCATTGAATAGTGTGCATGACTAAAACCCCACTAAATAAGGCAAGTCACATCCCCAGAAACAGAAACTCTAACCTCATTAAGCAAGTATAAAACTGTCTGAAGTGATGGAAAACCACTTTGTACTCCACCTAATAACACAACTGGAATCCACTTTGGAAGAAAATTGAGGCAAAAGCTCCTGTACAACTCAGGGAGACTGCAAACAAACAAAGCATTAAAGTAAAATTGCCCAAAAGAAGACAACAATAAGAATCTGTAATACCCTGAGCAGAACACAAGAAGGCACTTAAAGAGGCAATCAGAACTAATGGTGACATTAACTCGATAAAGGAATATACATCCAAAGAGTCCCTGAAGCAATCTATACCCAGTGAGTAGGGCATCAGAGAAGCTGTATTTGAAAAATTAACACCCCATTACCGTGGAATGAGGACAATGTTCAGAGGCTTTATAAAAGCAAGTCACAAAACTTGGCAGTTGAACTGCAATGAGCATCCACATGATAAAAGTTCAGAGGGAGAATGAAAAGTGAGAACGCATTGAAATCACTTCTCCTTGGCATTGTCAGTTGGAAGAATAGCTAGGGAAGAAAGTAACTACTCACATTTGTTTTGTGAAGACTGTGGTGTTTACATAATTTTTCCTCGAGACCTGAACCTCAGGCAACCTTAAGTACTGATTTCTACCATTGTATGTAAGTGATACGGGAACCTTCCTGTGTTTGCAGTGGCAAGAGTGTTGAAGATAGGGACTGTATTTTAATAAAATGAAGTGGATGCTGGAGAAAATGTATTTTGACACCAATAGAAATAATAAAACTTCTGAGATACTTTCTTCCTTCTTGAGGACATATCTCACATTCTCTGAGGACTACAGATCAATATTAACTACTTTCAGTTCAGTAACTGAAGACAAGAGAAAACTGACTTGCAGATTACTAATAATGTGCTGATAAAGGTCTATTTTTCAAACCTTTGGTCCAGACTGTGGAGTGCGGCATGCCCTTTGATAATTACTATTTGTAAAAAAGGCCCTGTCTGTCCCAATAGGTTCCACTAGTGTTTCTTCTCCACATGACAAGTCGTAGGCTTACTAGTACCAGAAAAGCATTGTTGAATGTGTAACAATGTATAGTTTATTAGTGCTATGCTCTTGGTATTAGTTTGAGCTAAAAATAAATACCTTCATAAGGATGTATAAATTAGTAAGGTTCTGATTTTAATTTCTCATAAAGCTCAAGGGTGATTATTTTTGGTTAGAATTTTAGTTTTATTCTATTAATTACCCTCCTCCTTGTACAATTAAAGAGAATTCATTGAGTACCAGCAGTACAAATGTTCACGTGAAAATAATTTTTTTGAGAAAGACTAAGTAGATTAAAATCATGCTTTAAAAGAGGATTTACCTCTTTTCTTCTTAATCCATGAAGCTTCATCACTATTCTAACAGTTTTAGGGCTTGATAAGAGATAAGTGTTTTTCATATATATCTATTCTTTAAATACTGTTATAACTGTTATTTGAACATTTATTTCTGTCACCATATGCATATGGTTGATTGGACACTTAAATTTAGGAACAAAAGTCCTTTGATTAGAGAAATACCATCTTTTGGTAGATCAGTATCAAATTTCAGTATTGAGTCTTCAGAAGAATCTTTTATTGTAGTTCTCATTTTTCTTTACTATAAAGTCACAATTTATATTTTGAATTTGCTAACATCTCCAGCATAAACCCCAATGTTCTTTCAAATACACTAAGGATTAAAAGACAACATAGTTGCAAAACACCTCATCACTCTTTGGTACATCGTAACAGAGGATGTTATCATTAGATAAATCAGTCACTTGTCTACATCATGCCTTAAGATTTAGCCTGATAAGGAAATCTAAGGAATTAGTAAGATGTTATGTGGTAAGCAAAACATGTTTTGGTTATGCAAACAAACATGTATTTCTTCTGACAGCAACATTTCTCACTGTAGTTTGATGCTAGTTATGAATACAGGAAGGTAGGGATGGAGGATATTAATGTCCTGTGTTTCTGGCATATATTTATTTTGCAGAGGATTAAGAGCCACTTAACCACAGTCATATATAAAAAGATCTGCTAATATCCCAACTCTTTATTGCCCCTTATTAAAGTTAGCAGCTTTTAGATTGTATTAGTATGCCTATCACATTCACTTTTTTCCAGTAAAGCTCTGCTTGAAGTACTTTCCATGTACACACCCATTACATTTAATCTTCCAGTTTACATATCTCTGTTGCATGTATTGACCTAATGATGACTGAATGAATGAGGAAGAAAAAAGTATACTAGAGAACAAATTTAATTATTTTACAAATGCAAACAAAACTTGGGTGTAGTTGCAGCCCACTTTAAATTTCATATATGGATTTAGCCTCTTAAATTGTGCTTAAATTCAGGCTTTTGACCTGTTAACACTGTCACAAGATTTGATCCTTTTTTCTTACCTGATCCTTCTGAAATGTCTTTTTGCAAACCTGTCTTCACCATCCAAACCTTCTGTTCTTCTTGAGTTGGCACTCACTGAGATCCATGGATATTTTTCTCTAAGACTTTTAATACGTAATTATGGATATATTTTAATAGCTCAGAATATCCCCTCTTTTAACACTGTATAGTTTGTCTTTTAGCAGATCACAGTCTTCATTAATATTAAAAAAAAGTTCTTATCTTAATAAATGACTCAAGTAAATGACAACAGTTTAAACATCACTGCACCAAAGTCTGCTTAATTGAAATCAATCTGATTTAAGAGACAACACATGTAATCTCCAACACTGTTTTCCTTTTGGTACAGTGAGACATCTGTTATTCTCCTATACATCTAAAGATTTTGGCCCTTTTAGAAACAACTTTTCACAATGAGCTCACACATCCCCTCTCAGGTTCATGTGAACCAGAAAGGTTCAATTTATTCTCTGGAGAGTGACCCAATTTTAGAGTTGATTTATATATCGATTTCCCATTGCCCTCATGCAGACCAAAACCAAAATCAGCCTCTAAGGACACAGATGCTTTATAAGACTGGTACTACACTTCACTTTGTTTCTTATTGCTCTGAACATCAAATGCAGCATAGTTTCATTTTTATAAAATCTCTGAGTGAACAGCAGAGATCAGATTAAAACCAAACCCGAAACAAAACAACTCCTCAGCTAGCTCTGCTCTGGTTAAAGTAAACGTTAAATTTTATACTGACCTTCATAGAAGCAGAATTAAGGTACACCTGACCCTTTATGGAAGATCTGAAGATACTAAAGATCTAGTGTTTGTGTAACCTTAACTCTGCGTGTTGGGTTTGCATGTCACTGGGTTTTGGTAGCAGGGGAGGGGGCTATAGCAATGACCCATGTAAGAAGCTTCTGGAAGCTCCCCCGGCTCTACGTCAGATCCACCTCTGGCCAAGGCTGAGCCAATTAGCAATGGTGGTTGTGCCACTGAGATAAAGTATTTAAGAAGGGGAACCTGAGAGAAAGAAATGTGAGGGAAATACCTATGCAAACACCAAGGTTAGTGCAAGAAAGGAGGAGGATGGCGGGGGGAGGTGCATTGGAGCAGAGATTCCCCAGTAGCCCGTGGTGAGAGGTCAGGCTGTGCCCCTGCAGCCCATGGAGGTCCATGGTAGAGCAGATGCCCATCTACAGCCCATGGAGCACAGCAGAGCAGGTGGCTGTGTCCAAAGAACATTGTGACTCAAAATGCAGCCCAGGCCATAGCAGTTCATTACTGGGAGGACTGCAGCCTGTGGGAGGGACCCACGCTGGAGCAGTTCTTGAAGAATTGCAGCCTGTGGGAAGGACTCACATTAGAGAAGTTCATGGAGGACTGTCTGTTGTGAGAGGGACCCTGCACTGGATCAGGAGAAGGCTGTGAAGAGTCTTCCCCCTGAGGAGGAAGGAGTGGCAGAAACAATGGGTGGTGAACTTACCACAACCCCCATCCCTTGCCCCCCTGTGCCACTGGAGGGGAGCAGGTAGAAAAATCAGGAGCAAAGCTGAACCCAGGAAGAAGGGAGAGGTGGGAGAAGGTGTTTTTAAGATGTGGTTGTATTTCTCACTGTTCTACTCTGTTTGATTGGAAAATTAAGTGGTGTTTGAATTAAATTCATGTTATTTTTCTTCCCCTAATGAGTATGCCTTTTGTCTGTGACCATAATGGGTGGGTCACCCCTCCCTATCTATATCTCCATACCTGAGCCTTTTTTTACCATTTTGTCCTTCCAGTCCTTGAGGAGGAAGGAGTGAATGAGTGGCTGCGTGGTTCTCAGTTGTGCTTTGGGCTTAAACCATGACACTCTGCTAGAATAATAGTCATGTGAGTATTCCCTCCACTTCCTAAGCTGGAACTCAGATGTTAAGTCATTTTCACAGCTGCATCAGATAGATTACCTGTAACAGCTATTTTCAGAGCTCTCATTAAAAAAGCCATTATTAATGACAATGTATGAGTTATGAGTCATTATAAAGTGAATGAGACATGAGCGAACTACATCACTGATAAATGTAACTGCAATTAGAAGCTATTTTCCAGATAGGGCATCCCAACAGTGCCAATGAAATCAAGAATTTTGTCAACTTTTAGATGAAGGCCAGGATTTTACAGTATGACAGAGCCAATAGCTAACACAGGGGGAGCCTTAGATTAATTAATCTGCTTAATTTTTCAGATACCAAAATTTCAAAAATTGTATTTTCATGCATAAATAATTTTAACATATTGAAAGGCAATATTGAAAGGCAATATAAAAAAAAATCTCCAAATAAAAAATGTCAACATTTCTGAAAAATTATTTTCAAAAGCATCACAACATAAAATTTAATGCATTTTAATTTAATAAAATAATGTATCAAACCTGTTCTATGACAGGTTATCTAGGTGATGCAGTTTCTCAAAACTATTAGACCATAGGGCGTGTTTATGTGTCTTGGAAAAAAACGTTCCTTTGGGGATTAATATTCACAAAAAGTAATGCTGAGATCACGGGAGACAAATAAAAGCCAATAAACACAAAATAAACCAAAACTGGATCAAAGTATAAACAGAAAGTTGATTGAATATTATGAAATTGAAAAACTGAAGATGCTTTTTCTGATTAGAGGCAGGCAAATGCAGTCTGGCGTCTCTAACCGCAGCCATAGTAAGAAGACAGAAACCTTGGGCAAGCAGAGGTAACAGTACAAGAGGAATACTAAGGATTCAGCATTATCATAAAGAGGCTAGAATAGGATTTGAATATGTTTTATCGCTTATTATTAGGGATGTGTGAGATTTTGTATTGTGTCTTTCTGACTAGTTTAGACTTTTGACTAATATGACTTCATTGAGAGCTCATCAGGATAGCTGTGAATGTTTTCTACCTATATATGTGATCTTGTTTTGACAGATATATTTGTCTGTTTTCTTAGGTCTTATGTTTAACTTTTCAAGTACAATGGATTTCTAGCACTTCAGAGACACTGTTGAAAGATTGTTGGCCCTATGTGTTAAAATCCCCGGTTTTACTTAATTCATTTTCAAGTCTGTAAGACAATTTTTTCAACATGAAAGTATAATCTCCATAGTGTTACCACCAAACAGTTCTTTCAGTAGGAAAAGACAAAGAATTTGGTTTTGGTTATCATTCACTCGAGAAGAGCAAAGCCTCTGAGAATAAAATATATTCTCTTTCTCATAAAAGCAGAACAGAGCTCTGTGACTGATAGATGGGGGGAAGCGAGCAGGAAAAGAGAGGCATTAGCAAAGGAATCTCAGCTGCAGTTCAATAAGGCACCTTCCAAAAACCTTTTCAGTTAAAAATTAAAGTTTCTAGGGAAATAGATACAGGGAAAAGATATCCTAATTAAAATTAGGTGTCCAATGCTGTTTCTAAATAATACTAAAGTAGATTATGCATTTTAAATTACATGACTCTTTCAGTTCTGATAACAGAAAACACTAATGTTTCAGATGCTTCAAGCAAACAATAGTATATTTTTTTTTAAAAAGCAACTTCTTGTTCCTTACATTCTTTTTTTTCTCAGAATAGCTACAGTTAGGATTGGAACTTCTCTACTCATATCTCTGAATTCTTATTGATCCTCCTTAGTTGGCTTCCCACTTTAATTTTTATTTCTAAAGTTGAGTGGCACATTTTAAGAGGGCAAGTGATAAGGTACAGTGACACAACATGAAAAGTGAATTACAACATTATTATATATTGGCCCTTGTCTTATTCAGAGGAAATGTTAGTGATAACAATGTCACTTTGATGGAACCGAATGATTTAAAGAAAATTTCTCTTCATGAAAAGGAACACAGCATGGGGAATAATGTGAAACTAAACTCGTGGAGCGAAAGGCCTGACCTCATTCTGATTCAGTTACTGAGGGAAAAGAAAAACTTAAGAATTTAAAAATAACATCAAGAACCCTGTTAATTTTTTCTGAGAAAGAATCTTTATGATATCTTTGTGTAAGAACAGGAATATTAAACACTAAGTATGCTGATGACATTGTGTGAAGTTTCTGTCTTTTGGCCTAAGTGGCTAGCCAAAAGAGTAAGTTTTGCAGGTTGTTCTCATTAGAAGCTGGAAGCCATGACAGTAAAGCCAGGTGACTTTTCTATATTGTGTTGGGTTTGTGAGTCCTTCTGGTGGCGCTTTTGGTAGTGGGGAAGGGGGCTGCAGTGGTGGCCCCTCTGTGAAACTTCTCAAAGCTCCCCCCAACTCCAAGTCGGACCTGCACCTCTGTGATAACATATTTAAGAAGAGGAACCTAGGAGGAGTGGGAGTTGTGAGGGAGACACTGATACCAACACCAAGGTCACTGGAAGAAAGGAGGAAGAGGCAGTGAGGTGTGCTGGAGTAGAGTCTCCCCTGCAGCCCGTGGTGAGAGGTCAGGCTGTGCCCCTGCAGACCATGGAGGTCCATGGTGGAGCAGATGCCCACCTGCAGCCTGTGGAAGACCCCACACTGGAGCAGGTGGCTGAGCCTGAAGAAGGCCAGAAGTCTGAGAGAAGCCCCCACTGTTGTAGTTCAGTGCTGGGAGGACTGCAACATGTGGGATGGGCCCATGCTGGAGCAGTTCATGAAGAGCTGCAGCCTGTGGGAAGGACTTATGCTTGAGAAAGTTTGTAGAGGACTGTCTCCTGTGAGAGGGATCCCTCGCTCAAGCAGGGAAGAGTGAGAGAAATCTTTCCCCGAAGGAGGAAGGAGCAGCAGGACTGACTGCACCCCCCCCCATTCTCCCTGCACCACTGGATGGGAGGAGGTAGAGAAATTGGAAGCAAAGATAAACCTGGGAAGAAGGGAGGGAAGGGGGGGAAATGTTTTTAATATGTGGTTATAATTTTCACTGTCCTACTCTGTTATTGGTGGTGTGTTTGAATTAAATTTATGTTCTTTTTCTTCCCCTAATGAATCTGTCTTGCCAGTGACCATAATGGGTGAGTCATCCCTCCCTATCCTTGTCTGGATACCGGATCCTTTTACTTTATTTTCTTCTTCCCATTCCTGAGGGGGAAGGGGTGAGTGAGCAGCTGCGTGGTGCTCAGTTGTCTTCTGGGTTCAAACCACGACATATGTATAACTAGTAAAGGAGGAATCTTAGAAGTAAAAACAGCTTCCCTTCTTCAGCAAATATATTCCTCACAGATCCTGTAATTTGGCTCTTAGCATTGTGCTTCTGAGCTGTGCTGGAGACTGATCCTATTTTTTTCCAGATTTATCTTTCTGTTTTTCACTTTCCTGCCTCTTCCTTTCACATTCTTTGTTCTAAAACTATTCTCAGCAAAGTCTCCAGAATTTGTAATACAATTTTTCAGGCATCTTTGCATTTCAGTTAGGGGTGGAAACTTTGTCAGTTAAGCCCGTTAATGTATATAGTAATACATGCAGTGCTTAACTAACATTATTCATGACCTTGGCTGGCTGCCAGATGCCTCTCTCACTCCTGCTCCTCAACAGGACTGGGGTAGAAAATAAGATGAAAAAGCTTGTGGGCTGAGATAAGGACAGGGAGATCACTTGTCAATTATTGTCACAGGCGTTCCCTGCCCCTCTGCCCCCTTCCAAGTGGTGCAAAGGGTATGAGAAATTGAGATCTCTGGTCCATAGCAGCTCCTCCCAGTCAGAGAAGACAGCAAGAAAGGGATTTTTTTCTTTTTAAAATATATATTTTAACTAGGAGTCACTGTTTCTTTTTAGCTCATAATAAGACAGCAGTACTAGCATTTACTCATCCAGAATGATGGATTTTCAGCAAGGTGACAGATGAAGATGACTTTGTTGTAGTCAACTCAGAGTATACTGCCAACAACAAATTCAGCCAGTTCCATTTCAATAATGTAAACACTAATTATCAGGCTCTCAGAAGAGATAAATTGTATTTTACTGATGACCTTGTTCCTGTTTATAGACTCAGTGGCCTGGAGGCAGAAACTGTGAGAGAAGGAGGGCTGTGAGAAAGGTGGACAGAATAATATAGCAAACCTGAAACACGACTTCCCCCAAGCTAGATGAATCTATTAACATTTATTTCATTTCCATATGTCTTCTAAGAAAGTTTACTATGATTTCCCATAACAGGGCTGAATGCAATAACTTGACATTTTAGTTGTGAGGCCCAGCTCTTGGCAGTGAATTACTGTAACTTACATGTACCCTGGTCAAGCCTTCCTCCTGTCTCTGCGATTATTCATATTTGTCAGCAGCTGGCCTATTTTGGATGCTCTACAATCTTTTCTACCAGCACTTTTCACCACAGGGACACTTCCCAGGATTCACATCTGGTGGATTTCTGGTATCTGTCTTAATTATCTTTTTTCTTGAGAAATAATTATTCAGAATATTCACACTTTCCGAAAAAGAAAGTGCTGTCCTGAGGCAAGCAGAGAAAGAAATAATAGGAGTATTTCCATATCTTGACTTCGTCCACTGGAGTTTGCATTCCAGGGAGAGGGAAAAGTAAGGGACCACTTACTGAGAGTGGTTCAGTAATCCTACTCTGACAGAAACAAACTCTACAACTCAGAGAGAGTTATAAAGCAGGTATGTTTATTCCAGCAAGGGTGCAGGGGGATTTCTCCACAAAGCTTACACACTGTCTGTGGCAAGTAGCCAAATATTTATTACACCAAAGCACACATATTCATTAGGAAGGGCTGGGTTATTACAATTAATTCGGGGAATAGGTGTGATTTCTCAATCTACAGCAAAACTCCCACTGATACCAGTAGCCCAGAATCTGTAAATATAATATCAAAGATAAACTCTATATGTGCATTTAGTTTCATCAAACATTTTGTTATATTCAAAAGCTATATTTTTACTTTATGTTTTTGCTGTCTTTTTCTACTTCAAACTAATTATGAATAAAGCACTAACAAAGAAAAAGGTTTGACACAGAGAAATAAACCTGGGACTTCCTGAAATAAATTTGCAAATGCTTTAATTCTGTATTTGAATGATTGCTTCCTTGATTCTCAGTCTTGTCTGGCACAAATACTAAAGATGTTATTCTATTCCTATTTTCCGTTTTTAAGAACGATCACAGGGAATATGTAGGTGTATAGGTAAAGAACTACAGCATTTAAAAGATGCTAGGGTTTCATTTGCCATCCATCTACCTGATCACAACAGTCATCACTTTTTTGTTATTATTTATAAGAAGTAAATACAAACGTATAATCTTCACTTTCTAGAACAATGGGAAGGTATTCAGGATTACCTTTACCAGAATGCTAAAAAAAAAAACCAATAAAAATTGTTCATAGAACAATAAAACAATGTCATCTTTACAGACATGTGTTGGGACTGTTTTCCAAAGCTCCTATGGGAAAAGATGAACAAGCCTCATTGATAGGAAAACCTACATAAAAGATGTCCAGTCCTCCTTGGTCTTAGTAAGAAGTGAAATGCAATCTGATTGCAGGATTTGCCACAGTGCTTCATTTTAATGTTAGGACAATGCTTTTGTTAAGGTATTTTAATTTCTAGGTAAAATAGCAAGATTTGTTTGCTTGTTTATTTATTTATTTTAAACAAGTACTATTTCAGATCCTTACCTTAGATCCAGTAGCAAAATTCCATGAACAAAAGAGATATTTTGATTTGCACAAGTTACATATCTTTTATTTGCTGCTCAGCATTGTTTAGATCGACTTTTTACATAAGAGTAGTTCAGCCAAGTACTTGAATTTCCACATCTCTGACTAGCAAACCTTCCACATATATATATATATTTCTATATCTACTAAAAGTAAGATTTCCAAGAGCACTGAAAAAAAATCTTAAAAACATCTTGATTTTTCACTCCCAAAACTTTTCTCCATCTGGGTTAATCAATATACTTTCCAGAATTACCTCAGATTATTTTTTAAAGTGAGAATTTACTATTGTTTTAACTTTGCATTTCTTTTTTTAGGTATTAGATCTCACTCAATAACTTTTCTACATTTTTAAATACTCTGTCTTTCATAACTTTATTTAGTAGGAGACAAAAGACTGAAGTGAATGGACTATTTTTATTCTGAAAATTCTAAATATTAAAAAAATATAAAAGTCAGAAAAAATATATATCTTGCTCATGTTATGCACCTCTCTGAAGTCTGCCATATGAATGATTAATGGTATTATAATGTGTGAGTGTTATTGATTTTGCTATCAACTGAAATTGTTATGTTTGATTTTAATATGAGTATAGTATTAAGAGGTATTTTAGTAGAAATTATTTGTTCGCATTTATTGCACTTTGTGCCAGCAACCGAATGCTACTCTAAAATCCCCATATAGCCCCATATCAAGGCTGAAAGGATTGGTCAAAATTAACTAGTAGGAGCATTTGGAGCCTAGGTAACAAACACAATTTGATTTATAAACTCATTTATGAGGCATACATAGAACTAGAAGAATGCATGTGGCTGTCAAGGTCTAGGATTAATGGGAACTGAGGAAAACCAACTGTAACAGCTTGCGAGTACCTGCCAAAACCCCATGAATTTAAGTAGAAGGTAATTCTGGCAGGGGGAGATCGTGACCACCTACTCATGGACCACCTACTCGTATTACATCCCAGACCCATTTCTAGACATTTCTAGCTTTCACTGCACATAATCGGAAATAGGAGGAGAATATGTTGATGATTTCCAAGAAATTATATGTTTATGCATGAATACTTAATGAATATGTATGAGCAAGTTCTATATAAGGTGTATAATTTCAGTGCTTGGTGTGCGTTTTTGGTGAGACGACTCCCTTGCACACCCAGCCATTCATAAAGAAGTGTCTGCTTATCTACATCACATTGGCATTGATAAGTTTTTATCCTGGTTTTTGATAACAAGAGGGTAAGCAAGAGAGAGAGATTTGGCGTTGGGCAGAAGGGAGAGAGAGAGTGAGAGAAGGGATACCCTTGGTCCTAGCTATGTCATTCATTTAGTTTTGTTTCTTTGGATGAGCTCAGAAATTAGTGGAAATCAAGAATTATGTATGGATATTCCAGAGTGAGAATTGAAGCGGATATAGACAGATTTAAAGCTTTACCCAGCACTATAACTAGGGCTGAACTGGAAAGTAATTTCCTTCTAGCTGAAGCTGTAACAGAAATCTGTACAAAAGCAAGAAGGAATAGGTAAATAGTATAATAATTCATATTTTTCCCAGCTGGGACATCTTTACTGGACAACATTGCGGTATCCTGCCTTCAACAATGTTTAAGTCCCTATTCAAAGAATTAAAAGAGTACATAAAAGTTAATCCTCCCACAGAACAGATGCAGCATGTGCCTGAGCATAAAAAAGTTCCCATGCTGCTTCCAACCTGCTTCCCTGACCTGAGGGATTGTTTCAAGGCAGGATGTGAGGATGATTCTTCCTCTGAGTCCTTTCATTCCATAGCCTTTCTGCAGGGACTTCCAATAAAGGAGTCAAATTGTTGTAGTGTTTTCTGTGAAGTGGAAACTTATCTTCTGCCTACCTACTAGGAGACACAGCAATCAATTCAGCTCACTAAGAGGAGCTAGCAGCACTAGCAGCTGTCCAACAGCAATAAATTAATGGAAAGAACAGGGAGTTCCCACAGCTCAATACTACTTGCTGAGTGTTTTGTCTCCTTAGAAATGTATGGTAAGGGTCATTTAAGCAAAACGAAAAAGCTATGAAAGCTGAAAGCTCTAAGTTCTAAATAATGGGCCGTGACTCCTGATTTCCTATTCTTTTTGCCAAGAATGTCACTATAGTTAAAAACAGTGCATGCCTATATCTATGCATAGCAATAGTATTTTTGTGTAATCAGTTGGCCCCAAATGTAAGCACTGGCTGCTGGCAGTTGGAGACTAACCTCTGCAGGGGATGGAAACACAACTGATTTGTTGTCTTGGCATATTTGTTGCGTGCTAGTGGCTCAGGTCTGGAATGTTGCAGAGAAACTGCTGAGGCTCCAGGCAGTCTGCAAGCTGTTATCCCTTGTTGCTCATCTATATGGAGATGGACTATGCTATTGGAGAGAGCTTCAATATCTCCTGAATGATATCAAGGCCCTTGGGGTGAGAATGAAGAGCATGACCTCTTTGAGATGAAAAAGAGATGGCGGAGTAGCATGAATGGAGATTTCCATGGATGGATTCAAGTGCTTTAGGAACAACAGGGAAGATGCGATGGAGGGGTTACACTCTAGGCAAAGAAATGGCTTGAATGTGTGCAGACGAGTGAAGTGTCAGCTGAGAGCTTATGGCTAAGGATCAAAAAGCAGATGAAAACAGTTGACATCATGGTAGGTGTTATGGACCAACTGATCATTGAAGAGGAAGTAGACAAACCTTGTTACAAGTGGAGGAAGCCTCACGATTACAGGCACTGGTACTGATGGGGGACTTAAACAACACTGCTAATTTTTGGAAGGACAACATGGTGACGTGATTAAGATTTCTGAGGTGTGTTAATGGAACAGGTGATGAGCAAACAAACTATCCTCTCTTGGTTACTTACAAACTAAGAAGAACCAGTCAGAGCTGTGAAGGCTGAGTGCAGCCTTGGCAGCAGAAACCTCGAGACTGCAAAGTTTAAAACCCTGAGAGAAGTGAGCAAGACTACTAGTAGAACTACAGCCCTGGACTTGGGGAGAGTAGATATTGGCTTGTTAAGGATCTGCTTGGCAGGATCTTGTAGGAGACTGCTCTGAAGGGCAAAGAGGCCCAGGAGAACTACTTGATATTCAAAATGACCTCCTAAAGCACGAGAACAGTCTGTTTCAACTTGCAGAGAGTTACAGTCATGGCAGAAGGCCAACACTGATGAACAAGCTTCTACTGACTGAGTTCAAATACAAAAAGGAAGTATAAAGAAGGTAGAAGGAAGGATGAGCTACCAGGGAGGAATACAGAGACCTTGCCTGAGCATGTAGGGATAGCACAAGGAAAGATAAATATCAGAGTTGAAACTCACACAGGATGTAAAGGACAATGAGGGTTTCTATAATACATTGGGAATAATTCTATAGTATAAAGGGAAAGATAAGGGAAATGTAATCCCAGTGATCACTGGGGTCATATATCCAGTGACAAAATATACAAAAAGCCTGATGTGTTCGGTGTGGAGTTTTTCCTCCATTTTTACTGCTAAATTCTGGCCTCATGTCACTGGGACTAGTGGCAGAACCTGTGAGAGCAAAGCATTTAATCATAGTAGAGAAAGATGAAGTTAGCAATTAATTGAGGAAATTTCACATAAAGAGGTGCATGGGACCAGATGGGATATATCTGAGGGTGTTGATGAAGATGATCAATGTCATTGCAAGGCCACCCTCAATTAACTTTGAAAGGTCATGGCAATCCAAGGAGGTTCCTGATGACTGCTTGTAAATCTCATGCCTGTCTTCAAGAAAGGCAGAAAGATTATCCAGGGAACTGCAGGCTTGTCAGATTCAAATCCACCCCTGGAAAGACTATGAAATAATGTCTCTGGGAAGCCACAATCTGGTATATGAATGACAAGGTAAATGACAAACCACAATCCAGCATATGAATGACTGTGGACAGACAGTATGATTTAGAAAGGACTTGTGTCTGAACAACCTGATAGCTTTTGATGATGATGATAACTAGTTGTGGAACAGATGAAGAACAGTGCATGTGAAAAACTGGCTGTGAAGCCTGTTACTGGGGGCAGTCTTCAGTCTTTTTTAACAATATAGATGACTGGACAGAATGTGCTCTTGGCAAATTAGAAATTAAGGTGAGCAGTCAATGTGCTGGAGGCTAGGGCTGATATTTAGAAGGACCTCAGCAAGGTAGAGAAATGACCTGACTTCCCCGTGTTCAACAAAATAAAATGCAATGTCCTGCATCTGGAATGGAATAATCCAAGTGACAGTAAAGGCTGCACACCGACTGATTAGCTGGAAAGCAGATTTGCAGGAAAGGATGTGGCAATTTTCATCAAGTGCCACCATTGGAATTTTGGGTTCTTTGACCATGGCAAGGTTCATAAGGCACCTGGTCTGCTGGCGACAAATGAGACAGGTGGGATGCAGCTGTCCCAGAGGGGGAAAGGATTCTGGGGCAGGAGTTAGCAGGGCTTATTGACAGGGCTTTAAACTAGATATGAGGGGGGATGGGGAGATAACTGGAACTGTTAGGAATAAGCTTAAGGGAAACATGCCAAAGCTTGACGGATGGTGGACTGGTGAGGGCTCTTCCTCTGCCACTTCATTTGAGAGAAAGGAAAGATATTTAGGAACCATGGAAGCACCTGAGAAGGGTCTGGCGGGGAGTGGGGCCCACACTCACAAAAAGGTGTTGGATTCGCTAGCTCATCTCAAGTGCAACTATACAAATGCACACAGTATGAGCAACAAACAGGGGAAGCTTGAGGCCATGATGCAGCATGAGAACTGTGACATAGTAGCTATAACAGAAACGTGGTGGGATGCCTCACACCACTGGAGTGCTGCAATCAATGGCTACAAGCTCTTCAGGAGGGATGGACAGGGAAGGAGAGGTGGTGGAGTGGCCCTATATGTAAGAGAATGCTATGACAGCTCAGAAATCAAGCATAGTGATAACGGGACTGAGAGTGTTTGGGTTAGGTTAAGGGCCAATAAAGCAGATCTTGCTGTGGGAGTCTGCTATAGACCCCCCAACCAAAGTGGTGAGGTGGATGAAGCTTTCTATAAAGAGTTGAGAGAAATCTCACTGTCACTTGACGTTGTTCTTGTGGGGGACTTTAACCTCCCAGATATCTGCTGGGAAAACGACACAGCAGGGAGGGAACAATCCAGGAGGTTCCTGGAATGTGTGGAGGATAACTTCCTCACACAGCTGGTGAGCGAGCCGACCAGGGAAGGTGCCCTCCTGGACCTGCTGCTTGTGAACAGGGAAGAGCCTGTGGGAGAAGTAAAGGTTGGAGGCTGTCCAGGGTGCAGTGATCATGAGATGATTGAGTTTTCGATCCTTCAAGAAACAAAGAGAGGGGTTAGTAAAACTGCCACCTTAGACTTCCTCAGGGCTAACTCTGACCTGTTCAAAAGCCTGATTAACAAAATCCCTTGGGAGGCTGCCTTGAAGGGTATGGGAGTCCAGGAAGGCTGGACGTACTTCAAGAGAGAAGTCTTACAGGCACAGGAGCAGGCTGTTCCCGTGTGCCAAAAAACAAGCAAGTGGGGAAGGAGACCGGCCTGGCTAAACAGGGACCTTTGTCTGGATCTCAAGAACAAAAGGAGAATCTATTGCCTTTGGAAGAGGGGCCAGGTCTCTCATGAAGACTATAAAGATGTAGTGAAGTTATGCAGGGAGAACATCAGGAGAGCCAAAGCACAGCTAGAGCTCAACTTGGCTACAGCTGTTAAGGAAAGCAAAAAAGGTTTCTATAAATTCGTTAACAGCAAAAGGAGGATTAGGGAAAATTTCCCTCCTTTACTGGATGCAGAGGGAAACGTGGTAACTAAGGATGAGGAAAAGGCTGAGGTGCTCAACGCCTACTTTGCCTCAGTCTTTATCAATGGAACTGGCTGTTCCCTGGACACCCAGACTCATGAGGGGAAGCAGATTGAGGTGAGCACAATTGGAGGAGGGGGTCAGAGACCTGCTACACCACTTGGATGCACACAATTCTGTGTGACCAGATGGGTTACACCCAAGGGTGCTGAGGAAGTTGGCAGATGTGCTCACCAAGCTGCTGTCCATGATTTACCTGAAGTCATGGCTAACTGGGGAGGTCCCAATGGACTGAGGGTGGCAAATGTGACTCTCATCTACAAGAAAAGCAGAAAGGACGATTCAGGAAACTATAGACCTGTCAGTCTGACCTCAGTGCCAGGGAAGGTCATGGAGCAGGTCATCTCGGGTGCCATTAAAAGTCATATAATGGACAACCAGATTCTCAGGCCCAGTCAGCATGGGTTTATGAAAGGCAGGTCCTGCCTGACAAACCTGATCTCCTTCTACAACAGGGAGACCTGCTTATTGGATGAGGGAAAGGCTGTGGATGTTTACCTTGCCTTCAGTAAGGCCTTTGACAACATTACCCACAGCATTCACCTGGCAAAACTGGCTGCTTGCGGCTTGGATGGGCACATGCTTCACTGGGTAAAAAACTGTCTGGATGGCTGGGCCCAATGTATTGTGGTTAACGGGGTTAAGTCCTGTTGGCGGCCGGTCACGAGTGGTGTCCCCCAGGGCTCGGTGTTGGGGCCACTCCTGTTTAACATCTTTATTAATGATCTAGACGAGGGGATCGAGTGCACCCTCAGTCAGTTTGCAGCTGACACCCAGTTGGGTGGGAGTGTTGATCTGCTCGAGGGTAGGGAGGCTCTGCAGAGAGACCTGGACAGGCTGGAGCCATGGGCTGAGGCCAGCTGGAGGAGTTTCAATCAGGCCAAATGCCGGGGGCTGCCCTTGGGCCACAACAACCCCCAGCAGCGCTACAGGCTTGGGGAGGAGTGGCTGGAGAGCTGCCAGTCAGAGAGGGACCTGGGGGTGTTGATTGACAGCCGGCTGAACAGGAGCCAGCAGTGTGCCCAGGTGGCCAAGAAGGCCAATGGCATCCTGGCTTGTGTCAGCAATAGCGTGGCCAGCAGGGACAGGGAAGGGATCTGACCCCTGTACTCGGCACTGGTGAGGCCGCCCCTCGATTCCTGTGTTCAGTTTTGGGCCCCTCACTACAAAAAGGACATTGAATGACTCGAGCGTGTCCAGAGAAGGGCAACGAAGCTGGTGCAGGGTCTGGAGCACAGGTCGTACGAGGAGCGGCTGAGGGAACTGGGGGTGTTTAGTCTGGAGAAGAGGAGGCTGAGGGGAGACCTCATCGCCCTCTACAGCTACCTGAGAGGAGGTTGCAGAGAGCTGGGGATGAGTCTCATTAACCAAGGAACAAGCGATAGAACAAGGGGGAATGGCCTCAAGTTGTGCTCGAGAAGGTTTAGACTGGATATTAGGAAGAATTTCTTTCCAGAACGGGTTGTTAGGCATTGGAATGGGCTGCTCAGGGAGGTGGTGGAGTCCTCATCCCTGGAGGTGTTTAAAAGTCGGGTTGACATAGCACTGATGGATACGGTGTAGTTGGGACCTGTCAATGTTAGGTAAATGGTTGGACTGGATGATCTTCAAGATCTTTTCCAACCTAGTCAATTCTGTGCTTCTGTGAAGTTGAACGTGAGCTGATTGTGCACCCTTATGTCAAAAAAAGCCAACTGCAGGCTGGGCTCTTAGCTGAGACAGACATTGACTCCCTTTATTCAGCACTTGAGAGACTCCATCTAGAGTACTTTCTTCAGTTTTGAGTTCCATAGTGAAAGAAAGATATTGACATACTGGAATCCATTAGAGATCCACTGAGATGGTCAGGGATAGGAGCACAAAAAATCCAAGGTGTGGCAGACTGTGTTGTTTTTTTCTACTTGAAAATAATGCAGAATCTTATTGTTGTCTGCCACTATCTAACAGCCAGTTACAGAGAAGACAGAGCCCAACTGAAAGTTATGTAGTAAAAGCACTAGGCGTATGTTGCAGAAAGGTAAGTTAAAATTAGATATTATTGGGGGTTTTTTATTTTATTTTTTTTTATTATTTTATTTTTTCAACTGTGAAGGTGACCAAAAACCAAAACAAAGGCACAGACCGATTGTGGAGTCCTCATCCCTGGACATACTCAAAAGTTGACTGGACACAGCCCTAGTACCCTGTGCTACATTACTTTTGTGAGTGAGGAGTTGGACTAGAATATCTACAGAGTTTGTTTCCAATCTGTATTATTCTATTCCAAGATTAAAATGTAAAGTAAAACTGAATTCTCTCATGATCTTAGCAGCAACCCTATACAGAAGTATACTGGTTTCTTTATGGTCCTGGTCTAAAATTTCATGAAAATAATATGAAATATAGTGGACATTAACATCACCTAACTGTAAATACGTATGAACAACCAAGTCGCCCTGTTCTCCCTACAAATTCAATTAAAAGAACTGACTGACTACAGAAAGAAATTTTTCTTTAACAGCTTCTTTAGCTGATTCTGATCTTCAGAACCGAGGATGTGTAAATTCTAATGTAATGAGTCTGTTTCCTTTTTTTTTTTTTTTTTTCCCCTATATTAATCCGATTTGGTTTAGACACTAACTATAGAAGAGTTAATTTCCATGGAATATAGCTTTTTTTTTCATTAAAGAGTATTTTCATTAAAGAGTATTAATCTTCAACAAATTATATAGAACTACAAATCGATAAATTATAGTTACCGTTACAACTACAGTAGCTGCATCTACTTTAAGTCCTTACAGAGAAGCCAGGGAATGAGTAGATAGATAGGCTATCTTTCCAACTTCCTTTGAACGTTATTCTTTTGGTCAGTGTTGAAGCAAATGGTAGCAGCAAGAAGACATGAAAATATATTTTAAGAATTTGAATGAAGGCATTAAATAAATAAATAAAATTTAAACACATATTAAAATTGATAAAAATAGACATATGTACTAGAACACTGTGCTACTAGTACAGCACTACTTATACTTGCAGCTCCATAATCTGTAGAAACTGAATACTTTTGCCAGGAAAAAAAAAGCTTGAATCTTATGTTAGCTCTGTTTGCTGAAATTTTTTTAGTTTTTACAGTATCATTTAAAGCTATTCCTAAATGTAAATAGAAGGAACTGAATTTTAGTGCAAACTATTTTATAATTTGATATATAAAACCCCTCCAATTTACAGCAGAGTCCCAAAGTGGGAAATTTAATAACATCAAAATCAAGTTTTTTTCAACATTTAAAGAGACTGAGGAGTCAGGATTCCATCTCACCTCTCTCCCTTGATAAGACTCTGTTATTCATGCTGCAGACATTCTCTAATTGAATCTATTCTCACCCTTAAATAACAGGTGGTCACATTTCTATTGGATATTGATAATAATCAGTACCATTTATTATTCTGAAATGTAGCTTTTCTATATAAAGATTAAAGAACAACTCATTTCTCTGAAATTTATGGTAGTATGACCGTAGTAGTGGAAGAAACACAAGAATAACATTTCTTAAAAGAAGTCTACAAAACGGTGATACTCAAGTATAGAAGAAATATCTGATTAAGTAAAAACTCTGGAATAAGTATATTAACTAAAATGATGATCATTTTAGAACGCACTGAGTCATTAATAGTTAACCATGTAAAACAGTGCAGAAGTTTAATGGAGAAGAGAAACTCACCAGCCAGTTTTATGAGCCTCACTTGTAGCTTCATCTGTAAGATATTAATTACTTACAATCTTAAAATATCATTCCTTTTGAAACCAAAGCTGCACAAACTTTTTTCTGAAGGTATGGAAGGATTGGCCCTGTCTGTCTGACGTTGACAAGTTTTTGTGTTTCTGTTCTAGCTTCAGAGATACCATGCACAACAACAGTGCACAGTATCAGATTGGGCAGCATGGGAAGAATTTCTACCAAGGAAAATCAGCCACAGCTGTAAATCCACTTTTAGAATAACCAAAAGGGTAGCGATCTCTGTGCCTGTTTATCTGTCTGTAGCTGATAAATTACTTTTCTGAACTTCTGAATATTTCTGTGTCATTCATTAATAAGCCCTCAGATATTATGGCCAGAAGAGAAAATAATGTAATTTGCCTATTGCATAGCATAAGCTATATTATGTAACCAATTTATTTTGTCATTGAATCTTCTAATATGTTTTTGGATAGAACACCTCTTCCAGAAAGGCACCAAACTGACTCAAAGGCATCAAAAATCCTCTACTTTGTCTCATAATTTGCTGCAATGACCAGTCACCCTCCCTGCCAAAAGGAAATGTTTTCTATCTCATAAAGAGTTTGAGCATCATAAGAAAGCTATCATGTCATAGAATCACAGAATGGTTTGTGTTGGAAGGGACCTTAAAGATCATCTAGGTCCAACCCCCCTGCCATGGTCAGGGACACCTTCCACTAGACCAGGTTGCTCAAAGCCCCATCCAGTCTGGTCTTGATATTTCCAGGGAGGGGGCATCCACAACTTCTCTGGACAACCTGTTCTGGTGTTTCACCACCCTCACAGTAAAGAATTTATTCCTTATATCTAACCTAAATCTACCCTCTTTCAGTTTAAACCTGTTACTCCTCATCCTATCACTACACTCCCTGATAAAGAGTCCCTCCCCATCTTTCCCGTACCCCCCTTTAAGTTCTGGAAGGCCTCTATAAGGTCTTCCTGGAGCCTTCTCTTCTCTGGGCTGAACAATCACAACTCTATCAGCCTGTCCTCATAAGGGAGGTGCCCCATCCCCTGATCATCTTGTGACCTCCTCTGGACCTGGTCGGACAGGTCTATGTCTTCATATGCTTTTGGACTTTCTCTCACCTTCCTTGGAAAAAGCTTAATTGATATTGCAAAAATGTCAAGGTCAAAGTTCTATTTGTAAATGATACTTTAAAAGTCAGTGCAATTGGCAATATCTTGCAGAGTGCCAGGTGGACCTCCTTTTGCATTATCTAGAGAAAACGTTTTATCACGCATGCTTCTATCACTGATATGAGGGCTTTTCTATATCATTTTCAGCTGATACCTCTCCAGCCTGCCTTACATCTTCTAAGCTGTAAAATACGACACTATGCAAAGAATAGATTGTTTACATCCATTTCTCGTTTACTTACTAATCTTTCAGTACATTCCCCATCACTATCTGTAAGGGAAAAAATTCTGACTGGAAGATTAAATGCTCACCTAAATTGCAGGGGTGATATGGAAGTAATCACTGTTTGAGGTTTTTCACAGTGAAAGGGAGCTCCCCCTTCCTGTTTAAGGGACGAGTTCCCTCCAGTAAAACTGCATCACTTTAGGTCTGCTAAGCAGCCAGGGACAGAGTCCTGACAGGCATTTTCTTCTGCAGCTGCAGAGAAGTCAGCCAGTAGAATGTCTGGGACAAGAGAAATTACAGTTTGCATCAGCTGCCATTTATATTGCTTTATAGGCAATTCTTTCCCATTCAATTTTATGTGTTTGGTTTTAAATTTTCTTTGGAAAACAAAGTTTAATTCATATCTCCATATCACAAGTTTGATTTTGTTGAGTTCATCCATTAGGAAATTACATTATGTTAAGGCTTACCTTTGTAACATTTTATATAATGTAGGAAAGCAAGTGCAAATTTACATCTATACATTTTTATTGTCTTCATCTGCAGTATTAATAAACCCATACTTTCTAATAAATCTGGTGTCTTATTGCTAGCAGCATCATTCCCCTGGCTCATGTGTTCCCAAATAAATGTCAATTCTTGCTGAAACACCTGCTACTGTGAAACAATATTCAAGCTGTTGTGTTGCTACTAGCCTGAAAAGATGCCTATTGCAATTGACAGTGGTTTTTCTCCTTATTTAGGCATTACAACTTTTCTTCTTCCCAGAACTTTTTGCTGATATCTCTTAAAATAAATTCATATTGGTTTTAGATGACTGCAACTACATCTAGATCATTTTAGAAGTGGACTTAAATGTTGAAATTAAATGCCGAAGCTAGAAACAGAAAACCTAGCTTCTCCTTTGTGCTATAGGTAGGATGATAATATATTGATGACTGTGAAAAAGTTTTGAGGGGAAACAAAACAAAACAAAAACCAACTTAAACTAGACAAAATGCTGTAATTTTTCATACTGTTTCAAACAAAGTGAAAGTAATAGTTCCTTCTTCGTAGATGTTACAGCATAAACTATCTGGATTGGGTTAGATCAAATTATATGTTTGGCTTCTGAGATGGACAACATTAACAAATTTTCTTGTTATTGGCTTTGAAAAGAAAATCACGATAAGAAAAGAAAAGTAAAACAAAATAAAACCTGACCAGAGACACAGATTACAAGTGAAAATGGACATACAGGGAGATGGACAGTCCTAGAGAGTGGTGGCCAATGGAGATAAATCCAGCTGGCGGCCGGTCACAAGTGGTGTTCCTCGGGTCTCGGTGTTGGGACCATTTCTGTTCAACATCTTTATTGGTGATCTTGATAAGGACATAGAGTGTATCATCAGTAAATTCACAGATGACACCAAGTTAAGTGGGAATGTCGATCTGCATGAAGATAGGGAGGCTCTACAGAGAGACTTGGATAGATTGGATCCGTGAGCCAATGTTAACAGGATGAGCTTCAACAAGGCCAAGTGTCAGGTCCTACACTTGGGCCACAACAACCCCCTGCATGGCTACAGGCTTGGGGAGGTGTGGCTGGAGAGCTGTCTGGAAGAGAAGGATCTGGGGGTTCTAACTGACAAGCAGCTGAACATGAGCCAGCAGTGTGCCCAGGTGGCCAAGAAAGCCAACGGCATCCTGGCTTGTATTAGAAATAGTGTGACCAGCAGAAGGAGGGAGGTGACAGTCCCCCTGTACTCTGCACTGGTGAGGCCACACCTGGAGTATTGTGTCCAGTTTTGGGCACCTCAATACAAGAAAGAAATATCAAGGTTCTGGAGCGAGTGCAGAGGAGGGCAACGAAGCTGGTGAAGGGCCTGGAGAACAAATCCTGTGAGGAGAGATTGAAGGAGCTGGGACTGTTCAGTTTGAGGAGGAGAAGGCTGAGGGGAGACCTCATCACTCTCTACAGCTACCTGAAAGGACATTGTAGAGAGGTTGGTGCTGGTCTCTTCTCACAGGTGATTAGTGACAGAACAAGGGGGAATGGCTTTAAACTGCAACAGGGGAGGTTTAGACTGGACATTAGGAAAAAATTTTTCACAGGAAGAGTGGTCAGACAGTGGAATAGGCTGCCCAGGGAGGTGGTGGAGTCACCATCCCTGGATGTGTTTAAGGGTTGTTTGGATGAGATGTTGGGGGATATGGTGTAGGGGAGAGCTTTGTAGAGTAGGGCTGATGGTTGGACTCGATGATCCCAAGGGTTTTTTCCAACCTGAATTATTCCGTGATTCTACACCCACCTGCAGGTATTCCATCATGAAAAAGACTGGAACTTCATGTGTTACACTCTTCAAATTCTTCACTCTTTAGGAAGTGAACTTTAGGAAAAACTGCGCTATTAGTAAAACTTGTTCAATACTCTCCTTTAGTAGTAAATGTCACCAGTAAAACAGTAGGCAAATTAGCAGCTAGCTGACAGATCATTACAAATCAGCACAATGATTTGTGTATGAAGTTACAAAACTGAAAACATGCCTCTGCATGTGATCTGTTTCCTTCCCCCTCCTTCCTTCCTTCTGTCCTTTCCTCCTGCCTTTATTCATACTTTTTTCTCTCCATTTAACTGAAAAGGTTTCTGAGTTTTAAGGAATAAAAACATGCTTAATGAGTTCAAGAAATCAGAGTCTTTGCAAACTCATAAATTCCTAACACAAATGCTAACAAACACACTGTCAGCATTTGATAGATGAGGACAAAGACCATATGATAGTAGGTGTGCCCTTAGCAGGGGCTGAGATGGCAGAATCAGTAGTAAAGACATTCTAAAGTTGCAGAGATTTTGAATTATTATTGTCACATACTCCTACTCGCCCTCCAAAAAAGCCCAACAAACAAAAAGCTGCTTAGAACACTGTACATGGGCAGAGTACCCAAGGGGCGGAAACCTAGCCAAAATATTTGCATTAGTATTTACTAAATTTTTAGGCTCTTTGTTTTGATTTACTTTCCAACTAGATTCCATGAGGAAATTATGAAAATGCAAAGAATTTTACTAATGCCCAGAAAACATTTCAGGTTTTGGTATAGTATTTTGCTTTGTTTTACCCAGTTACACTTAGCACCTATTCAATGTTTTTAAGATTCTGGGCACATTCATCTTCTCCTGAAACTAGCTCATTATTAAGTCACTGACTTCAGTTCCAGATGCTGAAGCTAGATGGATTTAGAGTATTTACTCAGTTCTGTTCCATGATCTATCTGTCCATCATTATAGTAGCTGGGAGTTGGATGAGATTTGGAAGATAAATAAGTACTTTGCTTAGATGATTAATTTGTATATAGTTCTGCCTAATATATAACATGTAGGCAATTTATATACAGTTCTGCCATTTTAGGCAAAATAAATACACAAGTATTCATCCATCCCTAAGAGACTTACACACTTTTAATAACTTGCTTCCAAAAGCTGTTATAATAACCACAAAAAACTAATACTTTTTTTTTGAGAAAATATAACAATAGTATTTCACAGAATCAGAGAATCATCTAGGTCGGAAAGGACCCTGGAGATCATCTAGTCCAACCATTCGCCTAGCACAGTTCCCACTTACAGCATATCCTTAAGCTCCAAATTGACCCTACTCTTGAACACCTCCAGGGATGGGGACTCCACCACCTCCCTGGGCAGCCCATTCCAATGCCTAACTACCTGTTCCGGAAAGAAATGCTTCCTAATATCCAGTCTAAATTTTCCCTGGCACAACTTGAGGCCATTCCCTCTTGTCCTGTCACTTTCTACTGGGCTAAAGAGACTCATCCCCAGCTCTCTGCAACCTCCTCTCAGGTAGCTGTAGAGGGCGATGAGGTCTCCCCTCAGCCTCCTCCAGACTAAACACCCCCAGTTCCCTCAGCCGCTCCTCGTACGACCTGTGCTCCAGACCCTGCACCAGCTCCGTTGCCCTTCTCTGGACACGCTCGAGTCATTCAATGTCCTTTTTGTAGTGAGGGGCCCAAAACTGAACACAGGAATCGAGGGGCGGCCTCACCAGTGCCGAGTCCAGGGGCAGATCCCTTCCCTGTCCCTGCTGGCCACGCTATTGCTGACACAAGCCAGGATGCCATTGGCCTTCTTGGCCCCCTGGGCACACTGCTGGCTCCTGTTCAGCCGGCTGTCAATCAACACCCCCAGGTCCCTCTCTGACTGGCAGCTCTTCAGCCACTCCTCCCCAAGCCTGTAGCGCTGCTGGGGGTTGTTGTGGCCCAAGTGCAGCCCCCGGCATTTGGCCTTATGGAAACTCCTCCAGTTGGCCTCAGCCCATCCATCCAGTCTATCCAGATCTCTCTGCAGAGCCTCCCTACCCTCGAGCAGACATTTCATACACCTTATGAGTGATATATGCAAGCTATAAGGGTGAACAGCAAATCACAAGAATAATATGTTTGAAAGTGAGTTCAGTTTCCCACAACGAACTGAAGTTTGCTGACTTACTATGTTTTCTATGTTTAGCATTATCTGATCTAGTATAGTGAGAAGGTTTGAGAAGGGAACATGCCCTTAATTCCAATGAAAAGCTACATTGCTTTGTCTAAGAGATGGTCTCTTTCAGCTTCGTGCATTTTATATGGGGGGTTTTACTGCTAATCTTTCTCTCTTTGGGCTTTGGTAATTAATTATTTTTATTCTTTGGTATATAAATTTTTAAATGACAGAATAGTTAAATGCTTGTACTATTTTGCAAAATGTGAGTCAAAGTGACTTATTTGAAAAGTATGATGTTGTATCCGAGAAGACACTTTAAAAAGAATCCATAGTTTCTTGGGCCACTCATTCACAACCAGATTTGTTTTGACTTTTCTTTCTTCTAAATATCTTATCTTTTTTAAATGCAAGTTAACTAGCACATTCTGAAAAACTTACATGGTATTAAATCCTATGAAAAGTGGGTAACTTCCCTCAAAATATCAAAATGTCCGATACAGAGTTATATCAGTGAGTCATCTCAAAATACTTCTCTAAATGTTTTTGTTTCAAAAATATTCTATGACTCTTCTTCTTCATCCAGATGTTGTGCAGTGATTTACCAGAGGAGCACAATATGTGACAATAGCAAGAATTTGTGCTAAGTGCTACCTTTCTTAGTACTTTTAACAGTCTCAAACAAGATTCTCCTCATAGTGTATATGTACCAAAAAAAAAAAACCAAACCCACAACAAAGCCCAAAACAAAACCACTCAATAAATTAAAGCTATTAAATCAGGCAAATAATACATTTACAAAGAACTGGAGCCAGTGGGTTGGTTCTTTTTATATGAGATGTCTGAATTATGTTGACAATCTAATAATGCGCCTGAGTAGCTAAAGGCTGATACAAGCCTGCAGGAGCCAGTAATGTTGCTGTAACATCTTATAACATTAAGGACATCATGGAGATAAATGAGACTAAAGTAGTCTGAAAATGAACATCTCCCTTGGCTTAAAAAATAAGTTAACTATAAAAATAAATATTGTTCATTTACTATTTATATCTAGAATCTTGCACGCAATTTGTACCTATTGCTCAATATAAGTTATTGAGCTAAATATTATAGTTAAATATTCCTATCTCTTTTAAAAGCAAAAAATATAATTAGCAGGGGTGGAAAACACCATTTTCTCTTGTTATCCGACCATAGCTATTACTTTAAGCAAAATCATAAAAGTGACATTATATGGCAGAAGTAATGAAGTGTGGGTGGAAAATCAGCTGAGTTGACATGCAAAATGAGACACTTCAGGACTGTCTGTGCTTGTAAATGAAATGCAGTCAAAATATTGCTCTATGTGGAATCTCAGAAAGCAACTGAAAAACTTATTTTATCTGTTTTGGGGCTGTAACATTTATTAAACTAGAACATTTATTATTAAGTATTGTAATTTTTTTTTTTTTTTTCCCCAGTTATAAAGGTATTAATTCCAGGAAAATATTTGTTATAAATAACTCACAGACTTATTTATGACACACCAATTATTTTTTTCAATTTCCAAGCAACAAATTATAACTTACAGTTTGTCAGGATTCTGGATAAATGTTGTTAGGAACTAGCTAATAAGATAGAGATTATTTACATTGCATCAGTTATCCCTTTAAATACAATTATAAATATAATGCCACATGCCACATAATATATATTTGTTTTCAGAATCTCATGCCAAATATTATGATTTATTAGCAGAAGTAACAGGAAAAAATAATTAGAGAAGCATAAATACAGAAGCAGAGCTTGACAATTTTCACTTGTTCGGGCAAAATAATCCTGAACATAACTTCATAGAATCACAGAACTGCTGGGTCTGGAAAGTATGTCCAGAGATTGTCTAGTTCAACCCTTCTGCTCAGAACATGGTCAGCTATAGCAGGCTGCTCAAGGCCATGGTCAGTTGGGTTTTGAATATGGATACTCCAACGACTTCTCTAGGTAACCTGCTCCAGCGTTTGACCACCCTCACAGTGAAAAAGGTTGGTTTGGTTTTGTTTTGTTTTGTTTTTTCTTATGTTTAAACAGAATTTCCTGTATGTAAGTTTGTGTCTGTTGTTTCTTGTCCTGTAACTGGATACCAGCGAGAAGAGTCTGGCTCCATCTTCTTTACTGCCTGTAAACTTGAATGATAACATGCCTGTTTTTATACTTAACATTCCTCGTCTCCCAAGGAACAAGGCTAGGACACAAAGATGGATCAGGAAGACCAGTTCAAAAATAGTAGCTTAATTATTCACACTAAAAATAAATAGTGGGACTCATATACTGCTTGAAGATAAACAATCTCTTCTTTCCTTATTAGCATTTTGTCCGTTCAATATCTTTGGAAATGGGAGGGGGTAATGAAATAAAAACTGATATGGCTCCTGTTCCATTAATTACTCTTCCATACTGTATTGTTTTAATAGCTGTCCCAATGAATGCAAGAGATCTAAGGTACTGGGCCTGGATTCAAGTCAGCTTCCTACTACCTGACATTGCATCATAAATAATTTCCACTGGGTGCACTAATACAGAAATTACATTGGAATTGCTTGTGTGTGTATGTATGTAATTACTTACACGTACAAGAGTAGAGTCAATATGGCACTCAAGAGCTGCTTATATTTGCTGTTCTTGCAAAAAATATAAAATCTTTGGGCTGAAATGAAGGCTAAGAAAAGGAATAATGAGATAGGTAGCACCGAGAAGGTGGTTATGTCTGATGAAGATAATAGTTGGCTTACACATCATTTTTATTGCTATAGACAGAAGTTGAAAACAAAAAAAATCTCATAACTCATATACAAAAAGTCATCAGTGAAGACCAAAAATGGCATAACTGTACAAATCCTATCAGTATGATGGAAGTATTAGTAGGATGTAGTCCTGACTATTCAGCTAGGGAGAAAAGAATTACATACTAGTATGCCACCATGTCTCTAAAATCAGCTTTTTTCCAGCAGCTGAAGAAAAGAGATAAATGAAGACTATTTCATTGTATTTAAAGAAAGTAGCAGTGCAGTTTTCTTCCTGGAATAGAAAAGATAAAAAAGGTTATCATATATTCCTTCCCATACTTGAGCCAGATTGTATATCTTGTTCCAGTAGTGAACTGTGTAATGTAAAGGCACTCATTCTCTGATGAAGTAATACACCCAAACTATAGCTTGTTCTAAGATATAAACTCATAGCAGAGGTTTTTGTTACTGGTTTCAAATACATGACCTGGAATTTTATACTACTGAACTTTCATCCCATCTTTTTTGTATTAAAACTTTTCTGTTTTAAAAATTATCCCACAACATATTTCACCAACTCAATTCATTGGCATACACACATTTTATGCATCCATCTCACTGACTAAAATATTAAAAAATCCCACTAGTTTAACACACATTGCTGGGAAACTCTGTTTGTAATCTATCTAACTCTTGGTTATTTCCTTTTCTAGCACAACCCAGAAATACTGCAGATTTTTCTTTAATCAGTTCCCTGTCCTTTCCCTAATGCCTCAACTAAATCACAGCTTCTCCAACTTCACTTCCCTTGTGACACCCTCTTCTTTGAAGCTATGCAAATTTGGAGATTAAATTTGCCTGCTATCACATTCAGCACTATTTTTATTAGTCGCATTTCTTCTGGAATATGTATCTTTAGAAGCTAAAGTCTACCATAATAAGGAGGGTTCTCAGGGCCATTAGTATTTCTCAGAATATTTCAGTTTTCTGTCACAAATAGGAGTTTATAGAATATTTCTACAACTACACTGCTTTACTATCCTTCCCTAAAGAGATTTAAAATTGCCTTCTGTTTTATTCATGGTATGTGTTTGGATTTTATTAATGCTTAATATGTCATAGGATTCTACTACTTTTACCTTCAGTTCTGTCTTCCCTGAACAGGATATATATATTGCTACTCCCTTTCTGGTTTGGTGGTTTTTTTCCTCCCATTCATCTCTTATCCCCTAAAATGTCTGGCTGTGATATTTACAGCTAGTAATTTAGATTTCAACATCTTATACTCTTGGGACACAGACAAAAGAGAGAATTTAGCTGCTGTTCCCTTTCCCAAGTGACTAAGATCATAAATCACTGAAGTATTAAATGCCCTACCCACACCTCCCTCTTTACCTATGCTCTGGTCAAAGTCCAACTAGTTGATAGCTTTGAATGGATCTTACAAGTCTTCTATAAAGTATTGTGTTCTGGTAAATATTATATCAGAGTAATTGTTTTATAGGCTTATTGGGCAGCTCCCTCAAAGGTGAGAGGTGTATTGTAATTTTTTTCCCCCAAGTTTAACTTAATGAACAAGAATATATCCACAGATAGAGGATAACATGTATTTCAATTCACTTAATTGCTTTTTTTCATAGACTTCAGATTTCATAGGGGCACAGTAGACTTGCACATCTTGACAAATCACAGTATGAGCCCTTATCAAAACCTATATCCTAAAGATATTTTAGTTGTTACACAATATGTCTAAGCAGCACAGTTTGCAAACACAGTTTAAGGAGGATGACAATTTTACTCCCACTATTACATTATTTTCAAATGTATATAATGCCAGCTTGTATCTTGCCATTCTAAAATCACTTAAGTTCCTTCCATGTACACAAAATTAAATTAAAGTTGCTTTGGTAGAGGGTTACTATTACAGAGCAATCACAGAATGATAGAATGGTTTGGAATGGATGGGATCTTAAAGATCATCCAGTTCCAATCCCCCTGCCATGGGCAGGGACACCTTCCACTGGGTCAGGTAGCTCAAAGCTCCGTCCAACCTGCCCTTGAGCACTTCCAGGGAGAGGATGCCCCAGCTTCTCTGGGCAACCTGTTCCAGTGTCTCACCACCCTCACAGTAAAGTATTTCTTCTTTATATCTGAACTGAACCTACTCTCTTTCAGTTTAAAACTGGTACTCCTCAACCTATCACTTCACTCCCTGATGAAGAGTCCATCCCCATCTTTCCTGTAGGCTCTCTCTAAGTACTGGAAAGCCTACTGCTATAAGGGGTCTTCCCTGGGGCCTTCTCTTCTCCAGGCTGAACAACCCCATCTCTTTCAGCCTGTCCTCACAGGGGAGGTTCTTCATCCCCCCAATCATCTTCATGGTCTTCCTCTGGACTCACTTCAACAGGTCCATGTCTTATGTTGGGGGCTCCAGAGCTGAACACAGGACTCCAGGTGGGTCTCACGAGATGGAGGGGGAGAATCCCCTCCCTCTACCTGCTGGCCAAACTCCTCTTCATGCAGCCCAGGGTACAGCTGGCTTTCTGGGCTGCAAGCCACATTGCTGGCTCATAGTCAGTTTCCTATCTACTAAAAACCCCAAGTCCTTCTCCACAGGGCTGTTCTCAGTCCATTCATCACTCAGCCGTATTTGTTCTTGGGACTGCCCCAACCCACATGTAGGACCTTTCACTTGGCCTTGTTGAGATTCAAGCCTTCCAAAGTCACTCTGAATTGCATCCCTTCCCTCCAGCATGTTAATGACACCACACAGCTTGATGTTGTCATTGGCAAACTTGCTGAGGGTGCACTCAATCCTAATGTCCCATGTTGCCAACAACTGTTAAACAGTTCCTGTCCCAATACAGACTCCCAAGGAACACAATTCACCACTGCTCTCCACTTGGACATTGAGACTTTGACCACAATTCTTTGAGTGTGACCATCCAGCCAACTCCTTATCCGCTGAGTGGTCCATCCATCAAATCCATGTCTCTCCAATTTAGAGAGAAGGATGTTGTGTGGGACAAAAACTTTGCACAGGTCCATGTAAATGACAACGGTTGTTTTTCTCTTATCCACCAGCACTATAGCCCCATCATAGAATCCACCAAATTTGTCAGTCATGATTTGCCCTTAGTGAAGGTCAACGATCACCTCCTTATTTTCCATATGCCTTACCACAGTTTCCAGGAGGATGTACTCCATGGTCTGCCAGGCGCAGAGGTGAGACTGGCTGGCCGATAGTTCCCCAGGTCTTCCTTTTTTCCCTTTTTATGTATGTGGGTTATGTTTCCCCTTTTCCAGTCAGCAGGAACTTCACCTCCACATCTTCTCAAATATGATGGATAGTGGCTTAGCCACTTCATCCACCAGTTCCTTCAGGACCTCCAGATGTATTTCATCAGGTCCTATGGACTTGTGCACCTTGAGGTTCCTTAGATGGTCTCAAACCTGATCTTATTCCATGGTAGGCAGTTCTTCATTCTCCCAGTCCTTGCCTTTGCCTTCTGTGTATTGGGTGGTGTGGCTGGAGCCCTTGTTGGTGAAGACGGAAGCAAAAACATCATTGAGTAACTCTGCCTTCTCCATGTCTTAGGTAACCAGGTCTACCACTTCCCCTGGAGAGGGCCCACATTTTTTCTAGTCTTCCTTTTATCACCAATGTACCTACAGAAGCTTTTCTTGTTGCCTTGACACCCCTGGCCAAATTTAATTCTATCAGGGCTTTGGCCTACCTAACCTGATCCCTGTCTGGTGGACAGTTTCTCTTTATTCCTCCCAGGTTACCTGTCCTTGCTTCCATGGTCTGTAGGCTTCCTTTTTATGTTTGAGCTTGTCCCGGATCTCCTTGTTCAGCCACGTAGGTGTCCTGGCAGTGTTACGTGACTTTCTCTTTGTCAGAATGCATTGCTTCTGAGTTTGGAGGAGGTGATCCTTGAATATTAACCAGTTTTCTTGGGCCTCTCTTCCCTCCAGGGCTTTATCTCATGGTACTCTGCCAAGCAGATCCTTGAAGAGGACAAATTCTGCTCTCCTGAAGTTCAGGGTAGTGAGCTTGCTATGCACCCACCTTGCTGCCCTAAGGATCTTGAACTCCACCATTTCATGGTCACTGCAGCCAAGGCTGCCCTTGAGCTTCACATTCCCCACCAGCCCCTCCTTGTTGATGAGAATAAGGTCCCTCACAGCACCTTTCGTTGACTCTTCTGTCACTTGGAGAAGGAATTTATTATCATTGCATACCGGAAATTCCTGGACTGGAAATTCCTGGCCTGCTTATTCCCTGTTGTGTTGTGCCTCCAACAGATATCGAGGCGGTTGAGAACCAGGGCTTCTGAACATGAGGCTGCTCCTATTGTTCTATAGAGGGCCTCCTCCACTTAGTCTTCCTGATTGTGTGGTCTGTAGCAGAACCTCACTATAATGTCACCTGCCATTGCCTTCCCTTTAATCCTGACCCATAAGCTCTTAGTTGTCTCCTCATCCATCCCCAGGTGGAGCTCCATGTAATCCAGCTGGTCATTGAAATAGAGGGTTACAGCTCTCATCTCCCCTGCCTGTCCTTCCTAAAGAGCCTGTCTCTTTCCATTCTAATACTCCAGTCATAGGAGCCATCCCACCACATCTCCATGATGCCAATAAGATCACAGCACTGCAGGCATGTGCACATCTCTGTCTCCTCTTGTTTATTCTTCATGCTACATGTATCTGCATAGAGGCACTTAAGTTGGAGCCATGATGAAGCTGACTTGCTAGCTGGAATTAATTTGTGCTGGTCTTTAGGTGTTCTCCTGCTGACCTGTGACCGGCTCTGAGTATCTGTTGCTGACACTGTCATCAAGCTGGTAGTAGTGGGATGGATTGAGGTTCCCCTCCTGCAGCAACTTTAGTTTAAAACCCTCTTCACCAGTTTAGCAAGCCTATGACTGAAGATGCTCTTCCCCTTCTCTGACAGATGGACCCTATCAGCCCCCAGTAAACCATACTTCTCAAAGTGAGTCCCATGGTTGAACCCCTGGCTGTGGCACCAGTCCCATAACCAATTGTTGATTTGCCAGATTCGACTGGTTCTTTCAAACCCCTTCCCTTTGACCAGGAGGATTGATGAAAAAACTACCTGTGCTCCAGAGTGTGGGAGACATTGGCCTGTCAGCCTTTCACAGCCTCTGAGAAGCAGCTAGGCTTTGATGAGAAAGAGGCCTTGGGAGAAAGATAAGAAACTGCTGAGTTGTGCCAAGGTGGCAGGAAAAACAACGGACAGCTGCAACACTAAACTGTGGAAAAGTACTGAACTGTGAGAAGTTACCGCTGCATGAACAGCGTGTGAACAAGAAGGTAATTGGTCTGCACAGCGTGTGTTAGAGTGGTCTTATGCTGATAGGAGAAAAGGTTGATAGCTGTCTAATTGCTGATTTGCTAATTATGAAGTAAGAGCTTTAGCGAGAGCGTATGTACTATTAGAAAAATAACCAGCTTTGCTGGATATAACTCTCACATAGTTGTGCAAGTCCTATATCCTCCTGCAACACCAGAGTGCCTTACTGCCACTCTCAAGGCTCTGTAGTTCTTCTTGATACAGCTCAGACTGCTTCTGGCTGTATCATTGGTGCCCACATGAAACAATGGCAGCAGATAATAGTCAGTGGACTGTACTGTCTCTCAGTGACATCCCTGATACAAGTCCCTGTTAAGCAACAGCCCTCTCTAGAGAGATTGTCAGATTGGCAGGTGGATGCATCTGTACCTCTCAGAAGAGTGTTGCCTTCCACTGTTACTCGTCACCTTTTCTCAGTTGTACTGGTTGTTATAGGGGGAGCAGACCGGGCTATCTTACTCAGCTCCAGTGTCTCTCCTGATGTGACAAGTCTTTCCTCATCAGTCTGCAGACTAATGAAGAGGTTCTGCAAGGGCACCTCAGGCTTCAGGGGAAGTTTCTTCCTCCTGCACATCCTTGTCATGGCAAGCTTCCATTCTTCTGCATTATGGGCCCTCTTCCCTTCTGCGTGTTGCTGGTGGGGGAGTTTTCGGCCATTTGGCCATGGGCTGTGGGTCCACCGTGGGTCCACTGGCCATAGGCTGTGGGCCCAAAGCAGGCTGTGCTTGGAACCATCTATCTAACTCTTTGTCAAGCTCTCTGATGCTATGCAGCCTTCTCACCGCTTCCTGTAGCTCAGTCAGCTGCTGCAGGTCAGAAGTCCCTCACCTGGGCACACCTTTTGCAGGCAGGACTTCTGCCTGTCCCTGCCCCAGGAGAAAGGTCCAGGCCCTTCCTGCAGTCTGAGCTCTGCGCTGAAGCCTCTGCCTTTGGCAGCTCTGTCTGCGTGGAGGCATTGGCCACTGCTGGGACAGATGGTGTGGACTCCCCAGCAGAGCTGCAGCCTTTCCTCTCAGATGAGTTGCTGCCATCCTGCCTTGGGGGTCAGGTAGGATGAGAGCCCTCGGCCTGTGTAGACGGTCACAGAACAGTGCCCTGTTGTTGAGTTAGGTGAAATTCAAGCCTCTCCACTTGGCCAGTGGAATGTCCCTCCTTTGAAGAGGTGGCCTCCCGGAACAAATTGCCAAGGAGCTGCTGCGCCAGGCCTTGCCTGTTGCGCCAGGCCCTGTTTGCCCGCTCTAGTGCTAGTTGCTGCTCCCTGGGGCTGCCTTTCATGGGAGCGAGGGTGTGTGGCTGCTGTTACTTCTGGCCCTGCCTGCACCTCGTCAGCCACTCATTCTCATGAGAGCTGCTGGCTCCTGATGGGTCTTCACTCTTCCCTGGGGTTTCCCCAGCTCAGGAAACCTTCCCTTTCACAATGCGATCCCTGCCTCTGTTGCACAACATACTTGCTCTGGAGCTGATTGCTTCAGCAATTATGATAAAGAAACACCTATTCTTTCTGTTATTACATTGTTAAAATGGTTTTGGTATCATTAATAGTGACATAGTGTACCAGAAGAAAGTACACTGTAGTGTACTTCAGAAAAGAAACAAGGCCTACATTTTTCACTTGATTATTTTGGCTTTTTATTTTACATACAGATACCACGATAAAAATCAATGCCTAAGTAGACAGTCTTTTCCACCCATGGAACAAGAAGTTATCAGAGAAGTTACATTCCCTGTGTAAGAACAATCTTAAGGCAGCATGTCTCCAGAATAAATTAATTATGGGTGTCAATGATAAGAACAAAGCTAAACTTTGAAGAAAAAGTATGAGAAGATACCAATGAATGCATTATTTTGAAAAAATTCTAAGCTGTTCTCAAAGACTTTCTTCTTTTGCTGGTATTGGAATTCTCAGGAAGACAGCTATGGCTCGCACACTTGATTTCAACTTGTTTGCATCACCGTGCGGAATCTTGCCCATGGCATAGTTTACTGGACAACTGAAGTAGTTCTCCCCTCCTCCAAAACTCAGGCTTGTCTCTGTCAGATTCCATGAGTACTTGGTGACTCACAAGTTTTTTGGTGACTATTTTCCTGTAAAATCCAACCAAATTTAATCCTAAGGGCTGGAGGGTTCCTTGTTTTGTGATTGTTGTTTGTTTGGCTTTGGTTTGTTTTTTTGGGGGGGGACATTATTTAGAGGTGTGTACTTCTGATTTTTTTTTTTTTTTTAAGAAGATTAACAACCAACCATCTAATTAAAAAGACACACCACGTATTCAGGCATTCTTGTATATTCTCTTTTACATTGATAAGACTTATGATATGGATTTCTTAACCGATAATTGAAATATGGTCAGGTGCAGAAACAGCTTAGAATCTTATTTTAAAGTTCCTTTTCCACCCTCCACCCTAGTCTGACACTAAGCCTTCAGAAGCATCCAGACATGAGGGGCAGGGATTTACACAGACTTCAGGACCCCAAAAACTAGATAAACTAGATAAAACCGTTTGAAAACAAGAATATACTTTGATGAAACAACAGCTCAGACAGGAAGATTTTATTCTGTTGCTGTTCTGCATGCTGAAACCAAGTCCTGCGTTGTAAAGCTGTCAGAGTATCAATAAATACTGAAGATTAGGGATTTCTGTCAATTCACCCTAACTTAGGATCTGAGCTAAAATGCAGTTATACCTGTTTGTTCCTTTAATGCCACCTTTGGATCATGTTATCCTTCAAATATAGGCTGTTTCATTTTTTAAATCTGCATGGGTTTTTTTCCTTACAAAATATTTGGTAAACATAATTGAGGTAAAATTTCTGAATTCAGGTTGACTGAATATATTTGCATCACCACAATTTGCACGTTGTTGATTTGTGTCCCTAAAATATACTTACCTGCTAACACTAGAAGATTGTAGGTGCAAGACTAACTTGTTCCCTTTTTTAAAGCCTAAATGATGCAGATGTGTTTGATGGGGCAGCATGTGTGCTTGTGTTGGAATCATGGTCTGCTGGTCTTGCTCTGATTCTGCCTGCCTGCAGATCACACAAAATCAACACTTTTGTTTAAGCTGGCACTCTAAGAATGCACAGGATGCTACAGACTTCTTAGCTTCTCCGATTTCCATAGCAGTAACACCATGAAATCCCACACAAGCCAGAGCTGTTGTGTCTGCTAGAAGCTGCACTAAAACCCCCTCTAATTAAGGCTGATCCTTTTTCCATGCAGCTTGATGGGAAGCCAAATGGCAACACACGGAATGGCAGCACTCATCTGTAAGTAGCAAAAGGAAGGTGAAGCATGATTAAAGGAAACACCTTTACCAAGACTCATTCTGCTGTCTTCCTACCCCTGCCCATCAGTGTTTTGCAGGCACTGTGGCAGAGATAGCAAAGTGGTTAATCTGTGCTGTTTGCATCTGATGTCTGAGCAGAGAACAGTTTTTCAGCTTCTTCACTGGTCACTTAGTTGAGGTCAAGGCTGAATGGACAACTCTCTTAGAGTCATCCTGGAGGGACAAGCATTACTGTTCTTTTCTTGAGTTTTTGGTGATACTGTTCTGGTTGGAGGTAATGACAGACTATGTCATGTACGGCAGAGCTAGGGCCTCCTTGCATAGGAGAGGGCATCTGAGTGCCAGCATACCCATTTCTGAGTATTTTTAACAACATTAAATCTTTTTCTTAAACAAAAAAAACTCAATCAATTTACTACCTTTATTGTTCTTCTATATACTTTTATGGTGGAGATGGGGAAGGACCCTTCTGGGGACAGAGACAGAAATAGTTAATAACTGATGGTTTATGAGGAAAAACATAAGTAATCTTGGGGGGGAGGAGGTGAAAAGGGCAAAGCAGAATGATAAATCTCCAAGATTTTGTAGCAGAGCTCCTCTGTACTGCTACTATAATTTGCTAGTCCTGCTGAGGTGCAACTGCAGGTAAAAGTTGCTTTTTGATCAGGTAATTGGGTTCACAGAATACCCAGTCATGAACATACAATTATTTCATGTGTTTTTGTCTGCCTACACCCCTTGAGACAAAGCATCTGGCATAAATGTGCCATTATATATGAACTGTGCATTTTGAATGCCCCCCTGGTGCTCTTGCTTCAGCTGCTGAATCTTCCTGACCACAGGCAAACAAGCAGCATTTCCTCTGGGAGGGCACAGAGGACTAGTGGGAGGTCTTTACAACTATGTAGATTAAAAAAAGGATGTAGATTAAACACAGTGAGGGGTCAAGCTGAACAGAAGTGATTTGGTTCCCCTCACCCTGTGCTGAAGCAACAAAGGTTGCTCCTCAGCCCACACTGACTGCTCTCTGGCTCTCAGACCCTGGGAGATGCAGCTTTTATGAGGACATGCAATTATGTTTTGTGGACTGGTGTGAGCATTCAAATATAGGCATCTGAAAGAGCTGAGTTCATATGTGGTCCTTCCATCATCAAGTCTAGCTCTGTCATTAAGGTTCACCTTGATAAAAATACATAAGATCTTTTCTTTCCCAGCAACACGGTATTAACCCTTAAAAATCAGTAATGCCCTTACTCATTTTAGCTGTTTTTAAAACAAAACCGAGCAGTCCCACATTAATATTTTAAACAGTCAAAGTGCATTAGCACAAACCGATTTTGTTTGTTGGTTTGCACTCTAATAAATAACATGGTTTTATGAGTATTTAAGTGCCATGATTCAAAAACTTTTCTAAAGCATTTTTTTTTACTGTTCATGTAAGACAGTTTTTAAAGAGTCTTTGTGGCTTTAAGAAGTTATTGGAACAGTCAAAACATGGTGTACAGGCAGGGGAGATTACTCATAAAATAAGATTATCTGCATAAAATATCTCTGACTGAAATGTGTACAGATTAAATAATATCATTGGGCTAAATCCTTTTCAGCATTGCTGTGAAAATATCTTTCAGGAAGAAATAAATGTAAAAGAAAGTAGAAAGAGAATAACCCTGTACATGCTGGATAGCTCTTCCAGCATTTTTCTGAGTTCATCCTTAAGGATTTGTGCAGGTTCTGCTGCTAAATGGCTATATGATGCAATGTCACAGTGTAAACTAACTGTGGCCATTGGCCAAGATCAAATGAAGGATTATGAGATTAATGATGGCTTTTATATCCTTCGCTGTGAAGGAGAGGCTGCCTCCAAAGTAGAGTTGCTGCTTCTTGAAAAGGAAGAAAAGAAGGGCTGTATGCCTTTTTTTTTTTTTTTTTTTCCCCCCAGGAAGGAACAGGATTGTTAGTGCAGTAAAGAACTCAGAATCCAAAATGATCAACAAACGGCAAATACCTTACTTCTCAATCTACTATGAAAGTATCTTCTCTGAAAACTGTGCACTACAGGCAATACCAATTGTAATGATGTATTTCATGAAATCAAAAGAATATGGGAAAGAAAAATTTCACATTCACACCACACAGTTCTAGGCTGATGCCCTAAAAATAGTGCAAGCAATAGCAAAGGATTAATTATGTCCTCACCAGTGTGCTTTAGCATCCCCAGGTACAAATGCACTTTATTGGGTAATTGCATTCTGTTCATTTCTTCAGGCTGGTACCTATGATAAGTAAATGATCAGGCTGAACATTGATTTTCCTTTTTGGTCTACTTCCCTTACCATTCATTTTCACCCCTGAATCTCTATGTTGAAGAAGACTTCTGTCTTCATTTCAGTGAGGAAAAAAATGAATCCCTTTGTGACTGCTTTTTGCTAAAAACTTTGATTTTCTATTGAGAAAAGAAAGGATGGACAAATGTGTTCCATGTCTATGCAGTAGTTGCTATTTAATTGTCCAACTTCAAAAAATTTAATGAATGGAATTTACATTTGGAAGTCACTCATTTCTAATGTATTTGTATAGTGAAACAGATACCTCCTAATCTGTGTTATCAGGCAGTTTTTTGACAGCTACTTTCTTAATCATTATTTATTCTTTTTATCGTGTGCCAGGAATGTTCTAGTTTTATTTTACAAATAACCTCTTCAGATGGACATAGAGGTTAACAGTTTTTAAGAACTTGACTGAAAACATGAGCAAAAGCAATGCAAAACAGCAATGTTGCCACATTTTCAAAGGGATCGCAGGGTTAAGTTAAAAAAAAAAAAACATAAAACCATATGATGATAGCTGACTGTGAGTTTTCCAGACCAATGAAATTATTAATACAACATGTTGGTGCCTGAAAAAAAAAATAGTATGACAGATAATTCAGTAACAAAATATGTGTTAATATATACCACTGTATTCATAAATTTTAATAGAACTATTTATCACTGCAAGAACTGTTGAGGAATTCTGTAGGCTTTCTGCCACTGTGGTAAGATGAATGATGAATCTGATGCAACGCAGGGTTTTTTAATAATTTATTGGGTCATGAGTTATGGTTTTATTCAATTGAAAATTATTAGATGGGTTTGCCCCAGGCAGTGAGCATGGTATATGAAAAAGGAAAATAGATTAAGCAAACAGTAGATGAGTTTAATCATTTCAAACAGGGCAGCAGATAAAGGCACTGACAGATTTGTCATTAATTCAGCAGACGTTTTTACCTCCACACAACATAATCACAAGATGGGAGTTGTCAGTGAAGCCCTGAAAGTGTGATCTTCATAATGAATAGTCTGCATAATCTATTATTTTCACACAAAAGATTTATTTTCTTCATGAAGGAGGACAAGGGATGGAACAGAGCATAGAAGGTGTCTTTCAAGAATAGTGGCGTAAAAATATTTTCCTTCACCCCAGATTCTGATATTTATTTCTGATTAAACAGTGCCATTCAACATAGTGATACCTGGTGATAGTCTTCCCTGATAGAAAATGGAATCAATCACTACTGCTGCACTTCATCCACATTCTGATGATGCCTTCACCACAAAGACTATTGATTGAATTTTTATCAAGAAGCACTATCACTGGCCTCCCACTCAAAGCCCTACCTATAAGATGCAGCCAAATCCATTTTGCTGTAACAAATATTAAGCTTGTTTGAGAACAGAGAGAGGATCTGAACTATAGTAGAATAAGCTGTATTCCTTCTGTGCTGTTCACATAAAATTATGATCTTTCAGAGGAAATAAGTGTAGGCAGAGGTCAAGGTGGTAATTCTTTTATGTTAAAAGATTGATCTTGACATCTACAAACGATTTAGAAACTCCTTATAAATCACTACTAAATCATGAAGTTAGCTGGCAAACTCTGTTTGCCAAGAGTACTTAAAATATGGAAACTTACTATTTTCTTTAAGTCTTCTTGTCAAATAATATATATAAATATTATTTTATTTAGCTAATGATTATAGATGACTACAGGTTAAAGTCATCAAGAAATCCAGCTCTGCACTGAAATGAAAGTAATTTCCATTATTATTGCTGTTACAAGAAAAATGCCAGTCAGAAGACTAGTCAGAGAAGAAATCTTCAGAGTGTGAGACAGTAGTCTAGTCATAATTCACACTTGCTTCAACATTACACATACCCAATTCCATAGGCAAACAGCATTGCCAAGATTGCAAAGTCAATCACAGACAAGTTTGGAAGTGCCAGAATGAAGACTGTCCTCTTCCACATGCGCAGTTTCAGTTCCATATTCTAAGGAGCTAGAAATTGGCGTAACTTCATCAGAGTTGCTGAAGAGCCATAACACTTTATAACACTTGAACAACTGGTCAAAAGTTTTAATTGCTTGTTCTCAGAAACCATTCCTACAGGATCCCCACTGTATCAAGATTAATATTAAAGTCTTTAATGTGACCAGTGGCTACAGAGTACACATCTTTTCAGCAGTGTATGAATCTACCAGACATCTTTTCTATTCTGCAGGTATGAATTTCCAGGTGAACATTTTGATGTGTGTATCAGCATGTGTGAACTTATAGCTTTGACTACATGGGTTTATTTTGATATTTTACTTTATTAATTTATGTCTACGCCGCTTGACTTATCATAGAACTGCTTTTTCAACAGTGGGTGAAACAGCCATGGATGTCTCAGCATATAATTTTCTATTTATTTTGATCATTCTTCCCAGTCATAGAAATGCTGAGCATAGTCACCAATTTCATTTGTAGATATAACTGTTCAACACAATAAATAATATTTAAAAGTATGCATCTGAAACTACTTTTCTACAAAGAAGCAAACAACAGTTTGCCTTTCACAATTTCTCTGGGGTTACACAGGAAGTGCTTGATGGACCCAGAGTTAATACTGAAATCTCCTAGGCATAATTTAGCCACCAAAACTGCAAATTACCCTATCTTTTTTTTCTCAGTTTCTTGTGGAAAACTGGATAACTATGACAGGGGCAAAAAGGTGGATCCTGTCAGAAAAATATACTTCATTTTCTTTTAAAGTAAGTCATTGATGAACCTCTAATCCTGAGTACTTGTTCTTAAGAGGAACAGGAGGTTGTTATTAGGTCATCCTGGATTAACCTCTATGTATATTAAGTATTCTGCAGATGAGCAGCAGTTATGACCATTTCAATACATATTTTTTTCCCATGAGAAATATTTAATGTTTGTAGCCTATAAGGATAGGAATATTTTTGCTTTCAAATTTTGCTTTATTGAGTGTTTTAATCTGGTTCTTTTTACAGATGACCAAAGAAATGTTAAATTATTAACTACTCTCATCTCCCCCTCCCATCAGACTAGATATCTGGTATCTTAGACAGATCTATGATGTAGTGTTTGAGCCCCTTTGAGTCTTTAAAGTACAGTCTGCCTTTCTTTCTGAAGCGCTATAGTAAAAATGGCAAGGAATTTGCAGACAGAAGATGAGTCACGGGAAAAGACAATGTCACTATGTTATCCAGCAAGAATGAATGTAACATTTCCATACTCTGAGCCTCAGAACTGTTAATGAACATTTCAAGAGCATGTTAGCTACTTAATGACTCCATAAATCACATCTTCCACTCCACATCAACAGCAGTGACTGCAAGACAGTGTGGGTATTACGAAAGGGAACGTACCTGTCATAATGAGAAAAAAAGTCAGTATTTATCTAAATTAAAGAACCTCTGGAGAAAGATACATACTTTTAACCTGCTGGAGAAGAAACCATAGTAACAATTAAAATAACAGCAACAACAATAATGGTAGTAATGGCAATGATTATATGTACGTTTTATTCAGAACTGAAAACTTTTCTTATTTTCTCTCCTTGTTTTTATTTTTATTGTTTGCTGCTTTTATTCTCCTTTGAAAGAGTGTTTCCAGAATAACACTTTCATATCAGTATAAATTTCTGCTCATTTTTTTCAGTATTTGATGATATTTTAATTTCATATGAAGCCATGTAAATGTTAGTCTTCATTCTGTTACCTTTTTGTGCGCATATGTTATTTTAAATCTACTTTTTTGGCTAAAGGAGGAGGGAGGGGAAAAGTACAAAAATGCCTGGAGCTAGTGAGTGGGGGAATTAGGATAGGATGCAATGTGGCAGCTTAAGTTTGCTGCTGCTGTGCGTATAAAGTCAAATTGTCATTAATGTTATTCAGTAAGGAGACTTGCATAAAATAATTAAATGAACCCTAAGGATGCCTGTCAAACTGTCATATACTCAAAAGCAAGGAAGTCACCAAGTAAAGCTGTCAGTCAAGTCTGACATTCGGAAATCCTTCAAAAAGTATTAAGCATTCAAAACTCTGCTAGTAATGAACCTGGAAACAGTAAGATAAACTGGCCTGCCACAGCCCCGGGATTCTTTTGCAAATGACATTGCAGTATGACTCAGTAGCCTTACATTGGAAGAATTTAGTTCATTTTTTTTACTTGTTCAAGGAAGAATCAAAGACATGCTTTACTCTTCCCTGCAGCAAGCATGCTTATTTTCCAATTTATAAATAAGTGAATATTGTCTTTCGGTGAACTGCGGTACATATTGACCAGTCTGTGTAAATCAGTTTAAGAGACATGTAGGCTATGGTAATTTACATCAGATAGATTTATGTGACACTTTTTTTCTCTTTTCTTTTCTGGATAAATAATGTGATAATGCTAACAGCTGTATGAGATAGTTTTACCATTGGTGCTGGATGCTTCATTTCAGCAAATGAATCCTCACTGAGATTAGGGTCACTTGTAGTAATTACCTTAAACAGAAAGCTAATAATGATCAGAAAATGGTCATTGCCTAATCTAGCATATTATCAGTGTCATTTCTAAAGTGGTTATTAACAATAGCATCTTTGTGCCAGCTGTGCACTTTAGAATCCTTAAATACATTCAAAATACTACTGCTCCTGGCTCTTCTTAAAGTTAGATACATCTATACATCTATAAGTAGGTTTTGTTGTTTTTTTTTTTTTCTTCTTCCACCTTTTCTTTCTTCCTTCTTTGTTTTTCTTTCCTTCTTCTCTTTGCTTTCTCTTGATTTTCTTTTTTCTTTCTTTCCTTCTCTTCTTTTTCTCCTTCCTTCCTTCCTTCCTTCCTTCCTTCCTTCCTTCCTTCCTTCCTTCCTTCCTTCCTTCCTTCCTTCCTTCCTTCCTTCCTTCCTTCCTGTTTTTCCTTGTCTCCTTCTCTCTTTCCTTTTTTTCCTATCTTTTTCTCTTTTGTTCTTTGTTCTTGATTCTTCTCCATATGTCTCTCTTTTTTTTTCCTTTCCACTTCCTTCTCTTGCCCTAACTCTTCTTTTTCATTTGCTAGATTTTTTGTCAAGGCTCTTAAAAGAAATGTGTTGCACATTATGCCCTGGAAGAAAATAATAATAAATATATGTTTCCAAGATAGTGTTCGTTCTAACCATAAATTTAAAAGGAGTAGCTTGTAGGACACAAAAGTCCTTTGGATATTTGAAGAAAGCCAAAAGTCAGCCCACACCAAGACATTTTGTCTCAAATGACCTTATACATCTACAAGATAAAAGGTCAGTGTCTAAGTCAGAACCTGGCATGTTTTTGTAAGCACTGAGAGAAGGTAGCATCTATAGAGCTTCAGTCAATTCATCCTAATCAAGTTGTCTAAAATAGGTCAAAAATCACATCTGGAAGATGTCTCCTCCTTTCCACTGTATTTGAAAAAACTTTTGATAAGTATTATAGATTCAGCTGACTATATATAATGTGGACATCTGAAGTTGGGTGATTTTCAAGATACTTTTTGTGGCTCCTTTGTGTGCAAAGGGTTACGACAGTAATTAACTCCTTGTTCCTTTCTCATCCTGAGGCAGACATCTCCTTACTCTTTAAATATAAAATTGCTGAACTATTTTCTTCAGTCTTAGTTTCTCATCATTTGGGATGTCTTTAACTTTGAGGTATCCCTTATTAAAGAAGCTGTAAAATTTAATCAGTCATTGGCATCTAATGAATGAAAATGCATAGCACCCTTTACCTAAAACTCTTAACAGTCTCTGATTAGTGTATTTATTCTTTCCTGCAGATAAGTGTAGATGTAGTAATTCAAACAAAGAATCATTTGTAAATACTGATAGTCACAATTCTTGATAGTTTGAGTTAATACTCATAGTCCCAAATTTATTGTGCCCTTCTTCAGAAACTCATGTTTGAGGGACTCAATTATTAAAGGTCAGTTTTGAAAATCTGGCCCCCAGTGGTTGCCCAGAATGATAGGAGAACTGTGTCAAACGTTAGAATCCAAATCTCTCAGCTACCAGAAAGTTGGAGTGATGTACAGGCTGCATAATGCAAAGTGTATTTGCTTTCAGGTCTTGCTAAGTGAACCCCTTAGCAGTGAGTTGAATCAGTAAGCATTACTACATAATTCAGCAACATTTTGGGACATGAAAGGATGAAAGTGAAGTAGCACTAGTAGTCAGTGTTTCCATCCATGACATAGTGTTTACTGCTGAATTGGAAAAGGACTCCTCCTATCTTACTTTTTGAAAATATCTTGGCCTTCTGTCATCAATATTTACCATACCACCACTTGAAAAAGGTAGTAGATTCTTTTCTGAAACTCTACGTCTCATGTCCACAGAAATTTGACTATTTCTGTATCAGCAGTGTTTCAAGGTACACTGTTTGCATTCCTTTGCAATTAAAATGTGGGGTTTAGTTCATAGTGATCTCCCTAAGGGGGTTTAATGCCTATCATCACTATAAATCCGTGTTTCCTAGCCAGTAAACAAGAACTGCATTGTTTTCTTGCTGAAATAATCACTTTTGGAGAATGGGATTTCATCTTGTTTTAATCCTTTTAGCCTGTGGCTATTTTCCCTCAGTCATTATATCTCTAACTTAAGTTTGCTTTGAGTAGTTATTTATGCACATGTATCTTTCTAGTCCTATCCATTTCCCCACCATTTTTCACCAGCAGTCAAGCTTAGCTAGTACAAAACGATGAAAAAGATGTTGCTTTAAGCACTGGTGAGTTTTCTATTACATCCCTCATTAAAATAGAATTAAAAATAGATAATGTTATACGTGTGTGTGCTGGTATGTTCAAAGCTCCACAGATATATTTTCAGACACTCGAACTGGCAATTCTTGATTTCCTTAGCTGTCATTAGTTGTCTGAATTTTTAGGGTATGATAGTGCCTGACCTCTGCAGTCATCTTTTTTTTATAATTAAATTGGAACAGTACAGTGGAAGGCCTTGGTAAGGTCAAGGTATAAGCTGGCTCTACAGAATGCTTATGAAGAAGCAAAAATCAACTACCTGAGCAAATGTTGTGGTTTACTATAATATGATGATCTGCTGGATAAGTTGCCTTTATGTTTATTACCTCCCTTTTGGTCAAGTTCCAAAAAATTACAATACTGAAATAAAAAGCCAACTCAAATTCCTTTTAGTCTTGGATAAAGAACTGACTTGAATTGTCACTTAGCCCAAAAATTCAGTTACATATGCTCAGTTTCCTTGTTTAGTTTGTGTGTGGTTGTGGTGCTAAACAACATCCTCAAATCTGATGGCTCTGTTGTCCCCCAAGCAGGAAGAAGGATACCCTGAGGGGAGTGGGTAAAGACACCAAGGGCAGTTTGCCTCTAATCTCAACAGCTGCAGGTCTGGGCTTTAAAATCAAGGTCCAAACCTGGAGCAGGATTACAAACCTCAGAAAATGAGTATGAAGCGATAATTTACATAAAACATTACCCTTATTGTGCAAAACATACATGAAACAACAAGACTAATGAAATCAGAAGAACAGATAAAGGCACTCAGAGTGGTGCGGGACTCAGCACTGGATTCAAAGACTACTTCAGGGTCTTTTTTAAATACCAAGAATAGAGTAATATTTCAGGATTCAACATTCTGGAAAAATGGCAAATTTTTTTTTTTGCTAATGACAATTCAGTATTTTTGTAAGCATGTTTGTTTTTCCCAAGTAAAGGCAGCACATTAAGTATTTAGATCAAAATAATCCTGTGTTTAGTCCCTACTCATTCAGACTAAAGCCAGCAGTAATAAAAGACTAAGAAAATACACACTTCTTGTTTCATTCATTAAAGTTTCTATTAAAATCCGTTTCTCTCATTTTTTTTCCTTTTATCACAATTCCTTGTTGACATATTTCTTAGCTTTCTCTCACTTTTCATTTTTTTGTATGCTTCTTTCACGACTCCCTTCATGTTCCACCACCTCACTCTACCTCCTCTCTCTTTCTCTGTTTTTTTTTTTTTTTTTTTTTTTAAATTTCTCTCTGCATATAGAAAATGAGTTCATTTTTTCCTAGTCTGAACCCAGCTAAAACCCTCGTATGTCACAGAGTAGAATGAAGCCTACTGCACTGGAAAGATTACAAACTAAAAACTTTGAATGTAGGAGAGTAAAAGAGGCTTTTATGTTATTATTTAGGAAGCTACATAAGTGACTTCATTTCAGGAGATTCTGCGTGACTGCAACATGCTTTCAGTTCTGTGCCTATATGCTCAGTTTGCCGAAAAATCAATCTACTTTTTTTTTTAGAAGACATTATTCATTTATGTATCTATTTATTATTCATTTATTTATTTATGTGTTGGACTGGGTTATACCACCTAATATTTTTGTGGTGGTTTAAGCCCTGCCAGGACCAGAGACCACGCTGTCCTTTGCCCCTCCCCCACCCTCAGCCGGTCAGGCTGGCAGTGAGGCACAAACCCGGGTTAAAATAAGACGAAATTTAATACAACAGTGTGATAAAAGAATCTGAACAACAGTGGCAATGATAACAACAATAAACAGCAATAACAGTAAGCAAGACAAACGATATACAGAGAAATACCACAAATGGCCACGGAACAAACTCGACATGTGCGTCCTGCCACCAAAAAGCCAAAGAGAAAGTAAAAAAAGTTTCCACTCCCGGACCTGAGGTCAGCATGGTATGAATAACCCGGCTGGAGATCCCTTCCCCCTCTCTCTCTGCTGGGGAAACTTAACCCTATCCTAGTTGAACCAGGACAATTTTTCTTCATTTTCACTATTTTCTGGATATTTAATTGCTGCTTTGATAAAAAATAGTACTTTGAACTTATATGTCATTTTCAGCTTCTAAACTCAAAGTTATTACAAACTTTTCTCACTGACATTACATTTACAGATGTACATACTTAATCATACTTTCAAGTGAAAAACTTGAAGTTCAAAGAAGAAGATCTGGAACTACAGTGAGGACACTTTCAACCCTCTCTTGTAATTATTACTTCTTTGAAATTTATACCATTTTAGACTTTCAGGATTTCTGAGAACTTTTGCTTGGAAGTCATAGAGAAAACAAGGTTGTTATTTAGATGCTTTCACAAGAGGTCTGTGGGAAGTCAAAAAGAGGTGGGTGACTTAACCCCCCCATGTACACACTAGCCAGCAAAAGTGATGTCCATGGCAGGAAAACAAAACCTTACCCTTTCAAAAATAGATCTTATCCTCTGAGAGAATTAAAGAAATGTGGTGGGTTTCAGTGATGACAAACTGATGAAGGACCTGTGACAGAAAGGTAAAAATACTGAATCGAACTTCTGAACAAACAGAATCCCCTTATAGAGCACTGGGACTGCCGTAAAATCCCAGTATTTTCTACAGAAAATGTGATTCCTCTATTTCTGCACTCCTACATTTGCATCTATCCATTATTGTCTCAAAACACTTTTTGCTAAGGAAGCAGGATGCAGTCAGTATGTAACAGTGCAACAGAGATCAGAGAGAAAATTTGGTATCTCAGTGATGAGAACCATTGCTTGCAGTCAGTCTATCCACCATTTTGTACACAAAACCCCTTTATTTTTACATGCATGATAACAAAGTCCTCCAAGGCAAAAATTTAATCAGTTCAAAGGGAAAGGACTAATCAGCTAAATAATAGTTCTTTACTTTCACAGAAGCTTCCAAACATTACCTTTTGGCTTGTCTGTAATGAATGCCTGAGAGAAGCAGGAACTGACAGCTACACAGGGTCTTTAACTTAATCTTTTTATCTGGTATGTACAAGTAAATTGTCATACCTGTATGCGTATAAAATATCTGCCCATTTTGGGACTATTTGCACTTTCCATATGGATGCATAACAAACAATTTCAATTACTTTAACAAACAAAAAATAATTATTTAAAAGTAATTTAGTCTTTAGAAAATTTAGTCTTTAGAAAAAAAGTAGCCTAAATAATAAACAGAAAAGAGTGAAGAAGGAAGAGGGAACAGTAGAACAAAGAAATAGACAAACTGTGATGAAAGACATGAGAAATTTGCCTACAGTTTTTAATAGCACACAGTTATACAGCATCAGTCAAAACCCAAAAGCCTTCAAAATACAAAATGTCCCTGTGCTGAAAGGTATCAAACCTAAAAATATTCAAAAGATAAATCTTATAAAATGAAGGAATGGAAAGAATTAAAAAAGAAAAAAAAAATGCTTACCTAACCAATAAAATCTTAGTTTTTCTTAAATTAATTTAAAGATCTGGTGGATTTTAACACAGTTTAAATGTCACTCTTGAAAAGCTAAAAAGAGATGTAATAAAAAGTCAGACATACTCAGCTACCATTTCGCTGTCATCACTATTTACACAACATATGAGGAGAATTAGGCACTTTAATTAAGATCAGATCCTAAACCCAGTGGATTTAATAAAATCAGTGTTCCCCTGATAATGCCTAAGACTGACCTTTAAAGTTACCTGTCTCTCCAAGAGACTTCATACTTTCCTCCTGTCAAGATTGCAAGTTTTCCAATTATTTTCCTATGACTGGGTGTCTGCTCTAAAATTTCAAACCAGATCCATCCTGTCTTTTCCAATGGGCAGTCTGCGCAGATGTTGCTGATGTTGCTCAAGGTAAGTTTAAGCAGTTCCTTCACAAACTACTTGATGTCCAAAGTATGAAAGGTCTGAACTCTGAAGAGGCTGGAATAAGGTATTTTTGCAGGATTTCCTACTGAAATTGTAAAGTTCTGCAGACACTACTTAGAGCATTTGTTTTAAAGCTGGTGTGAGAAGAGCTCTTAATAAAATACCAGCCTTTCTCCCAGTTTTAAGTCAAAGCAGAGCTGGGAAACTGCTCCAGGCTCAACAGGGAAACATTTGGAGGTCTTTCCTAGAGCTATGCAAAGCATTTATATCCTTCTGTAGAATCTAACTGATGAGTTATTAAAGGTAGAATGTTTTTAGTCCATTAATTAATCCTTCAGAGAGCAGAAAACCTATTTAGCTGTATAGAATACTTTGTATTACCTATTGAAGCGTTCTGTCCTCTTGTATTTGATTTCCACAAAACTCAGGGGAAAGGAAAGGTCCATGATGATGACAAAACTTACACTTTCATAGTTCTAGAGACAACAGAACGACAACCAAACAATGGAAAAAACCCACTTCATCATAGCATGATGCAGTGCAACAAAATTGCTGCATTTTTAAAACAGCTTTCATCGAATATTTGCTCATTTAATCAACATACTGCTGCATAGACTTTCTCTAGAAGCTGAATCTACATATTTAAGCAACTGATTGTTGCTACCTGCCATATCTTCTATAAAAAACAATTGAACATATGTGCACTATTCTAAAATCTGCTAGCAGAATGCTAAAGACATTTGGCTCAATTTGAAGTTTCCAGCAGGAGAAGAAAAATAATTACTTCTATTTAAACAATAAACACATTTACAAGAATAACATGAAAGTTTCACAAGTTTCTAGTTACAGATGGGCTAGATCACAAATACCTTCTGCTTTTTCATATCCATAGGGAACAAAAAGACTATGCATTTTTTCTGAATCACTATATTCTATTGTAAACTAATTTAATTACTGAGACAGAAATGTCAGCCACTCAGAGACAAAGAACTTGGAGAAGGAGTAAGGACCTCCATGAACTATGAACTATTATAAGTAGGTCAGCTTTAGGAAATATTCCTAAATTCTCAAGTCTGGATAAAACACCTTTTTGTAAGCCAATTCTTTACCACAACAAAACTCTAGTGTGTCCTTGTCTTGGTTTCCAAAGAAATGTAAGAGTGTAGGAAAAATGCTGAAATAATTTCAAAATCATAGTATGACATAGTGGAATAAAAGTGTGGCATTTTTAACAGAAGCTTTCACTGAATATTTTCTCATATAATCACCATAGTGCTAGATAGAAGATTTTATTTCTCTAGAAGATGAATCTACATATTTAACCAAGGGGTGTTATGCAAGCTCCGGCTAAATTCCCAATATGAATGGCTGAGAAACCTGAGTATGGGCTGTGAAATCTAAAACTGGACAGCTGAGCTCAAAAGGAAGTAATGATATGCAAGACAGAAAAACATTTGAATCCCTTCATCTCTAATCATATTAAGTCCCTCTCTCACTGTGATCAGAGACACATTTTGGGGCTCTTAGCATTCTACAACTAGAAATTCTTATAAGTGTCACTAAATCAGGTATTATTTTGTACTGAGTTTAAGCATTACCAGGCCCAAATATACAAATACCATGCTATTGCACTAATTTTTTCCCTCTCTGTATTCTTCATTTCAGAAAAGGAAACCTCTCAAAGAGGATTTACCTCAAAAAGCAAGGTTAACGTTTAAGTCCTTTATCTGAAAAGATCTTAATGAATGATCAATATGTTCCCAAGTTACAAGAAAGATTTTAGTTTAATTTGTAAATGCAGCTTTCTCTAACACCTAGTTTCTACAGTCTTAGTAGGATAGAAGGCAAAGGATAAAAACAAACAAACAAAAATGTTTAATTACAATCTGTGCAAAAGTGGACACAAACGAGTAAATTATTTAACATGGTCTATAAACTGTGTGAACCTGCTTGTCTTCCTAACACTGAAGTCTTCTTCCATCACCATATATTCAGGTGCCTTTATGACACTATGGAGTTTTATGGGACTATTTATGGCATACATTGCTATCCAATATCATTAGGGGTATTGCAGCTTGGCCCCAATTTGAAGAATTCATGGTCTGCCATTTTCTCTTACTACGGATGAGAAAAAAACCTCACATGTGTAAGAAGAGATGGGGGCAAACTATAACTATTTTTGTTAAGCTTTTTCCTCAGACAAATGATCCTTGCCTTTAAGACAATGTACCTTTGTTCTTTCTTATATGACATTTATGTATTTTAGATTTTAAAATCCTGTTGAGTGTTTTGAGTGCAACTTCTAATGTTTCTTTCTTGATAAGAAAATTTCTTGAGGATTACAAGTTAGATAATAAATTACTAGGTGCAGACACATGCACAAAATACTGAAAAACAAACAAACAAAAGAAAACAAAAACAAGCTAAACAAACCATGCCAGTATTTGGAAGTGTTTGAAGGGGACATATTGCATACTAACACATTGCTTCACTTATTGAAAATGAGTATGCAATCTCAATGAAGAACTGCCTTTGCTGCTTTCTACCATATATCTTTTTAACAACAATGATAATTTATTTTTATGTGATTGTATTTACTCTGTGCAAAAAATTTTATAACATTGTTCATTTCAAATATAAAAATTTTAATATAATGCATCTATGCATGTCTTGGCATAATATACATATATTGTATATATAATATATATACATATACTATACATAGTATATAGAGATATATACTCACAAATGTAAAGAATTTGAAGATGTCAAATTGGAATGCAGAATAACAAACTGAGATAAGCATGATGAATAGCACGGATTTATCTACCCCATTTTGATCTTGCATACACCTAGATTCATTTACTATTCCTGTAGTAACCTTAAAATGTGTTTATTTTGGTGATGAAGGTAGGATGTGGAACCACATCAGTGTACAGAAAAAGCATTAACTATGAGGTGATATTGCAGTTACAAGTTTAATAGAATTCATTAAAGTTAAAAACAGTTACGAAATCATAGAATAACCCTCAGACTGCTGACAAAACCTTTCCCCAAAAATTTTTACATTTTCTGTTTTAAAAGCTTATTTTTATAATCAAGTAATAATTAGAGAACAAATATTAAAATATTATGTTTTACACCAGTTCTCATAGATTTCCATCTTAGTGCCTGGTCTTATGTGAAAAACAAGTCACAGATATGGTAGAAACTTTTGGGAATCTCATGTTCTCAGATGTGCGTTCCAGATTTTTACACTTTGACTCTCCAACCAACCATATTGGCATTAATTCTGACTGATTTTTAATAAGAATAACACTGAGATTCTTTCAGTGTGAGGTGGGAATAGTAGGACAGAAACAGTAGTATGAAATGCTCACATCCTTGTCTGCTGAGCTTGTCAAAGATATCACAATCAGCATGTACTACATTTAAATTGGCAGAGCTATGAAGAGGCATATTAGCTGATCAGATATGACCTTATCACGCAAAGAATCAAACATAATGGCAGCTAAAACTTTGTCTCGGTAGGTTTTAAACCTCATTCAGTAATACAGTAATGAGCAAAACAGAAGCACTCTTGTGAAGTTAAGAGCTAGCAAATTGAGAAGAAACCTGAGTCTTTAATCTCCTGTGTATAAACTCTAGTTTATAGATTCTCTCTCAAGCATTTAACGAAAGATACATGTTAAGCTTAATTTAAGTAACCATTGTAACTGTCAGAAGTTGATATTTATACCATATTTAAAGCAAATAGCTTTTTTATCACTGAATTTATTCATGTTTTATTCTCCAGAATATGTTTCTATAAATTTTAATTAAAACTTTTCTAATAAGGAAAAACTAAGCAGCAGAAGCCAGACATCTGGAAAACCAATATTTCTGAAAACAAACAAAATGAAATTAAGACAAAAGGAACAAGAGAGAGCTGATTTCAGTACTTCATAAGTATTTAGATTCCTTTCCCCTTAACTCTTTACTCAGAGATAAATCCTGTAGAAAATTACTGCTTGTAGAACAATATCTGTGTATGAAAGCAACATTTTTAGAATCCAAATCTTAACTTAATGTCTGCATTTTTTATTTAAATATCTAAATTACATGATAAAGATCAACAAGAACAAGTCTTTTTACTAAAACTGTAATTTTAGAAAGAAAGTATCTTGAGTATATTCAGAATACTTACATGCTTGAATGTGCTAGATGGATATGTTTGTCAATTTCTTTCTACAACTTTATATTTTCTTCCTTTTTTTCACCAAAAACATGTAAGTAGATTTGGGAGAAAATTTCTAGTTTTCTTACAATTTAGAAGCAGAGTCTATGGTGCTGGGTTTTGGCGGTTTTGTGGGAGGAGGCTGACTTCTTTTCTGCAGTGATTACACTTCTTTGTTGGAACATGTACAGATAAGATCTGTTATATTAGAGACTATTTAAGGGGGGGTTTTGTGTTTGTTTTTTTGTTTGTTTGTGTCCTGGTTCAGCTAGGATAGGGTTAAGCTTCCCAACAGAGAGAGAGGGGGAAGGGATCTCCAGCCGGGTTATTCATACCATTCTGGCGTCAGGTCCAGGGGCGGAACCTTTTTCACCTGGCTCTTTGGCGGGCTCGGTGGCGGGAATCCTTTGTCCATAAACCAGCTACCAGTATTTCTCTGTATATCTTTTATCTTGCTCACTGTTATTGCTGTTTATTGTTATTATCATTGCTACTGTTGTTGTTCAGATTGTTCTATCACTCTGTTGTATTAAACTCCTTGTTACTTTAGCCCGGGTCTGTGCCTAACTTCCAGCCCGACCGGCCGCGGGTGGGGGAGGGGCAACGGCAACGTGCTCTCAGATCCAGGCAGGAATTAAACCTACACAGTTTGTTTGTTTTGTTTTTGTTTTTGTTTTTGTTTTTTTTAACTGTCAAGAGGGGACAAGAAAAGAGGAGAGCTGGATGGAGGATCATGCAGTTATGTGTTTGAAAGTCCTAAAACTTCCTGTGGCTCAGGCACCATAAATTCAGTCTTCCAAAATAAACATACATCTGATATGCTTAAAATTTTAAAATAGACAAGGCTACTTGCTTATAAGGTTCAACAGTTTTGTTGTTCTTGTTATCCTTGTTTGACTTTTAAAATTTGTTACAATTGGAGTGTTAAAAAGTCTCTATAGCTTTGAAAAGATACTTCTATTATGAGATATAATTTCTTCTATTATATGTTCCATTATGAAATATATGAAAATGTAATTCTTATATTCTGCATGATATATTCAGTTAAGTGCTCCAGGCATTTTCCAGGAACGTATAGAATTAATATATATGTCACCTTGTATCACACTATGAATTACTCAACTGTACCCTTTGTTTTAGTTTTCTTTTTTAACAATGACCAGATTAATAAAGTTTTCACTGACTGGAAAGGGGGAAACGTAACCCCATTTTTAAAAAAGGAAATAAATAAGACCCAGGGAACTACAGACCAGTCAAGTCTCACCTCTGTGCCTGACAAGATTATGGAGTGGATCCTCCTGGAAACCATGCTAGGGCACATGGAAAATAAGAAGGTGATTGGTGACAGTCAACATGGCTTCACTAAGGCCTGACAAAATTTTTGGCCTTCAATCAAAGAGTTAAAATTTTGGCAGATAAGGGAAGATATACTGATGTCATGTATGTGGATTCATGAAAAGTTTCTGACACTGTCCCACACAACATCCTTGTCTCAAAATTGGAGAGACATGGATCTGATGGATGGACCACTCAGTGGATAAGGAATTGGCTGGATGGTCGCACTCAAAGAGTTGTGGTCAACAGCTCAATGTACAAGGGGAGAGCAGTGATGAGTGGTGTTCCTCAGGGGTTAATATTGTGACCTGGGGAGTTCAACATCTTTGTTGGCAGCATGGACAGTGGGATTGAGTGCACCCTCTGGGGCCCCCAACATAAAAAAGACAGGGACCTGTTGAAGCGAGTCGAGAGGAGAGCTACGAAGACGATCGGGGATCGGGAGCACCTCGCCTATGAGGACAGGCTGAGAGAGTTGGGGTTGTTCAGTCTGGAGAAGGCTCCAGGGAGACCTTATAGCAGCCTTTGAATATGTAGAGGGGGCCTATAGGAAAGAGAGGGAGGGACTCTTTATCAGGAAATGTAGTGAGGATGATAGGATGAGGAGTAATGATTTTAAATTGGAAGAGGGTAGATCTATATTAGATATAAGGAATAAATTCTTTACTGTGAGGGTGGTGAGGCACTGGAACAGGTTGCCCAGAGAGGCTGTGGCTGCCCCCTCCCTGGCAGTGTTCAAGGCCAGGTTGGACGGGGCTTTGAGCAACCTGGTCTAGTGGAAGTTGTCCCTGCCCATGGCAGGGGGGTTGGAACTAGATGATCTTTAAGGTCCCATCCAACTCAAAACATTCTATGATTCTGTGATTCTGTGATGAACATGAAGGTTGATAAGCAAGAATTGCAACTTCTGCAAACCTAATTTCTGAAACATGCCTTGAACTAGGAATTTAGACAAAGTGATATCATAGTTAGCACCAATATGTGCACTTCTGTGCAGAGAACACTGAAACTGTGGTGCAGAACAGTGAAATAAGCAGGTTGAAGGACTTAAAATTTTTGTTTTCCTCTTCAGTATCCAGTGTATAAAGATGACAATGTGTGAAAAAGGCTTGAATATTTAAAAATGTAGTATAACTATATTGAAATTATTCAAATTTTCAGCATTTGCTTCCTGCATCCTGCCTAAGGGGTCTAGATTTTCTTCCTTACCTATTTGTGATATTCTGACATTATATCACTCAATGCCCCATGAGATCAATAGTCTTAATTAGAAAATAAATAGACTGTTAGTTCACAAACATTTGGAACTCTAACAAAAACAACTGCAGTGGAATCATATCCTTCAAAAAGCAAAAGTAATAAAGTTTTAATCTTTTCAATGTTGATAAAAACTCTAATTCTTTTGAAACTGATTTTTTTTTTTTTTTTTTTTTTTTTTGTCAGGGAGTTAGTACTAAAAAGGACACAATAAAAATGCAAATCCAACAAAAATCACACTTTATGTACATGATATATTTTAAAATTGTAAACATAGCACATATGGTAGTTGCAAACACCACGCTTTTTATCTTTTTTGTTTCACAATACTTTTGATTAAAAAAAACCTCAGCTAGGCAGTAAGAAAATCAGTCTGTAAACTATGAGATTATAAAGTCCAATCAAACTCCAAAGTATACTGAATGTTTCTTATAACTTTTATTGAAAAAAGGGAAAATGCATGTACCTTTACTTTGCCTTCAAAATCCTAGTGAAGGTACAGCTGTGAAGGTCTGCACACAGTACTAGAAATGACACAGTAATGAATGTCCAAGCAATTTCAGTCAAATGACCTGCAGTGAGACAATTGAAAGTAAAATTGCCCCCAAACACGACATCTGAAAAACATAATTAATTGAATTTAACTTGCTGTTTAACTCTTATTAGTTGCAGGGAGGCAGCAGAGAAGTTTGAATTTGAGGAAAAAATTATCTGAAGAGAAATTATATGCTCTGGGGCAGGAAGAGGATGCAAGGTGAAATATTTTTCAATAACAGACTGGTTATCACATTGAATAGACAGTTTTTTGTGTCACAAAGTACAAATCACATATGAAACTCATTTATTTGACCTTCACCATGACAAGCATTCAGTTTCTAGTGAATTATAACAACAAATGCTACATTTCTCCTAAAACTAATTCTTCTGATTATTTCTATCATTTTCTTTGTACTTTGTACAAAATCTTGTATCTACTCCTGCTAGTCATCACAGAGAGTGATATATTACCTTCCATGGCTTTCGTGCTATCATGATGTGTCAGGAATTTCTCAGGATTGCTCAAAGCAGAATATCAAAGTAAACATTACGCACTCAAGACCTTTGAGTTAGAAGCAATAACTGTTAAACTTTGATAATCCTATAGCTAGCAATTCAGAGTTGTTTTATGAGTGCATCATGGAACAGAAGTTGTTCCAAGCAGATATACATATCCCAATATAAACAAAAGACAAAGCAAAATAGGTGATATTCTCACTATCCGGTTTTGTATTAAAGAATCGAGCGTACTGATATCAACTTCTGTGAATATCCAGGACCACATCTATCTACCACCTCTCTTCTTACTGGCTAGACCACAAACCAGCCATGGATTTTACAAAGGTCGAATGAGATCAACAGGCAGCTCGGAATTTACTATTTAAAGTCCAAGATTTCACTATGACTTTTTGCCATGACAGCTAGAAGTAATTTCAATTTATCTGCCGACTATGAAATACCACTTTGTGTATAGTGCTCCTTTGAAAGCTAAAATATGAAAGTGATCGGGTGGCAGAGGGAGATAACAGGTGGGAAATATACTGAAGGAATACATTTCCAGGAAGAATGTAAATGGGTTCAAGAACGGATTCATGTTAACTTCGGATGCTTAACACAGATGCAAGCGTGCTGAGTCTATATATCTGAAACATTACTTAATCTGAGTGCAATTACGTAATCTGGATACAGACCCAATTTTGTTATGTTGCCCCTCTCCTCTGAATCATGAACACATCATGAAAATTTATTTTTGCCTTACTGCTCTGATGTAGGGGTTGGGTTTTGTTTGTTTGTTTGTTTGTTTTTCATGTGCAATTATGGAAAAAGCAGGTGCGTTTCACTGTGGAGACTTAGAAAATCAAAGTTCTTTCTTCACCGAGGAGGGCAGTCAGACAGTAATTCAATATGTAACACTGTCTTTTATGTGTTGATTTCCTCTTTCCAGTCTTCATTAAGTCTAGATTAACTAAGAGTTAACATAGTAAGACTAGCATAAAGTATGATTTTATATAACCATATTTTTATATATGAATTAGTCAAGTGGTAGTTGACTAGTTTGTCAGTTAGGGGAAAATACTTCCAGTCTTGGGTACAAAGAAAAAAGGTATTTCTTATAAAGCTAAAGTATTTACAGTATGCATATAAACAAAGATATTTTCTGGAAATTGTCATAAGTGTAATGGGACTTACACTTATGAAGATGGAGGAAATTTTACTTGTGTTGTGTGTGACATCCTTATATAGGACCTAAATAACATTATGTTTAAAATAAAGTGATAAACTCTGCTTAAAACTTTCTTCCATGACTACATCAGTCACCCTCAGGGACACTCTCAGTAAGAATAACTTTATCAATTACTAAGTTGTCAGAGGATTTACTTGCAGATCTCTCATAAAACCTTGTTGTATGAAACAGCATTGCAAGAAGTAACAGGAATCATGCTCAAGCTGATCTGTTGATGGTGTTTGATCTGTTGTTTCTGTAATTCAGTGTGTTGTCTGTCACCTGTGAGTCAACATCTGAGAGTGGCTGAACATCTCAGTCTGTTCTATGCCATACCTGGTTGAGTGCAAACATAAGAAAGGTTTGTAGTGATGCTGTGTTAGAATTAGCATTTTCATTATTTGAAGCTGGAAGGAAAAAGACGGATTAATTAAAACTTTGTTGAGTACCTTCTGCAAATGAATTAAAAACCAACTAAACAAAACCCTTGTGTGGTGAGCTGACCCTGATCAGCAGCTAACCCCCTACCCAGGTGCTGGCTCACTCCCTCCTCAGTGGGGTGAGAGGGAGAGTCAGAAGAGCAAAAGCTGAAAACTCACGAGTCAAGATAAAGACAGTTTAATAGATAAGGGAAAAGCTGCACATACAAGCAAAGAAAAGTAATTCGTTCACTGCTTCCCATCAGGCAGAGAAAGCAGGGCTCTGTCATGAATAACAGTTACTTGGGAAGGCAAGCACCATAACCATGAACATCCCTCCTTTCTCACAGCTTTTATTGCTGAGCACAACATCATGTGGTAAGATAAATCCCTTTGGTCATCTCAGGTCTGTTGTCCTGGTTGTGTTCACTCCTAGCTTCTTGTGTACCCCAAGCCTGCTCACTGGGATGACAGAGTGAGTGAGATATTGGGACAACCATAACAAAGTGGAGAGGAAAGCAAATTGCTTCTAAAGCAAGGAACCTCAAACTTCAGCTCGGCAGAGGCAGTGAAATAACTGTCATATCCCCTTTGTGATTTTCATCACAATGGATATAACTGAGTGCCACTGACAGTGACTGTAGTGCCACCACTGCTTCATGATACTGTGACACTCTTTTGGCAGACTCTTCTTCAGAAAGGATCCCAAAGAGCTTCTTTAAATCATCTGTGTTTGATACACTCTGAAATAATCAGTTTCTCCCTTCTGAGAGTTCTTTGAAGATTGTCTGTCCACCAAATGCAAAACTATGACATACCATGAAATATATGCTGAAAAAAATTCTGTGTGGAACTGGATAATAGACCTAAACCAGAAGAAACATTTTTTAAAAAAATTAATAGTATATTACAGAAATAAAATACTACCTTCCTTTTCCACCTGTCATGAAGTGGAAGTGAGGAGGGGTATAATTTAATGCATACTTCAAAAAGTGCCTCTGTCAAAATCCTTGCAGAGTACAGCGCGAACTTGTGTTGTTATGAATCATTTATCACCATAGGTAAAATCAGCAGAGGGAACAATACATTAATGAGTAACAGCTCAAATTCTAGAATCTGGTCCTTAGTTTTGTGCTTGATGATGCTCCAGATGGTATCAATAGTTCTATTTGGCTTTCTAAATCTAAGTAGATACTCAGTTCTAACATTTGCTGCAAATCCCATCTACTGTGTAGAGCATTACAGAACAGAACCATAAATTACCATACTCTCTTGTTTTAGAGTTCTAAGATTTACAGACAAGAGGCATTTTAGGTGTACTTCCTAAATCCTTTCCTGAAGAAGGAAAGTCCTTCATGGATCAGACCTGAAGTACTACAACAGCACCTTTAATAAAGGCTTGGTTTGTTAATGCTTATAAACCATCAATAATTTTGATGGCTCTGACCAGTCCAATACTGTAACAGAGCTTCTCTAGTTTACCTGGAGTTAACAGAGCTTTGCTAGTTTACCTGGAGTATCTGACCTATATCTATTTAAGAGTCCACTACTCAAGAGACTATCCAATCAAATAAAAGTGTTTTAACATGTGCTGTGTCTTTTAGTCCAAGGAAATTAATGGGATCACTTGGATCTGAAATGTCTGAAAGGTAATGAAACTATATTTTTCAAATCCTTATCTCAAATGAAAGGTTTATGATTTCACTATCCTGTAGAAGTGTCAGAGGTGGCAAAGACAGGCTTGACTGACTGAACAAGTGAGCTCCTGAGTCAACTTTCTGAAGACTGATTGTGGGCACAAAGCAGTAATGACAGAAAGCCAATCTCTGAACAATCCTTTTATAGCTGCAGAGCATTGTGTAAATATTTAGGAAAAAAAAAAAAAAAAAGACAAAATCATATTAAGGATAATAGATTCCCTTTCATTCCACTTCATAGTTGATAAATAATTAACAGCTTAACTTTTCCAGATGATGCGCCTGTGCAGGGAAGCTTCACTAGTTTTCAGGACTCAGTAGACTTACGTCCTGGCAGAAGCGTCCAGTTGCCATCCCCTGGTACCTGAGAACCATAACTCAACAGGATAACTGTCATGGCAGAGGACTAAAGGACACTTTAAAATATGTCATTAATTAATGAGTCTATGTGTGGCACAGTAAAAGCACTCTGTGCAGTGACTGGAGGAAGAATTTATCTTTCTTTTCAATGGAGTCTTTTGCTCAATTGAGTTATATGGAATTAAATATTCAGGCCAACCATACTCCTACGTGGACCCTATAGACTATTATCTATGTCAAATATATAACTTACAAGGTCAGAGCAAAGGCTTTATTTATGTGAGTGAAAGATTATCTTCTGCTAATCTCCACAACTAGTAACTGTCTATCTGAAGCAGATAATATTTTTATTAGCCAGCAAAAGGCTAATCATAGTAGAAGATGTCCACAGAGGAGTAAATATTCTGGAGATAGATATTAAATTCTGCTTTACTTTCTTTGGATTTAAAAGTCTTCATTTATATTATCAGAAATCACTGCTGATCACAAATTCAATAAGAGAAGTAACTAGACAAAATTTGATGCTTCTGAAAACTGTTTGCCCCAGATCAGATAGCAGCTTTCTCTTCAGTGAGCAGCACAATGAACTTCAACAAACCATAACCATGTTTCTCTTCAATGCTGACATGAGTTACTAAAAAACCAATATAACTTAGCTTGCAGAATCATAGTGTAATGGATCTCACACCATTTCAGCATAAAATAAATCTGAAAGAGTTTTTTGTTTAGTATCAATTAAACCCTTATTGGCTTTTGTGGTTTGCACCTTTTTTTTCCCCCCTTTTTGCAACTATACTTCTTGTGTAATTCCCTAAGATAAACAGTACAATTATTGTACTTTTATGAAAGAAATCTTCTTGTGATAATCTTTCATGTGCAATATTTCAACATTTTATCTTTTACAGATATGTTTGGCCTTTGGAAGAAATATATCTGCATAGACATGGTTTCACATTCAAAATCAAACTGTTAGGTCAGATCACGTGGAGACAGAGATCTGGTTGTCTACAGTGTGCTAAATAGTCTACAATCGAGTCTCCTAACTGATCTTCAGCAGCCTGCCTTTTAAATAAGGCAATACACTAGATAGAACCATAAAGAATATTGCTAGATAATGTCTTTTTGGAGAAAACCTAACTGCTTGCAATTTATTCATTGCAACCATTCAAGAATAATGCTAACCCAAATCAAGTTTAGTAACACACTAACTGTGAAAAAAATACCACACTTAGTGATAGATGAGTGAGATAAACATGATTTCCAGTCTTCACAGAGAATATTCTTTAAGATTAACATTTGTCAATGAAATCAGTACAGGCAGCATGTCATGTCTATCAATATTTATGCAATGGTGGTTACAAAAACATGAAATTAAGATGTATATTTTTGACAGGTGGCAATTTAACTACAGGCTTTCAACCTTAACCAAAAAGGGATATATGCATCACAGAGATAGACCTTTTTTTAATGTGTTTGTCTTCTGTGAGCATTTCTTCACCACTTCAGTCTTGCCTTAGCAATTCTACCTGCAAAGACAAAATAATCTCAGCTTCTATAAGTGCATTCATTGACGCAATTTATTGATTTATGGTATTCTGAATATGAAGAAGTTAGAAACAAAAATGTGGAAAAGAGATAAAAAATGTAACCGCTACTTTTCACATTTTTTTTCAGTTTTAAATTGCAACAAAATGTATGGAAAACATTAAACACTATTTCTCACAGATATCATTAATAAGATAAATTATATTCTTCTTCAGCTTCTTCAAAATTTATAACTTACCAAACACTACTGGTTAATTATACCAGCTGACAAGTGTCATAGAAAGTTAAAAATCTTAAATCAAGAAAACAGAGAAATAAATGACCAAAATATTTTGTGGTTTGACTAACATCAGATCTTTTTTTTTTTTTTTTTTCCTCCATGGAGATTAAAAGAAAAAATAAATCTAAACTTTATCAACTGTAGCTCTTATTTGAATAAGCAATGCATTCAAATCCATACATATTTATTTTATTTTTTCATTTCCTTTCTGGAATTGCTGTTGCTTCCTCTTGCAATATCAAGTCTATCTCTTCACAAAATTAATTCCATGTGTTTTGAAGTTATTTCTTTAGTTAATCAAATACTACAGCTTCATTAAAAGTATAGTATTAGGATATGAGGATTTATTCCTGTTAAATTCTTGTAACCAAGCTAAAAAAATTGTGTTCAGCCTTGATTTTTTGAGAATTGGATATCTTATTATTAAGAATACATCAAATCAGTAAAAAGACTAATATTCAATGTCACTAAGACTTCTCCTAACTAAAGCTGTTATAATTATTTTGTCAAAAATAGATTTGTATACATGAAATCATCACTTTTTCAATGCATAGGTAAATGTAGACTTAAATTCCTAGTGACCATAAACCAACCAAAACTTTGAAAAGCCATTCAAAGAAAAGTGATTAAAACTTTTTTTTCCTAATAGAAACACATACAGAACAAAATTATGAATAAGATAAATATTATTATAATTACTTTCTATGACTATGATTAGAAAAAGAATACTATATCCAATCTTGAGCAGATGCCTAAACACTTGTTGGGCTAAAACATAACAATTGAAAATGTAAACACAGATGTGAGGTTGACCTGCATTTCTATACATCCTTCTAGACTATGGCGTATAATAACACTTGCTAAAAACTAGGCACTACATCAAAATATAATCCCTTCTTATCCGTCCATGCTGGAACTTACATTATCTCAGCATAAAATAAATTTGAAAGAGATTTTGGTACAGCGTCAATCAAAATCTGTGGAAAAAAACCCCATGTAAATATTTTAATTACTTAAGAAATGCTTTGTAAGTGTAGGATGCAGAACACAGTTGATTATTCTCTCCTTTTCTCTTCCTGTGGCACATCATAATTGAAGCTTCAGTGTTTCATTACAAATTTAATGTTCATTATGGGTCACCGGGTGTCCTGGTTTAAGCCCGAGAAGGCAACTGATCATTGCACAACCACTGACTTGCTCCTTCCCCTTCAGGAATAGGGAGGAAAAAATAGAACACAAGGTTCGGGGATCCAGAAAAGGGTAGGGAGGGATGAGTCACCCCTTATGGTCATGGGCAAAAGGCAGACTTAATTGGGGAAGAAAAAATGAAAATTAATTTAATTCAAACACCACCACCACAAATTTACCAATCAAACAAAGTAAGACAGTAAGAAATACAACCACATCTTAAAAACATCTTCCCCACACCCCTTCCTTCTTCCCCTCTCAGCTTTGCTACCAAATTACCTCCTCCCCTCCAGTGGTGCAGGGATGCAGGGGATGGGGGTTGTGGTCAGCTCATCACCCATTTTTTCTTCTGATCCTTCCTCCTCAGGGGAATGACTCCTCACACTCTTCCCCTGCTCCAGCGTGAGGTCCTTCTCACAGGAGACAGTCCTCCATGAACTTTCTCTAATATGAGTCCTTCCCATAGGCTGCAGCTCTTCACAAAATGCTCCAGCGTGAGTCTGCTGTGGGCTGCAGTCCTCCCTGCAACAAACTGCTCCAGTATGGGCTGCCCTCAGGGTCCTGGACTTCTTTGGGCACAGCCACCTGCTCTGGCGTAGGATCCTCCATGAGCTTCTGCTCCACTGGTGACCTCCATGGGCTGCAGGGGCACAGCCTGCCCTCTCACCACAGGTTGCAGGAGAATCTCTGCTCTGGTGTACCCCCACCTCCTCCTCCTTTCTTCCACTGGCCTGAGCATTTTCATAGGTATTTCCCTCACAGCTCCTCCTTCTCTCAGGTTCCCCATCTTAATTTCATTATCACAGAGGCACAGCCACTGTTGTTAATTGTCTTGGCCTTGACACAGAGGTAGGTCTGACTTGGAGCTGGGGGAGCTTCCAAAATCTTCTCACAGGACCCACTACCCTTCTCACCCTCCCCTGCTACCAAAACCCTTTCAAACACCCAGACACAACACACCAGGAAACATTTTGCAGTCTGCCTTATGTAATATAGATATTCTGTATGGTTTTTAACAGTACATGTACAGTTTCCAGCCATTGAAAGGGACTGAACTGTTCCTTTTCCTTCTATATTTCTAAATATTCATATTATTTTTATCATGATAAGGAAGTCTGCATGCAAGAATTAGAAATATCATATCCAGTTCTGGGACTCTGTTCCATAGAAATATTTCTACTGTCCCATCTCCACATCCTTCAGTTGATATAATTTTTTTATCCAGTCATGAACTGAAAGTAAATTTTTTTCTAAATGGTCAAAGATATAAATTAGACTGATTATTTAAGTGGAAAATACTAGTGCATACATTTTCATTCTGATGTAAAGTATATCAAGAACATAAAAGTGTTTGCAATATTTTTAGCCTCAGCATGGAAAAAGTCAACTATATCGACCTTTAGAAAGAAATTGTGATATTTATTTAAATTTCAGTACTCACATTCCCTCAGTCCCCTAGAAAAAACAGTCTTTCTTTCATGATAAAGCCAATATTAGCATAATATCAAAGCATTATCAACATAAACTTCCTGAAGGTCAGAATAAGAAAAAAATAACCTAGAAGAATTATCCCAGATACATTTCCTATGAAATTCTGCTGTTTCATACATCTGAAACAAGCACTTAGGATTAAATAACCAGATTTTAAAGCCAGTGTGGTCTTTTCTGTTATCTGAGTTGTGTATTGAAATTCTTGCTTAAGTAAATAGATATAAATGAATAATAAAATAGTATTAGGAAATCATTTTCATTTTGCCTATGAAAGAGCCAGAAAAAATCCAGACTCATGTTTAGAACTGTATTTATTAGACAAACTAAATATTCTTTAATATAATCATTAGGGGAAAAGAAACTGAGGGGAAAAAGCCAGACAATAGAGAATTTGTGTGTCAACAAATATTTGGTATGCATCTCACAGAATAAATCCTGGACACAGAAAACTAGTAGTCCAAAGGATATGTTGCAATTTTAAAGAGAGGGAGAAGGACTGAACAAGGAACCAGATTAGCACACAGAGACCTGATGATGGTTCCTACTGAAGTTATATCTTCACAGATTACAGTCAGGGGATGATAGGTCTGGGTATAAATTTGCAGTAAACACATGACAGTTATCTGTTTTCTCTAATTACTTTAATTCTAGCAGTAAAATAAATATTGCTTGGGTCTGTTCAGTCACTGTATCTCACCAGCTTCTGGAGGGAAGTAAAGTAGGTATTTGATCTAGTCAATATGTACTAAAAATCTCTGAATACAGATCAAGGTGATCCAAAACTCAACCTAAGAACTGGAAAATATAAATTCTATTTATTGGTAAGCAAATGAGAAGAAGTGACCTGAGAGAGACCAGGGATAACCCAGAAAGACTAGTGTCTTCTGCTAGGTCAAGTAAGAACCTCTATTTCTATAGTACTGGGCCTAATGGAGTTGATGACAGTCCAAAGTTTTCTACATTCTATAGGATTTCTTCGATTAAATTACAGAGTAATTAAATAATATTCTGAGGTATGTCGCAGGTGTTGGAATGTAAGATTTTGTTCAAGAATTTGTTGAATTAGAGTTTTGTTTACTAACTAATTCTTCATCTTCTGCTGCCAACAGCAGAGCTCCTATGAGATTCAATAAACGTAGGCTTCAGGCTAAATGGAATATCACTGGCTAGGCTGCACCTCGATTCCTGTGTTCAGTTTTGGGCCCCTCACTACAAAAAAGACATTGAATGACTCGAGCGTGTCCAGAGAAGGGCAACGAAGCTGGTGCAGGGTCTGGAGCACAGGTCGTACGAGGAGCGGCTGAGGGAACTGGGGGTGTTTAGTCTGGAGAAGAGGAGGCTGAGGGGAGACCTCATCGCCCTCTACAGCTACTTGAAAGGAGGTTGCAGAGAACTGGGGATGAGTCTCATTAACCAAGGAACAAGCGATAGAACAAGAGGTAATGGCCTCAAGTTGCGCCAGGGAAGGTTTAGACTGGATATTAGGAAGCATTTCTTTCTAGAATGGGTTGTTAGGTGTTGGAATGTGCTGCCCAAGGAGGTGGCAGAGTCTCCATCCCTGGAGGTGTTTAAGAGTCGGATTGACATAGTGCTGAGGGATATGGTGTAGTTGGGAACTGTCAATGTTAGGTTAACGGTTGGACTGGATGATCTTCAAGGTCTTTTCCAACCTAGACAATTCTGTGATTCAGTGACTTGCAGCAGTTATGGTGGTGGGTAAGCAGAGCAAAAATACAAGTCCAAATAAAACTCAAAATTCCATCAAAACTAAAGGAAGTAAAATAGGAAACAGAAGCACCATGTTTCATAAAGATCCACAGTTAACCAGTTACAATTTTATTATTCATTTGTCTGATGCCATCAGATAGAGAACGTAAGTTTGTCAGAAATTCAAGCAGACTGAACATTAAATTTGTAAAGCCTCTGTAAATTTCTTTGAATACACTGCAAATAGTGAATACAGGTAATCCAAAAACATAATTAAGGTGATATTAGAATATCCTCATCTACAAATTGTTCAGTTGTATACAGGTTGCATATGTTTTCCAGTGTGGTGAATTATTTTAATTGGTTTTGACAAATTAAGATGCACTCTTTCATTGAGTGAGTTAGCTGCAGCAGATTGGCTGAAAATGGCAGAAGACAAGACAATGCTAACTAAGAAATTAGGCATATGCAGAAGGTTCTTTAAAAATTCCCCTGTAACCATTTTGTGTCACAGCTGCCTTGTTTGTCAATGTGAGCTTTATTAATCAACACAGACACAGAGAAACATCCTTAATAAATGAAGAGTGAGGAAACTACCTGTTCCTCCAGAGTCCTACAGGACTGTTAGAAAGTAAAGGAAGAATGAAATCTATATTTTTCATTTTAAGTAAGAGCAGACGTACTGTATTTCAACACTTATGCATGGTTAGGAGTCATCTTACTAAAATCTTGTCTGTTTGTTTACTTCTTCTTCCTTTTTCCACCTAAAATCTGCCTGGAAATGCTAACTGAAATGAAGAGGTATTCTGAAGTCCTTCCATGTCAAAGCATCCTCTCTTCTTGCTGTGAGCTGACAAGAGGAATTTCAGATGCATTGATCAACAGGGTTCTTTCAGACAAGATAGAGTAAGGTCATTGAAGGAAGAAAGACCATGGATCCTGTGCAAGCTACTTAACATTACTAATCTCAATATAGAATGGAAAGAAATAGACTAGGGCTCTATATTTGACCTCCGACTGCTCATTGTCTCTCCACTGGTGACATATGTGTAAATATTTTCTATATGTATAATATACATAGACACACATTTTCTCTCTAACATCAGAAAGTGGTTAGAGGAAGAATACTTGTTATAGTAAGACATTTAAGGAGCTCAAGTGAATTTGTGTGTTGAAGAGAATGTTAAATGAATCAAATGTTCTCTAATTGTACATAGAAAAAAATATGAGTTTAATCTAACAGACAAAATAATTTCTATGGTGAATAAATGAAAGCTGATTCTGGAAAAAATAATGTCATTTTTTTGTTAATAAGAAACTTAACCACAGGAACAGCATCCCAAGGGTGGTGAATTTCCTTTTATGAGACATCTTTAAGCTCTAACGGGATATCTCATTTTAAAGCATTCACACCTACTTTATCCACAGCATCAAGTTCAGCTTTTCATCTGCAAGAATTCTGACTGGTTAAATCAACTCCTAAAATATAGGAATCCATCAAGTAGCCTGAGCTCATGAAAATACAGCATCCCAGAGAAAAACCTTTCAAGACCTAAATCTGAACTCACTGTACAGTCATGGGGTACAACATTATCTAAAACAGGCATACACTAGAACAGGTTAACAAGTGAATTGTCACAGACTCCTATATTACCACTCTACTGTTTGGGGTTTTTTTCACACAGAATTGGCCTCGTGTACATGTATTGGTAAAGAGCCAAATGGATAAAGATATTCTTTATCCATCTTTATATGTCTTTGAGCAGAGAATATTTACTGTGAAATGTCTCTGACTCAGCGGCATTAGGGTGCCCCGGGAGTCAGAGTGGGAGTGACACCAGGGGAGTGGACTACAGTTTAGGGGTCAGGTCAGTCTGTATTGAGATTTGCACGCTGACTCTGCTTCTGGTGGGACAATGGCAGGTCTCCCAGCTAATAACTCTAATGAATGGTCAGTTCTCTGGATGTTATTTGTTTTAAAACAGCTAATCGTTCACGAATCTCAGGATAAACTATCAAGCTTTTTTATAATAATGTTGATGAAAAAATTTTATCTTTCCTGATGAAAGCTGCCTTTCTCTGGGCAGCTTCTAATTACCAGGGCCTGATGCCTAATATAATGGGCATCTGTGTAATACATGCTCTTATCCTAACACCACCAGTTCTCTTTCTGTTAGAGGAGAATAAAATGCCTGGGAGACTGCTGTAGAAGTTTTCCTGAGCTTTTGTGCTCTGAGAAGCTCAGAAAGCCAGCTTTGAAAAATTTGAGTGAGGAGCACGAACACCCACTAATACAGACCTTGTTTAGATGAAGGCTGCTCAGACCTGCCATTTGGCTTGGGTGCTGCTAACATCTGTTAGTATTTAATGGTTATTTTAGTTTTTGTCACAGTCTGTGACGGAAAGAATAGAAAGTTGGTACCTAATGCCTTATCATCTTCCTGAAAGATATTTGTAAGGCCCTGTATCTTCAAGAACTAAAAGATTGTTCCATTATTTTTGAAACTCTTGTAATGTTACAGCAAAAAATAAAAAAGTGAATAACCCTTGACTGTAGTAGTATCACTACCTTTTGCATTCACATACTCCCATAAATTCAGATTGACAATTCTGCTTTGTAGATGTAAATGCTACCATCATCTCACTGTTATAGTCACAGGAGCCACATATTTGAGTCAAGTCTGGTCAGAGCCTGGTGAGACTGGCTGAGCAAGAGGTAAAATGCTAAATCTTGCTGCTTGCTTGTCTGCATCAAAACCAGAAGGCTGAGCATAATCATTTACATGTCAAATTACAAGCAGGCCTGCTTGGTTATGGACCAGGCAGAGAACCTTGTTTAAATCATTTGAGGGCACTGAGGTAGGTGACAGAGCATTCATGGAGCTGCTTAGCCACAACAAAGCCTCTTAGCTTAACATTAAATCACTTTCAAAGTGTTTCACAGGGAGGCTGAGAATTGCCCTTCTGCTCAGTGACTTGGAATGCTAATGGATTCTTGGGAACTGATTTCCAGTGCAGACCTGTTATCAGCCTGTTGCAAAGTTGCTCTAAAATTCGTTTTCTGCACAGCTATAGAAGGGTGAATATGCTGGGCTACATGTGTAATATTTATCACATGACAAGCTGATTTGCTGAGTCACAGAGACCTGTTACAAATCACACATTTATCAGGCACTTCGGCCCTACCTGCCTTTGACCTGTAATTCCTTTCCAAGGAATCTATTCTCACATCCCAAATTTTAAAGCACCAGAAACAAAGTGTAGAAGGGATTTTCTTCTTGTCAGTGGAACAGGAGTACACAGAAGGTTCTTCCATGCACAGCAAATTCCTATGAGCCATGGAAAACTATCTCAATCCTGTCTACTGGTATTTCAAATATATCCAATTAAAACATTCTGCCTTGATTTCCATAAAGAGAACTCTGAGGATAACCTTTTTAAAGGTGCCTAAGTCACACAAGTCCATCTCTATATTTTAGTGAATTTTAACATATCTGAGTATGGACTGATGCACCTAATGTTTCTAGTTTAACTAAACTTTAATGACATTAGGAAACAGGATTGTAATGACACATTGATGCAGTGTAAGATCTAAAATGTGAAGAGCAGAATTCTTGAGTGTGGTTGTGTGGTAGGATTTTTTAATGCAGTATGGAAATGTGCTACTTAGAAACAAAGATATGTCTCTCTTCAACACTGTCACCTGCCTTGTAGAAGTACCAGAACTCTCCAGAGTATCTCTGTCACTGAGTTACCTTGTGCTATACAAATGGCTTTAATTTACTTAAGATTTTTTATAAATGTCAAGCATTAAATCATATGCATAAAGGGGTTACAAAACAATTAAATTATTTCCTGCAAATGTTGTGGGATATAGTGAACTATGGTATAAACAATACAGAGGCTTTGACACAAATTTGAATGACTTAAAAAAAATTATTTATGGCTTGGAAATAAACCATCCATCCTTATCTTACAGTTAAACAAAAGCTGAGGGCTAGCTTTTGTTAACACCTTTACTCAAAATCACCACATTGTGATTTTGTACTGCTGCCTTACATGCCAAACTAAGTAAGAGTCTCAGAGCCCAGTTGGTCTCAGCCACCAACTGTGAAAATAGGACATGGGTCATGTCTTTCCCAGCACAAGGACAGGAACATACAGCCAGCAACAATGTATTCAGGCTAGGAATAAACCCAGAACCTTTCAGCCTTGCCAAGCACCCCTGGCTTCCACCCCAGAGCAATGAGGAGATCAAGGGGGTCAAGCCTCTTCAGGGATCTGAACTGACTTGTGGAAGAGGTAGAAACTTTTTATTGCTTTGGTTGCTGGTCAAAACCTGGTATCAATTCCTTTCTTTGATCCTGCTGCTGATTAACACTCTTGGTCTCATTGCTGCTGCAATTTCCAGTCCTCCCCTTTCTAGCACTATGGCCTTTCTGTAGGCCAATAGATGCTTTTTTCCTCCCTCTATTTTAGGATCATTTCTTTCAGTCCTGTCCCTTCAACTCTGGCCCTACCTCCTCCTTGACTGGTGGCAGAATCTTATTACTCTTCAAATTCAGTTCTTCAGTCCTATTATCTCTTTGAGAAGCAGCATCATGTTTGTAGCCCTCTCTAAGAAGCATGAGGTAAGGATGCTTTTCTCTATAAGAATCCAAAAGGTATTTTTGTGTGTATGTGTCCTGTACTTTCTTCAACTTAAAAATTCTCTGTCCCAATACTGTATGAATGACTTCACTGCTGTAACTGGCAAAATTACTGAGATGAGTTTAGAAGAATACTTTATAATAAAGATTATTTTCATCTGAAAAAAAACCAACAAACCAAACTCAAAACCAAACTAAACCCACCACCAAAAAAACTCAACCATAGAAACAAGGATTATTTGTTCTTTCTATTCTGGATACTTTATCAAGTCTTTATTAAAGACTAATCATGTATTATTTAGAAGGCTGTAGAACCTAGATTGTAATTCTGGTGTGCCAGGCATTTTATTAATACTAGTGATAAACAATTCACAACACAAAATTTTTAATCTACAAAAAGAAAACAGACATGGTATGAAAGACTTCTCAGTGAGAAGCAACTCACAAAAGATCACTCAAATAGGAGCAGAAGGCACCTGCCTGAATTTCCAGCCAATGTATTAGGTTAGACTTTTTCTCAGCATCAGAGTTTCTTATAATGTGCAAGACAGTGTTTCTCAACTAAAATTTTATCTTGTTTCTTTTAAGTCGACAGCAAAATTTTCATTCACTTAAGCAATGCAAATATCAGGCTTGATTGTCCTAATTAAATTAGTTATAAACACCAGGGTAGCACATCTGACCTTCATATGTAAAGTGAATGCATATGGACTTTTCACAGATAAATTTATTGGAAAAATGATTAAGAGGAAAAATGGATTTACTGTACTTACGTCACCCCTGCATTATGCTAATACTTAATATTACAGCAGCAGTAGAAATCTTACCTATTGTACTTACATCACCTCTGCATTATGCTAATACTTCTTGCTACAGCAACATCAGTCTGATGATGCATTAACATTTTTTTATCTCTGAAGTGATGTACAGTAGTACTGATGATATGTTAGTTTAAATCTTTGTCAAAGTGATACTGCTGTAATGCTACTATGTTGAAGATTTGATATAATATATTGCTGGAGAAACACCATGTTGATTACAAGCCAGTGTAATATATCATTATTTTCCTGTCACCATGAGGATATTGTAGAATAATCTATAGAAAATGAAGGAAGGAAATATGACAGAAAGAATCTCTTAGAGAAGCAGAACTTCTCTAAGTATTCATTAAAATGATCTCTGCTTATTTAGCCACAGAGGGTTTAAGGAAAATAACATAATTTTGCCATAATCAGGGACAGTTTAGGCTTCCTAAATTCTTTCTGCAAATAAAGCAATAAGAAATTAGAGAAGTGGTGTGTAGAAGTAAATGGTTCTGAGATAGTCAAAATTGCCTTTGCTGGTTTACATTTTTATTGGTCTACAAAGCAGCCTGAAAGAAGAATTAAAAGCACATAGTTAGATTAATGGAAACTGAATGAGTTAAAGAGTGACCCCCAAAGACACCTAAACACATTGGCTCTTTGGAAAATACAGGCCGTATGTCTTTTACATGTCTTTCGTATGCAGAGGGATAGATAAAGAGTGGCAAGAGACATTTCATCTTGCCCCACAACCCAGTAAAACTCTAAACAATCCTCTCTCTCTCTCTCTCTCCACTTCCCTCTCAGTTCTCAGTAAAGAAAAACAGCAATATATTGTGATTCTTCAGATCCATATGTAAACGCGTGGGAGGGAGATTAACAAAGGTGTCTAACTCTATTTGGAGCAAGGGATTTGGAAACACTTTGAATTCCCCAGGGAATTCTGACACAAGAAAACCCTAAAGCTTTGGGGTTCCCATTTCCTGACAGCAATCCAGGGGTTTCATATCCTTTGACAAGGAAAGTCTAGAGACCTTGAATGCCCTTCCTTCAGGTGATATCTACAGAATTTTCCAATTCAGGAAAGTAAAGCTCCCTGGAGCATCAAACATTGGGAGTTGTGAAATTCTTTACTTCCCATGTCTGTAGTTTTATAAGCAATTATCTGTCATGAAACACTTTTGCAATACCTTTTTGTAATACTTTTACCATCACTGTCTGTCAAAAAAGGTAAGAATAAAAATAATCGTGTTTTCAGATGTTTCTTCCCTAGTTCTTCCCTAGTGGTCTCTGTGCACATTCAATGTGCAAAAACCATTAAAAAGCATATGACATAGTCATCTCTAGCGGGATGTCCCTTAAAATTCAGTGTGTTTGCTTCTATCCTGTTGTAAGAGACATATCAAAATAAGAAGACAGTGAAGAAAGGGAGCTATGATTGCATTTGCTGAGCACAACTCGTCAGGAACCAGTTATAACCTTAAGAGCTGCTCAAGCTCTGGGAGGCCACAAGGTCAGACTTCATGACAAGCTGAACTATTCAAAGAAAGGAACTTACATTCCCCACTTTTTATACTTCTCTTTAAAAATAAACCCGAATATGAGTCACTCTGTAGAACAAAGTGTTTGGGAGAGAAGAAAGGCTTTTTTCTATTTCTAGGCCTTTTTCTGGTTCAGGGTGTTTGGGTTCCTTCTCCCTGCAACAGTTTTCAATATAGTGTTATGCCTTTACTAAAGCCTTTCTTTTATAGCAACATGTCACTGTAGAGAATTTCATTTTAAAATATCAGGAGAGTCTAAAGGTTCCATTCTTACTGATACGGTCACCGCTATAGTGAACCATGACCCCAGTTAAAGCTATTTTAGACTTTCATGCTCTCTTAAGAGCCAGAATGGAAGTTAAGAGAGAGGAACATTGTTTGTGACACCTTTTGACTTCTTTCTTAAATATCTGATTTTCGATCCCCCCAAGAAGAATCTTTCTCTTCAACAGGAAAGTTTGGGTCATTGGGAAGTTAATGGTACCATCAGTTTGGTATTAAATATTTCCAGTCACTTTCACAAATTTAGCAGTATTAGTACCTAATTAACTGGCCAGATTTGGAGTAGGTAACTATGCCTTCACAAAAATAAAATGTTTCACCTATATGCTTTTACTTCCTAATCTTCAGTGCTGCTTTAGTCAGCTGAACAGTTGTTGTGTTCCCCTGCAGAAATGACCACCTGACAGCAGCAGCAAATTGATATTTAATGTAATTCCATGGTGGTTTTACTTAAACTCCTTCTACTTATGAGACTTACCAAAGATAATCTCAAACATAAAGTTCAACCTAAGCATCATTTTAAAGCCTGAGATTACTTTGCTTCAGAGGTTCTTGGCTCTTACATTTCTCCAGTATGGCTCCAGTAGATTTTCTGTTTTATCTAATAGAACATTAAAATCAGTCAAATATAACCCTTAGAAGAAATATAAATAATTGTCACAAGTAATAGGAAAAATTGCCATGTGCTAGGTCCTTCAGGAATGACAATGAAAAATTGTCTGACAAATATATTATTGTATAAATCTGAATATATTTCTGAAATCTGTTTGAGAAAAAGCATAAGGTGGAAGCAGCTGTTTTTCACTCTTAGTCGTTCCTGCCTAATATTCTGTTGCTGTCACATATTTGACTGCTTGAGTTAGTGGTACACGCATGTCAGTGGGGATCCTAACCCAAAGACATGGGTTTATTTGATCTTTCCACAATTCCTGCTGCTCACACAAAATGCAGTGACTAGAATAAAGCCTCACAAAAACAGTGAGCTGTGGATTAGCTATAAATATAGCACTGTTGCTACATGTGTATAACTTTCCTTAGAACAAAACAGAGCAGACAGCTTGGCAGTCTAGCAACAGTGCATTACGTTGCTACACAGAAGATCCATGTGTCATGTGTTCCTTACCAGAACAAAGCTATTAATTTCTTCTAAAACTTATCAAGGAATTTTATTAATTTAATAAATTCCTTAAAAATTTTCTCCCTGTGGACGTTCTTTCTCTCACACGTTCACCTTGGATTTTTTCTCTGGAGCAATCAATACCTTGCTCTGCTTTATCACTGCAGTTCTAAGGAAATAGATATATCTTCATACCTACTTCAAATCTGAGACTAATACTAAGCTCCCGTGTGCACAGTCTGTAGAAGTTCAGTGTATGACAAGAAGTCAAACAAGAAAATCATGATAGTACTTCTAACCACAAATCTTTCAGATAGATGAGATCTGTGGAAAATGCATGTTCTGAACGAAAAGAAGTGAAATGTCTTGCATTATACAAGAAGAACCATTCAAGGTCTCTCTAGTCATATATTCACTCTTCACCAACTGCTGGTAGGGATTGTCAAGGGAAGAATTTAAGATCAGCACAAGTATACAGTGATGTTTCACCAGCACGTTCTCCATAATTTGAGATTCTATGGATTAGGTTTACACTTGCATGATTCAGACTCAAAAGGGCTTTGATGAAATCTTCCTAGTGTCTTCCTAGCCTTGAAGGAAAAATGGAGAATATTTACAATAAATATATATCAGAGAAAAAAACAAAGAAAAAAAAAAAAAAAAACAAACAAACATTCCCCTCCACCCCCCCCCAAAAAAAAAAAACACCAAAAAACCAAACCATCACCCAACAAACAAACACCAAAGAGTATATAATACAAATGAAAGAATGTAGGGTCATAGCAAATCTAAATATCATAACTTCTATTTAAAATAAGAAAGGGCTGGGGGAAGGGTTATTCTGCATTCAGATGCTTCTGAAAAATTTCATTTTCAGGGAAGAGTGTTTGCTATCTACAGCTCCATTTTCCACAGTACAGGAAACAGCAAACAGTGTTTGATCATTTACTACCTCCCTAATCAAACAGACTGAAATAAGAAGCTGCAATAACTGACTGAACTGAAACAGTGTACCACATGAAAATCAAGAAGCAGTACTGATTTATTTCTGTAAAAGAGACATTTCTTTCAGTTGTTATTAACTTAATGATAGTTATTTTACTCTTCAGTTATTTTCTCCATAAATGGAGTATGACTCAGACTTTGGAGTCTTAACAGCTAGTCTTAACCAGTGCTGATGAGAATAGATTTTTTTTTCCCTTTAATATAGGATTAATACACAAATGATCACCAGGATATTTCCAGATAAACAAAACTGTTGGGAAAAGAAATGTGAACATCCTGTGGCATTTTAGTCTACTGTTTCAGTACAAAGAATTGCAAGATTTTCAAAATGTTGATATTCTCCTTAATTCATAGATAAGTTTATGGAAATATGGCAACAGTTTGATTAGACATTTTTCCAGCTTTAAGCAAATGCATTCAGCTCAGGTGATGAGTGTCCTGGCCCTACCACATTTCTAAGAAATCTCTTAACTGTTCTGGATTGTTTGTCCGTACAATTTGACTGTGTCAGTAAATCAAAAAAGCCTGTGTTGCTTCTCCGGCATAAAGGTCAGCTGGACAGAATGGTCTATCAAGTTCCAAAACTGCTTATGAAGAGTGGTCCCTTTCATGTAAACACCCATACCACTGGTTTTGGTAGCATTAATTGTCTCTTACCAAATTAATGCCCAGAATATGCAAATAGCTGTATAGAGGATCAAGTGCCTGGGAACATTTCTTGTCATTGATTCTACGCACACTGACACATATGTATATTTACTCCATCTTTTACTGTTGTTCTGGCCTTTCGTCTCCTGAATCTTTATAGGTTTGGGGTGTTTTTATCATTTCGTGATGTCCACAAAGGGAAAAGTCACAAGAGATACCTATGCATATTTGTATTCCTATATTTACCAACTCTTATGAAGATAGCTGACCTTAATATCATTAAAAATGACTGCATGAAGAAATAATCTATAGTGTTATTTAAATATTTTTTTTTACACTCAAATAAATGTGCAAAGAAATAACTCATACAGGGCAAATTACTATTTGCAAAGTACTTCTGCTAGATTATTCCAGTTGAGACAGGTTCTGTGGTATGTGTTTTGTGGAAGATACCTTAGAAATAATCAAAATTACTTTATATGATTATTCTAGTACCTAATGAAGAGCTACTGAGAGAGGATGAATAAATTTCTTGAGGGAAAAAAAAAAAAAAAAAGGAAAAAAGGGGGGAGAGAAATAAAAGGAAAAAAATCCCAACAAAATAGCAAACAAGAACAATTAGATCTAAAAAGAACTTACATCAAAATCTTGTTCTGATATATGTTGTCTTCTAAATATAATTAACTCTGATTTTTAGTGAAAAGAAGTAATATCTTTAAATTGCCTGTGGTTGTGACCTACCTTTTATCCAGAAGTTGGATTTCTGAAGCAGGAATCCACCGGAAACATGTTGTTCAAAGCAATATACTAGTGTTTATGAAAAGAAAGCACCAAACCTAAATGCTTTCTTCAAGAAAACAAACAAAATTATACCCACAACAAGCAGACATCTAACATATTTGGTTTTATGTAATGATTTTCTTGCCAAGTTTAGTTCCTCCAGGAGACAACAAAATAATTGCTGCACATCAGCTTTCTAATGCAGCTCAAAGACAAGCATCCCTGCAGCACACTACTGTCCAAATTATTTTGCAAACATCTGACATATTTCTAATCCTTAAAAAATCCTAATTTATCAAAGGAGAAGTTTTTTTGGCTCTAAGTGAGTGTAATTTGAAAATGGTGCTTTTCAATATAAAGTACTGTTCCAATTCTTTAAAAATAATTATTTTATTGTATTCAAATCCATATATGCAAATGTTTGCTTTAATTAAAGTACTACCATGGCTAGCTTCTTAAATAGCTGTGACTGTTGTTGCTTTAAACCAGTCTTTCCATTCAGAGCACCAAGGTCATTTCAAGTTTATTGGAGGAATAAGTAGGATAGCTAGGCATTACAGGCTGATTTCAAAGCATCATTTTTTTACCCTTGTGGGGGCAGACTTTACGTAGGCAATTAAATAATGCTGACTGTCAATAACATTCCATGCACCTTATATTTGTGTCAATGAATGTTTGGTGCAGGGTGGATAATCTTCAGTGTTGTTTGTAGCTACTGCAATTATTACCTAAAAAAAAAAAAAAAAAAAAAGGCCAAGTTCTGCTCAATCCAATTTTATTAGTACCTTCTCATGCCCCGTCGCTGCTGCTCAGCCTCTCCCCAGTTTGGTGGCACTCCCCGCAAACCCTCTGAAAGTTTGTTGCACAGGGACATCTAGCGGCACAAGGGTTATAAACCCAGCCCGATTTTTTCAGAGCCTGTGATTCCTTCAGGCGACCCAGAGAGGGGTGACCAAGCAAAGGGATGTGAATTCTTCCAGCTTTCAGAGACTGTAAGGCAGAGCAGAGGCCAGTTCTGCTGTTCACTGCAGACCCCATTTCACCAAACCGCACGTGTCAAGAAGGTAACAGGGAAGAACATTGGTAACTTTTAAACCTCCATTGTCACTAGTTTCCTGTCTCAGTGAACAACACCTGGCTCTGCTGAGGTTGCAGTCTAGGAGTAGTACTATTTATCCTAGTAACAAGTTTCTGCTTTTTTTTTTTTTTTTTTTATTTTTTTTTTTTATGCTACGTCCTCATCAACACAGGTTCTTAGCACCAAAATACCTGAAAACCTTCCCTGAATTCATTATAAAAAAAAAAAAAAAAAAAAAAAAGACTAAAATTTGTCACATGTTGTTTGTTTGTTTCTTCTTTTGGAGAGAAACATTGTGAAATGTCTTCCAAGTAGGGAAAGTTTGTTTGTTGAATCTCTATTTGAATATATGTGTTACTAAGCAGTTACACTACAGGGAGCATAAAGTGGTGATGCATTTATCCTGCTTTGAACTAGACATTTAAGAAATTTCTGTCTCTCAAAGGCAGTATTTGCTTTTGCTGTAGATTATAATTCTAGTACACTGAAAAAACAGAAATGTCATTTGTGGACTTCACTGGCTGCACATTTTCTGCATCTAGTTGTAGTTTACTGACAAACAAATGGCATTGACAATAAGGTGTTCCTCTGACTTTAGTGCTAACTTGTTTTTAAATCACGATGGGACATGTCCTGGGGCATCAGATTATAATAACCCCTTTCACCATAGGGAATGGTAGGAAAAATAAAGAAAAAATATATACATTATATATATTTAGGTAAGCGTATCAAATATTTGGATTGATTTGAAAAAAAGAATGTTCAGCAATGAAATATTTATTACAAGCACACAAAGAGAGAGAGAGATATATTACACATAATTGTGTTATGACCAGCTCCTTTATGGTACCAAACAATTAAGGTTACATCAAAAATTCTTCACATACAAAGATAAGCAGTTACTGTTAAAGGTATGAATATGAAATCCTGTTTATAACATTAACACAATTTTCTTCTGTCATGCAAACTTTTCTGAATCATAAAAATTTTGCAATGTTAGAATATAAAATTCTAGGAAATAAAAGGAATTAAAATAGCATCAAACAAGCTCCACAACCTGTACTGAATTATTAGAAATTTATAGAAATTATTTTACAGAATTATTAATATAATAGGAAATAAATTAATAAATTATGACAGGAAAATAGTGTCTTTTCAAATTTCATAAACTTCCCTTTTTTGAAAAAGAAAAATCAATAGAGAACAAATAGTAAGTCACTTATTTTTCTCTTATCTTTTTTAAAAATTTCCTATTGCAAAAATATAATCACTATTGTCCTACAAAGGTTCATTTTCCTATTACATAGTAAAAGGTTTCCAATCAAATTATTTCTGCCATCTCCGATTCTTATAATTTCAAGATGTTGATGTTATCAGGTAAGATGCAACAGAAATTCTTTTCAAAATTTGAATCTGAAAAGCAGTCAGTGATAAATCTACCATTCATAAAAATCCATAGCCAGCTTCAACTTCCAATATTTCACTGTTACTTTAACATTCCTATTATTTCCTTCTTGGCCCTGGTTGTGAAATAAATTTCATCCTCTAAATTTAATACAATATTGTATGTCCCAGAACTCCATCTTTTATATTAAACACCCATCTTTCTCCTTGACAATTCATGATATATATGGCATCAACAAGCAAATGATTTATTGAGACGTAGAAGAAATATCTGACAGCTGATTATGCTGTCATATTTTCCCCAGTAACTCATCAAAAGATTAGCAGGACTCCAGTGAATCACCAAGGCAATATTCACCAGATGCAGTATCTGCAGTGAGCTAATTTTGGATAATAAACTAGAAAATACTTCTGGGGAATTAGGGAGGATTGCAAAGGGCTGTCATTTCACGGATATGGTGAGTAGTCTACATTCCTGTGAACAGTCCTGTGAACTATCTGAGAAAAATGGATACTGGCCAAGAAGTCCAAATGAACATGATCAAGAACTGTACCTCAGGTAGTTTAGCAAATTACTGAGCTACGTCCATTAAGTCATCTACAAGTTTGCAAATGAGCAGAGAGCTCAAATAAGTAATGTCTGAAAATGATTCTCTGATTCTTGGATCTGAGAAACACCACTAACAAGCATTTCTGGGAAGACAGGAGAATACAGAATACTCAAACTTTTCTTTTTTTTTTTTTTTTTCCCCTGAAATAATTTTTCTACATGTGCTGTGATGAAAAAGTTTAAAAATCATATGTAAAAATATGTGATTGAGTAACTGAAATCATATGTAATACTCAGATAATGAACATGTGAAACAACACTCTTGCAGGAAATCTGGCAAGTTGTAAGAAAGAGTTCTTCTTCCGTATTTGAGAGAGGAAAAGCAGAGATGTATTCCAGCACTTCTATTAAGCACAGGTACCCTTAAATGAGACCACCAGGGCCCTAAGCACAAGTTCTGCAGTCTCCCCCATCCCAAAACCCTCCCTTCCCCTCCTGGGGCTGAGGTGCAGGAGGTTGGGGTCACCTCTGCTGCCAGGCAGCAGTGACCTGGGATGATAAGGTCTGGGCTCAGCCTCCATGGGTCTCTTCTCCTCCTGTGGGGGCTGTGCTGGAACTCAGGCCCTTTGCCCTGGCCCTCTCCAGGACTGTGCTGTAGGGATGCCCATGCTGTGTCACTCCCTTGCTGACCCTTCCCTTCCTGACTTGACCTCCAACATGCCTTGGGTGGCCATTCTGGGGCAACTCTGACTGGATCTTCTCAGCTCTTCTTGCGCAGGGCTGCAGGATCACATCCCACAGCAGGACTCTGCAGCATCCCCACGCTCTGGTGCATTAATGCGTATGTCTCTGTAGGAGAGGGAAGTAAGGTGACACAGGGATACTGGTTTTAGCCCTGCTCTCTGCCTGTCTCCTCTGAGCTGTACTGAACAGCAGCTCAGCTGCTGGGAGGACTTGTGGCAATTTCAATCATCAGCTGCTGGGCAAAGTCAGAAATCACTTGTTTCTTCTGTCTCTGTAGAAGCCATGGGGAAATGGCTAAAAAGCCATAAATGAATAAACCAAGAATTGATATTTTCAATACTTTCAAAACTCATGTTTTTAATTTTGTCACAAGCTTTTTGCCATATTAAGAAACAATAGTTTAAAATTATTTTCCTTTCCGTGGAGCAAATTTCTGCACAACTTTACCTTTAACTAATCTTCCCTGAAAAATAAAAATACAAAAAAGGTAAGCAATTAAATAGTCCCTTCCCAAATTCTGTCAACAAGAGTTATCTGACTTTTATCTGGGGGTCGAAAATCAACTTTTAAAAGTATTCTCACTGCTTAATGAAGTCCATATAACTGTTGGATGAGTCACGCAACAGACAAGTATATCATAATATATTTATGATACTATTCTGAAATTCAAGCCTAGACCTCTAAACAAGGTCACCATAGCTCTTTCTGTGCTTCTTGTTGAAATGCATCATGGCTCTGTGCTTCAGTGTGAAGTATGAATAATGAGTATCTACTTCCTAAAACCATCAGTCGTGCAAAATAATTTAAGGGTGTGGAAGGTGTGGGGGAAGGGTGCCCCAAGACACTCAGTGTTGGCCTGGTTTCACTCTGACTAAATATAGTGAGAACTTTCCAGAGTTTAACAAGAGAATCAGTAAGCTCATATTACTTCCTTTTAAAAATCTTGTCTTTAATACTTCTAAGCAGCTTTGAAAGCCTGAAGTGAAAAACCCCTTTAGAAGTGCAAAATAACTGTATTATCATTATATTGAGGATGGTTTAATTTTCTTAAAAACTGTTTAAAAGAAAACCTGTTTTCAGTGGATTGAAAGAGTTAGGGCTTCCTGAGAAGAACAGTGTAAGTAAGTTTAATTTCAAAGTCATAGGTTAATATTTCTGGGTTTAGAGAAAACAGGCTTATACACATCTTTATTTTGCATACAGAAAAGAAACTTGTAATGTAATATAATCTTCTGAATATAAAAAGTGGGTTTTTTTTCTTAACCAAGTAAATCATTTATGTCAGCAATAACTATATTTTTTTCTATTAAAATCTCACCAATGGCACAGAAAAGAATTACAATAAATGTCATGATATAATTTCAGAGGTGACCAAAAAGTTTATATTAGTACACAGTGTTGAAAACATCATTTGAATTTCTGAATATTGTCTGAAGAAAGCACAAGGAGTACTTCTTTCATCTGTAATGAGCCTTAGAAAAAGAATTTAAAGAAATTCAGGAAGATAGTTGAAATTCAAAAGAAATAAAACCTAGAGCTTTGAGATACTCCAGATTAAATACAAGAAATATGCTAATCTGAGATGTATTTTCTTAGATTTTTTTCAAGTGTTAGCTGATGTCTGTAATACTCTTTCCTGGCTAAATTAAAATTCACTGTTAAATTCCTATTTGCTAATATAACCCATAACCTTAGGGCTAAATGGGAAGGAGAGAAATTGTGTCATTGCAGGACTGCTTCATTTCATGTGAATGGGAATAATTTTACTGAAAGTGTTGTTAGAGTGCTGGGAGGTGTAATCCTCTCTTAAACCACTTGTATTTGGGCACCCTTAGCTGTACTCAAAGGCTGTAAGTAGAGTTACACACAATTTGTGAACACATAATGTAATAATGATCTAGCAGACAAGATAGCTTAGACTAGCATGACACAAAGTTAAACATGAATATGCTCACCACTTTCAGTGCAGGTACCCAGTAAGAGTGTCTGCAGGTCAAACAGGTCGTAAAGAGGAACTACAGGTATCTGTAGTTCCATAGCATAGAGAGATCCTCAACCTTGCTGAGTTGCTGTCTTCCAGATCTCCTTATTCCTCAGGATTTTTATGTGTCAAAGCTAGCAATTTTTTCTCTGAAATTCTTGAAATACTATTACCAATTTAGCAATTCCACTTTTCTTTTTTGGTTGCTTTTTTTTTTTTTTTTTCTCTTTTTCTCTTATCTTGAAAGTCTTTAACATGTCTTGTCAATATAATATCTCATTATTTATTCTAGAAATCAGATCAGCCACAATTAAGGCACCTACATCTATACAGACTCCCAGGGAAGCAAGGAGAGTAGCAGGAGATAGGCACAATAGTTTTGAAAACAGAAGTCTCTTATTCAGTAGGATAAATTTAATGAGGATCCTAACAAGATCGACCATACAAAAGAGAGCACCACTGCTAGGAAGAGGTAGAGTAAGCAGCTGTCTATACTTCCCCAGGGAATCTTAAGAGTTCCTTCTCAAGCTGGAATAGCCATCTCTATCTGCAGAGCATGGGAAGATGAAAAAGCAGATAACAGCAGAGGATTATATCCTTGTATAATACAACAGTTTCTGCCCTTAATTTTTTGATTAGCAGCAACAGCAGAACCTTCTCTGAGGTGGTCTGTCAGCTCCTACCCCTCCTTTTCTGTCTTAGAAACAGGACCTGCCTCCATAGCAATCTCAGAAGACACTATAGCTTATTTAAAAAGTAATTGTTTCCTCCCAGCCCTCTTCTGTCACTCACTGCTTTCCCAACTTGTACACTTTACTTCCTATTGTCCCCTCTGAAGTACTCTTACCACACTGGAAATCAGCTGATCTTTTTCCCATGCACAGACATTCTTCTGAATTACATTTTCCTTATGTGCTTGATCAGCTTTTCTGAGGCCCAAATACAGAACGTAAAAAGGAGAAGTAAGGTTTTGTGAATATATTTACAAATTGCAATAACTGATCAGAAGTTGGTAAATGAGAAAATGTAATTTATAATACAAAGTTAGTGGCTTTCTTTTTGTTTGGGTCTTTTAACTCTCAATCACAGGCAAATTTAGGTGTGATGCAACCAAGCCATTCAGTGACAGAAAATCTAAGATTTATTTACTAAGTGGGATAGGTATATCAGAGGTATAGCAATTTCCATTCTATTTATGCACATACATACACTCTGCACAGGATGCCCACATCAGACAACGCCTCCAGTCCAGTTGTGATCAGCACCATGGTCTCAAGGGAACAGGATGCTTCTTCTACCTGGTTGAGGTGTCTAAGCCCTGAATGGCAAGGTGGGTTCAGCCTTCCGCAGTGATGAACACAGCCATGAATACGCTTCCCCCAGGAGGAGGTTCTGTCTTCACTATTTATTGCTTTCTTATCCTGCTGAAGCTACCAGGGGTCTTGGCTATATCACCTAAGCCAATCTCTTAGTCTTTCTCCATGTCCTAAATCAATTACCTGTTGTTAACTGAATCACTATCATCTTCTGCCCTAGATGTATTACAAGGATGAAAACCTGTTACCAGTTCATCTGTGCATCTTTGTTTCTTTCCCATGCATACCTAAACCATTAGAGAAGGGCAGATATAGTCCAGATCTCTAGGGTAAACTTTCTCCATAATAATTAGCTGTGCTTTGTTAGTGTTCCCATCCCAATAATTTAATGAGCTAGAGCTGGGCAGATGTAGTCGAGTTCTTATTCAAATGCTGCTTTCTTATAGGCTTCACCCCATGGCATTCGCCCTCTAGTTAATGTCATCTCCATTTAATAATTCTGTAATTTACCTTCCTCCTCTTCACACAGTGACATACAGCTGGCAGCAGGATGACTGTCATAGTTTTGCTTTGGAGAATAAATTCAAATATAGAGAGAGCTCCAAGTTTTCTTCAGATTTAATAGTGTAATAAGTACACATGACTGAGAATAGATGTCAATTCTTAAACAAGTAGTAACACTGAATAGTCCCAGGGTGAAGGCAACCACAGTGTCCACTCTGCAAAGAGAGGAGTTAAAATATTTTTCCTCAGTTTGTCATAGAAGGTGCAATTTTTTTGACTCCTTTGAGCTCAGGAGCATAAAGAAAGTGTCAGAAAGTGATGAATGCCCAGCTATCCTAGTCTATTGAATATATAAAATTATAGTCTTCGTCAAATACAGAAAAACAAATTATTGAAATATCACACCATAAAAGCAGATGAAGAGCCATATCCTTGTAACTTAGGCAATGTCTTCATACGGGCATACCCTCTGTAAAAATGAGGGAAAGGACCAGGCCTCTATAATCTGGTGGGTAGAAGAGAAGTAGATGAAGGATAGTATAGGTGCCAGTCAATCCTTACATCTATTAATTTAGAAATATTTATTTTTGTGACTGGCAGTCTTCTTACCATTCTTACCATCACTTCTTAGATCTTGCCCCTATTCACTCACTCAGTTAGCTGCTTCATCTTTAATACTTCTCATCTATCTCATGTTTATCAACTAATTTTTTGTTTCTTCTTTTTCCTCATTCCTCATATCTTTAATGAATAGAACTGTTTAGTATAAAAAAGAGAAGGTGGAAAAAATAACTGCAAGCAGATGCTGAGGAAATAATATGAACAGAATAGTAATGATACTCCCCAGTATAGCATCTTTCATCATCCAAATACTTACAGCTCAGGGGATTTTTTTGAGTCAGATACGGTTCTTGTATGTGTTTAGTAAACCTCAGCGGATTTTTCTAGAATTACCACATATTCCTTAACCAATGTTAACTTTTTATTATCTGCAACAAGTTCTAAGTGTGAACAGATTTGTCTTTTTTTTATTTGATTTGGTTTGAGCCTGACATTGTAAATTATTGATATATAGAAAGAACAATTCAGGTCCTCCGTGGAATCTAGAACAAATAATAATGTTGCAGCAGGTAGGAAAAAAATATGTAGTTGTAACCTTTACACGTTTGAGAAATTAAAGTTTGAGAATATTGCAAAGATATAAACATCGGTGAGGAAACTCTGATATAGTTCTGCCAACATTTGAATTGGTTGAGTTCACTTTCTGATATATCTTTTGAAGTATTTTCTATGAGGTTATGAAGCATATAGGTCATTTCCTTTACTTCTTATCTCCTAGAAGAAAAATATTTCAGAAATTACAGTTAACCTTCTTAGCTCTCATCTTTATTTTTCTTGGTTTTTTATTATTGACTTTTGCTATCAGTCACTGTATTGTGCCTAATTCAAATTATAGGGTGCTAAAGCTGGGGCAATGAAGGTTTTGTCATTTTTAATGAGGACTCAAAAAATTATTGATAATTTTTTTGGTGGTGGCGGTGTCTTTTTACCTGTTCTTAAAACTTCCTGAGACTGAATACACAGACTGCGATAGAAAGCTGGGATTTAACTGGCAAAATAAATATGATTTTGCTAGTTATACCCATACAAATATTCTTTCATCTCTTCTAAAATTCCTCTCATTTCAAAATGCAGTGACCACTCATAGGTACACAAAAGATGAAAAAAATAATCTGTCAGAAACTAATATGAAACTGTAGTTCAGCAACAGCCTTCATGTCAATTGCCATCTGGCAGCAATTTTAAAGTGATACCTGGAACAAGAACACCAGTCAGCTGGGCAAACCAAAATCTTCTGCAACAGCTCCACTTATATTCCATTGCATTTGGCTTGGGGAATGTGACATCTTGGAGAGGTACTAGTCAAATTCAGCCTCCCAAATCACAATTGAAATGAATAAATATGTTTCACACCACCATCAGAATGCATCACTGTAGCAATCTTTAAATTACAGCAATTAGTACATTGTGTTATTCATACTCACCATTAGTGTCCCATGTTTCACAGCAGAAATGCAGATATTTGCATGCAACATGGGTAATCCCTTCTGAAATTAGCTCTTGAAATTCACCATAGCATGAAATTAAAATATATAATGGTTATAACTGTTTAACATGTATAACATGGTTAGAATTTTATAAACTACAATTGTATAATTTTAATTTAACTTATCTTACTGTTTTTTTTTCAAGCCTGTTTTGCTTCATGTATGGTACAGCTACTCTACATTATACATACAGGCAAAAGAGACATTCTCTATTTCAGCATTCACAGTAGTAGAAATATTACCAGTTTGTGAGTGTATCTATTTAAGTGCAAATGAGTCCAAGTTTTTTCTGTATTCTGTGACTCCTGGCAGGGATATCTTGAAATTCAACTAGTCTTTTTCTGACTTACCTAAAATGTTTGGGATTTATTCTTTTTTAAGTATTGGTTTTGAGAATGTATCTGGTGAGTATTAGATACCTCTATCAGTTTTGTGAATATCTTTACTGAAATGCAGAAATGAATCTTTTGTTTGGGATACCAGACTTTATGTGAGTGGAAACATTTTCTGAAAATGTATATTGATCTGTGAAATACTCTCACAAAATCTACAGTGATCATGTAGGCCATCACAATTCAAAGTGAAAGACTTTTCAAGTGTCATTATTTAGATAGTGACTATTACAGAAATATAGGAACAAAGGCAATTTCCAGGAAAAAAAAAAAAAAAATAAACACAGCTTGCTCTTTTTATTTGTTTGTTTGTTTGTTTGTTTTCAGAAGTTTACTTCAAAAAATAAGAAATGGAAAAATACCACGAGAACATAAACAATGATAAAGCAAAACCATGTTTAGGGTTTTGGGTTTTGTGTTTGTTTTTTTTTTTTTTTAGTATAATTTAACTCAGTTTATATAGGACATTTAATCTTTTCCAGCAGAGTGATCCCACAGTTCTAACATATCCAAAGGGCCTATCACACATTAATTTTCCTATTCTGAGATTTAAGAGACCTAACTATTGTACTGAACTGATGTGTTTATTTTCAGAGTCAATGTTAAGAAATGGGATTCAGCACTTCAGATTAGAAAATCCGGGAGAAAGCAAGTTGAATTTCAAGGTTATGACTGTAGTTTTGTTGAGATCAGAATTAATCTCTTAATTATCTCTTAAAAAATCCTAAGTACTACTATACAACAGTTATAAAAAATATAGGTAATACAGTCACAATTAATAGTTTTTTAAAGTTTACAAGTATTCAAGTGTTAAAAAAAATTGATTTATGTTCAGTTTATACTCCTACAGTGACTTAGGACTGTATTTATTTAACTTGATTTATCTTCCTCCATTCATTAAGACTGCCTGAGAACTCTGACTCTATATTTTGCAGAGGCTATACAGATAGTATTTTTGAAAATCTAAGTAGTGACTACAAACAGCTTATAAGACTTTGAAATTAATGATCTGAAGCTGAAAATCTTAGATCCAAGCATTTCAATATTTATTAATACCTTTCATGCCATAATTAATGCAGTGGAGTAAAATCAAACAGATGCCAAGCTTCTAAGATTCAACTCAAGAAGAAATACTAAGCAAGATGGACTTATTCTCCTTGGAAATGAAGAAACCTCATGACATCCTACTTAAAGCACTCTTGTTTCAAAGATGGTAAATAACAGTGGTCTAAGTAAGGATTTACAGTTGCAAAGAATATAATGATCTAAAAATGAAGCTTAAAAAGCATAAATAACTTTTAATAAAACATTTCCTTTTCTCATACATAATATTGTAGACAGGAAACAAATGGAAGGTGTATTTTTTGCATTTATATTCAAGAAAATGTTGAAGAATTATAATATTCAAAAACGTAGAGAGTTCTGTTTGGGTTTTTTCACATAATAGTTGATTTCCAAACAAATAATGAAAAGAAAATTGGTAGGCTTAGTTATGTACTGAAAATAGCATAAGTTGATTCCAGTACTCCTTTAGGACTCAGCTGAAGAGAGCACTTCAGGGAAGGTATACACCAGCCAGACAGGCCAGATGACTGTGAAAAGACTCACTGTTCATAAAGTCATCACAAAATTTATGATCTAGTAAAGTTCTCTGTGTAGTGACAGATTTCAGATACATAAAATATGTTTAAAATTTAACTTCCATTCCCCCCCCCCCCCTCCCCCCCCAAGCTCTGAGAATCAGGACTTGGTACATCTCTTGATGTTAGAAGGTGTAGTATAAAGCAATACAGAATGAGAAGGTTTCCTCTTTTTTTGCTAATGGGGGATTTTCCAGGACATTTTCTGGACATTCTTATGACATGTTTAGACTGAGAAGATATCTCTTTCTTCTTTCAAGAGTTGCATGAGACTGCAAATTCTTCCAGGTAGTGCTTTTAACAAACATACTTATTCATTTTCAGTAATTAATTATCAATATAAATGTTCCTAAGTTACAGGTAGGTGCCTAGTCCTAGTCATATCACAGAGCAGGAAGAAAAAAGAAAAAAAATCAACTAGGATGTACAAGTTCAACATGGTGTTGAACCAGGAAATGATTTCAGCAGCACACAAACCAATTTAATACCAGTACATTTTCTAGGTGAGAAAGTTCAGCATTAATTTTAAACTGAAATAGCTTTTTCAGCAATAAGAATACTGCAGATTAGTTCACCTGTGCAACCTTGGCAAGTACTTCAATAGCTTACCTAGTGGATCAATTAAATGAAAGTGCTACACTGAACCTGTCCTTTGAGGGAGCAAAATCCTATTGAAGAGTGATTTCTCCAATACAATGAAAATGGAAAATTGATTTACAGTCTAAATGTGTCAGTTCTTATAAATAGAGTTATAACGACGGTCTATAGAATGTCAGATAAAGAAACAGAGGGCTGAATGGGGGAACAGATAACACTTCAGTATAAATGAAGTATAATTGTCCAATCAATAGTTTGCTTTAAAGATTTAGGTAAGATTTCTTTAGACATTGACCGAACAGGTATCGCTTTGTACAAAGAGCAATGAACTGCAAGTTTATGGTGGGAAAACCCTTGCTCAGAAAAGAGTTAAAAGGATTAAAAGCTCTTAAATGCACTGAAGCAAATCATGCTAATAAACAGTTTTTAACACCAGCTAAACACCTAATCCTTTATCTTTCTTTCCCTTTCCCTCCCCACCCTAATTCTGTGTCAGCGAAGACATCCGCTGAGGTACGCTGGTTGCTGCAAGGTTTTCCATTCCAGGTGTTGCAACATGGCAGGTGCCATTCTTTAAGTATGAAGCAGCTGATGATGATGGTAAAATTAATAAAATTAGTAGCATAGTGTTCAGTCTCAAAGCACTTCATAGAAATACATGTTTGCTTAAAGGATCATTCCCCAAATATTAATACAATCATTTTTTAACTGGTTTAAGCAGCCTTTCTCCTGCTTTTAAGATGTTCAGCAATCTAATCAGGGAGCAGCAGAAACACCACGTGATTTACAGCACATTAAAAAATGCAAATACTTAAACAAATAATGGGAACAGACATGATTGCTGTCTATAAATACCTCAGGGGTGAGCAGGACAGCAAAATGCCCAGGAGGTGAAAGAGTTATTTAAGCTAAGGGATGATGCTGACAATTGGCAATGAATAAATTTAGCCTGGAAATTACAAGATTTCTAACTATTAGAAGGGTTAGAATATGAAACAAACTCCCGAAGGGAGTAGTGAAGGAAAAATATCTACTAGCTTTAAAGATATATTCAAACATATTTGTGAAAGGGATTACAGAATAGCAGGACATTGGGATAGCTTGCCCAGATCATTTCCAGTTCTATGTCACACATTAACAACCATGATGAAGAGATGAACAGCCATTCATAGAGTGATACCAATCTTGTTCTCTTTCAGTTGTCTGGAAATAGCATGTTAACTAGGAAAAATTACTATATTCACTGAATAAAACTTGTTGCACGTTGTTTGAAAATCTAACTGAAGAATAATTTGATCTCATGGGCCAATTTCCCAGGCACACTAATCATGTATTTCAGAAAAGGAGACTGTTGTGGTTTAACCTCAGTCAGCAACTAAGCCCCACACAGCCGCTTGCTCACTCTCCTGCAGTGAGATAGGGGAGAGAATTGGAAGAGTAAAAGAAAAAAACATGAATTGAGATAAAGACAGATTAATAGGTACAGCAAAAGCTGTGCATGCAGGCAAAGCAGAACAAGGAATTCATTCACCACTTCCCATTGGCAGACAGGTGTTCAGCCATCTCCAGGGAACCAAGGCTCCATCATGCGTAACAGTTACTTATGAAGACAAATGCTACCACTCCCAATGCATACCACCACCCCTCCTTCCTTCTTCTTCCCCCAGCTTTATATGCTGACCATGATGTCATGTGGTCTGGGATATCCCTTTGGTCAGTTGGGGTCAGCTGTCCCGGATGTGTCCCCTCCCAACTTCTTGTGCACCCCCAGCCTACTCACTGGTGGAGTGGGGTGAGAGCCAGAAAAGGCCTTGACTCTGTGTAAGCACCGCTCAGCAATAACAAAAACATCCCTGAATTGTCAACACTGTTTCAAGCACTAATCCAAAACACAGCACCATAGTACCTACTATGAAGAAAATTAATTCTACCCTAGCCAAAACCAGCACAGATACAGAAATTAACTGAAACTTGTAAGTACTCCCCTAGCTAGGTAGTGTGATTTAGTGAGGGCATAGAACCACGTAGTTCCTTAAGATCATCCCTAAAGAAAACATAACATTGCCTAACCTTTTTAATGTCCCTATCTTGACAAAGTTCTATAGAAAAATCAGTTGTAAAGCAAGTATTAGGAATCCTGACAGCAGCTTAAGTCACTGTCCACAAACATGAATGAAGTTTCCATTCCACTTGGAGCTTCTGGTTGCTTTTATTTAATTGCATATCAAGTTTCTCTAGCCATTGAAGCAAGTATTTGCATTTCTGACTCAACAACTGCATAGTACTGTGCTCGACATATTGTCCTTCCTAAAAGCCTTCCTTTTTAGTTGATTTATGTTTCAAAACAGACATGTTAAATAAGAACTACTAATGTAAAACTATTTACAGTAAAATGCACCAAAACAAAAAAGAACAAAAAAGAAAATCTAAAGTGTCTATCATTTCTAATGTTTGACAGCCATGTAGAAAATGCAGTTTGGCTGATAGTGTTAGTCCATCAACAAATGTTGTTACTCCAAATCTAACTTAACAAGAAAAGGTACATCTAATGTGGTAGATTAAAAACTAACACTAATTAAATTATTATTATATGTTTTACAGAAAAATGTCGATAACTGATCTCTAAGTAATTTCACTGACAGAGAGTGCAATGAAGAGCATTGATATTTTAATTGTTCATTGACATTTCATTTAAAATGTTTTAAGACATAACACTAAGCCTTATTAGAAAGACAATTTATCTGAATCTCTGAGATTATTCCTCAGTGGCAGTGAAACATTACTTAATTACCATATTCCCTGAAAATGGATAATGCTGTTATTAATTTTTATTAGTGAAATCCATACAGGACTGAAAAATATCTGAACCCCATTGTACATGTACACATTCCCATGCAGTACAGATGGCTAATTCTGCCCCCAAAAAAGAGATTTCTTACCTTTCCCGGAGTCAAGCAACTAATCATTACAAGACATAAGACTCTGTTTCACTCTGAGTCCTTGCAGCCTTTTATATATCTGACCTTGTTTCTTGTAGTTTGTATTAAACCCACAAATCCTTATCCTGGGAAGGATGGAAGGGGAGATTGTTCTCAAATTATTGCTTATAGAAGCCACTTACCTTTGGTCAAGTAAGGGAACCTAAAGATCTGTTATACTCTTAAAAATCCTTGAATGATATTTTCAATCTGGCAAACAAACTAACTGCACAAAGTATATATGAAAAAATGCCAAACTTAAACAGGGACCAGGGAAGAGGATAGAAATTATCCCAGTAAGAAGAGAAAAACTCTGTTCAACCCCTTAAAGAGAAACTTTAGGCTGAGAATTTCAAGGCTAAGAGCTTCCTGCACTCACAGTGCAGAAACACTTCTCAGAAACCAAGTATTTCCTTTTCTTGATTAATGACCTAAGAAGTAAGCTATGGAGCTCTGCTCTCTTTTTTTTTTTTTTTTTTTTTTTTTTTTTTTTTTCCCCCATCTGTTCTAATTCTTATGTTTTACTGCATCATAATCATGTATCAGAAGGAGAAGAGAACACTATTAGCTAATGTTGTTAAAGATTTCTTCTTAGGCAATGAAAAACATGAATTTTGAGAAGACCATTAGGATTGAGTCTTTGGTGGATAATTAAACATGATAGATGATGGTGATGATAGTTTAAACTTGACTGGTTTGTGGTTGGTTGTTTTTTTCCTAAGATAACAACTTAGCTCCATTTTGTGAGAGATTTAGTCCTGTCCATTATTAGATACAATCCCTTATAATGATTAGTTAGAGGAACACTGAGTTTCTTTGTCACCACAGAATTTAACAGAAGATAAATGTTTCTAAAATTCTGAGAATGTGTAATTTGAGATATATTTGAAAACTCAGACTAGGAGTGAGTTTAGAAACTAGAAATGGGAGTTTAGCACTAGAAACGTGCTTAACCTAGTTCAAGTAAGGCAGTGGGAAAGTACGGCACTTAAATTATTTTTCTTTTATTGACCATAGTTTTAAACTTGACATGTAAAGCCTCTTTTAGATTAGGATTTACAGTTCTTAACTTCTTTCTGCATTTTAGCACTTAGGCTAACCTTTGTCCTGTACTTGCTGAGTGCCTAACTAAATAACCAGGGTAGAAAACACAGTCAAACTGACTGTGATTGCAATATTTTCTTAATCAGTAAGGAATACTAGTTTAAACCCCAGGAAAAGACCAAGCTTTTATCTCCCACACCCTTGGTAAAAGTTTAATTTCAAAATTGCTGGGATGTGTTAGATGTCATCTCTTCTATCTTGTAGTATCTTGAGTAGTAGATGTCACTGAAAATGCCTATCATGACAAAATAAACTGCCAAGTAGCTGGAGAAATTTGTTGACCAAAGTAAATATTCAAGTATTACTTCAACAGAGGAACTAGAATGTTCATTTAAAATTCCTGAGACTTTTTCGTGGCTAGGTAAGCTCTGAGAAGTAGCTACCAGAAATTTTACTTACCTTTTAATACCTTACCTGTATTAAAAAGATGTCTCAGAATTAATGAAATGATACCATTGAAAAAATTATGCAAGACATTTATTAGTCAGTCTGCCAGGTGCTTCTTCCAAACACATGTATGAACTCCCCACATGTGAAGAATTTCTGAGAACATGTTAAAAATAAAGACCAGTTGTTTTTATAATTAGGTCATATTGTGGATATACAAAAATAAAAAACAGCAACTAAAGAAAAAAATTATTTTGATTTTGACATTACACATTACTAGGATAAAAATCTGTGTGTCTAATTTGCTGTAATGAACAATTAATGGCTAAAATATAAATCATCCAATATTTTAAAAGAAAAAAAAAGAGCAGTATTTCGCTTCCAACTTATCTTAGTCATTCTTTAATGTTTTTTCTCCTTCAATTCTGATTAAAAAATGCACTATATTGCTGCTGAGCTATAATCAGTTTAGCATTTTTATTTTTAATAACAGTTTGTGTATTCATTTCTGTATGTGATGATGATCCCAGCATAATATAATAATTTGCATCTCACTTCCAAATGCAAAATTATTATTTTGCATGGTTAATTTCTCAGCAATCCCCCTTAATTTCAAGATGAACGTGTTTTTCAAATTTGTCCAATTATGTAGGAAACAACCAAACAACCCACCCCCCCGGAATCCCTCAGCACTCCTAAGACTTTTATAACAATCTGTTTTCAATTATTTGTCTTTATATCTGTGAGAGAGCTGTTAAGCACTAGCAGGTTGTACAGAGGTTGTGGACTCTGTCCTTGGAATCTTTCAAAACTTGGTTGGACACAGCCCTGGACACCTGCTCCAACTTTGGAGTCAGCCCTGCTTTGACTAGAGCTCCCACCCAAGCTGAATCTTTCCATGAACCTATGAAAACAGCCATTAATCAGATTGTATAGTGGCACCATTGTACACTGAATTATAAAGGGAAGCAATATTCACATTTTAGTCAAAAATGAATACAGTAATAAATCTTTTAAAATATCTATATTGAAAAGAAGCTTTAATGTATATGTCACATTCGTACAGGTGCGGATTTGTGTATGTACATATATGTATGCACATTTATACATACAGGTAGGTGTACACATTCTATAATAAAGCAGATGTTGGTGCTTAATGTTCTAAGGTCTTTGAAGAAAGTTTGCTATTTATATTTTATTGCCAGTTCCTTCTAATCATATTTCAATGTGATTTAATTAATGTAGATTTGATAATAAAAAATTACACGTAAAGTTTTGCAACAATAAGAATTGAAACTGGAGTTAGACCACAAATTATTAGCTTTGAATAAGAACAATAAATATCATATATAAAGAGAATAGCGTGTTATTTCATTTAGAAAAACAGTCGACTGAATTTCCTTTTTCATGCTTTTGACTTTCTGTTTGTTCTAGATAAAATTATTAGGAAATTTCTGCTTCCAGTAATGCCAGTATAAACTGAAAGTAAATCTATGATATATACTGAGTTACAGCTGCCAGAGTATTAATTTCAGAACTGAATATGTCTCATTTATACAGCCTATTATACAGAAAATAATGAAGTTTTTGTAGTGAATTTAATCATATCACTATCTGTTACATATTTCAGAGCAGAGTTTTCATCCAGAAAGTGATTTTACTGGGAGTGATGATAAATCAATCTATATCTTTATTACAGGATATATTAATTGTATTACAGACTTAATACATTAGAATATCATATAATGTCCAGTTCTTCATTCTTGCTTACTTCAAGTTCTTTGCAACCAAAATGGCTCTCGACACATCACCCAACACATATCATACAACATACCAGTGTCTTGAAAGCGCAACCTGTTTCTGAGAAATATCATATGAAATACTTCCTAAAAGATGATTTTGAACTATGAAAATAGGTCTTTTTGCATGGAGACACTTTATGACTATCTCAATTTTCAGCTGGTTTAAGGCCCCAAAAGATTTTAGTGGTTTTTTTTTTTTGTTTCGTGGGTTGTTTTGTGTGGGTTTTTTGTTGTTGTTGTTGTTGTTGTTTGTTTGTTTTTTTAAAAAAAGTATTTCCCATTGTTACCTGAAGTCTGCAGTTGTTTCAGATGATTGTTATGTTTATGGATGTAATGATACTTGTCTCTGTTGATATATCGGGTTGCTTATCATTCAGCAAGTAATGACTGTATTACAACTGTTGTCCATAGGATAGCACTTTCATCTTTTTCCTTCTTCTTTTTGTCTCTTTCAGAAGACAATATTCAGGAAAAACAGTGAACAGATATGGTTTTAATCTTAGCATACCACACAGATTTTTCAGCTAGTTGGTACTGCTGAAAAGTTTAAGGACTTTGTGTGTTACAAAAGTACCATAAAAGTCTGGAACTTTCTTAAGAAATTTTCTCATACCAGGCAGTTAAAGCCTAAAATTATTAAAACTACAAAATCTTGAAGAATTATGTTTAGAAATTTGATCAAAAGCAATAAGTTTACCTTTTTGTTTCTGTACATATAGAACACATGTATAGCCTTTAGTTGGAACTGTGAAGGTTTTTAATTTGTTGTGTCACTGCTTTTAAAAGTTGATGCTAATATTTTCATGTAATGAATTTTAAAATCTTAGAACAATTTAAAAATAAATAAAAAACATTAAAAAATAATAGGTCATATGTCACAACAGAGATACAAGAAGAGCCCCCAAATCTGAAGAGAAACTTTTGAGCAACATCACAGAAGACAAAAAGTAGTGCCTTACAAAAGCTGTGCTTCCTATTTGGGATAGCTGCAGCCAGAAGTCATACAATGTGTATGCATCAGTCTGTCATGTAACTTTAATATAACTTTTTATATAGCCTTTCCAGAAGTCTGGGACAGCTCTAAGGACTATCTCTCAGGCTGGAACTTTCCCTGCTTTAAGTTGAGGAAGCTACTGTGCTTCTCAGAAAGGTAACCTTCCATGAAATGTCTTGTACCAGAGGTAATTTCCAGCTCAAGGTGTTTTGAGGGGGAAATCTAGTAGGAACGTAGATTATTTTAAGCATTAGAGATAACTGTATTCTGGTTGACTTGTGAAACCATTGCTTTAAAAAGTGCTAAAACACTTAATTTAAAAGTAGAAGTGATAATCCTACTTGAGACTGATAAGGCCTGAAGTCTTTATCAGCTACATCCCTGGTAGAGAGCTTTGGGATGGAAAGGATTAACAGACCTGCTTCATTTCAAGCAGACTAAATCTTCAAAAGAGGTTTCTAAAGAATCTGCTCATATAATTGAGGGTCTAGGATCATTTAAGTGCTGGACTTGTCAGCTGTGTCATATCTGTCAGGTTACCTGCAGTTTAAATCCAGGAAGGACAGCTAGGATCAAACAGATGCTTGTACAGATTATATTTCATCACATTCTCTTCTATGTTTCTGCCTAGAATTTCAGGTACATTGATCCGTCATTCTAGGGAGATAGTTTTCCTTCTCATTCAGGATAAATTTAAGAAAGCACATTGGTTCCTCTACACTATATCACTGCAAACAAGAAGGACTCTCTTTCTCACTGTCATGCATCTGAGTATGCATGTGATTGTAAACTGAATAACTAGGTGTAGCACCTAAGACATTAACCTGTGATAAAGCCTCAGAAGAAAATTAACTATGTCACCCAAGGATTTTTACAGGATAGTAATAGAGAAAAATACGTCACAAACCTAAGGTCTGCTCCATTAAGTTTCTTGTTCTTATCTCTAAACAAGTCATAGACCTTCTCACTGAGCCATTTTAGCCATATCTTCCTATTTTTTTGCCATGTTCTTTCCAGATCTTCTAATAAGTAATAAATGCAATGCTCCTATCCCCAAGACTCTCTATAGGAACCTTGCTCTATTTCTGATTCTTCCACAGTTCTCAAAAAAAGAGAAAAAAAATCCATGAGGACAAGAAGAAGGTATGAAATGGGGTCAAAACCATGCATTATTTAATGCACATGGATACACATGGATGGAAAACTGACTATGAAATAATGTACTCTCACAGCCCAGAAAGCCAACCATATCCTGGGCTGCATCAAGAGCAGTGTGGCCAGCAGGTTGAGGGAGGGGATTCTCCCCCTCTGCTCTGCTCTTGTGAGACACCACCTGGAGTCCTGTGTCCAGCTCTGGGGCCCTGAGTATAAGAAGGACATGGGCCTGCTCGAGTTAAGTCAGAGGAGGCCACAAAGATGATCAGGGGCTGGAGCACCTCTCCTATGGGGACAGGCTGAGAGAGTTGGGGTTGTTCAGACTGGAGAAGAGAAGACTCTGGGGAGACCTTATAGTGACCTTCCAGTACCTAAGGGAGGCCGGCAAGAATGCTGGATAGGGACTACTTTGGTATAAACAGCTGAATACTCCTAATAAGCAGACCACACCCTGTGCTAAAGAGGAAGGTAGAAGTTCACAGCAATTCATTTTTCTCTGATGATAAAGAATTATTTATTTTTTTTTAACCCAAACGTTAGAGCAGCCTAAATCACACATGTGAGAGTGATCAGTCAGACACCTCAGTGGTTCTTCAGGGTGTTGAGACATTGGAATAGCCCCACTGACCATCCTCTGCTTGAACTGTGGGGTTTGGGAGAAACATTTTCCTCTAATTTCTTAAAATTTCTTCTTCCAATACTTTACTCTTCTGCTATATTAGGTCTCAAAAACAAAAAAAAAAATCAAGAAATGTCAATTTGAAAAAACTCTTATATTCACAAAAAAAAAGTCATTTCAGCTACAAAGGGAGATTCTTGGGTGTTGGGAATAGGGAGGTTCTCAATCTGTTCACAATCTGAGGACAAATTGTTAGCTGTTTTCCTATCAATAGTGATAAAGGAACCCATGCAGAAGAGAAATCATTCACCCAGATACTTCAATAATAAAAAATACTCCAGAAGTCTACACTTAGTGGTAAAACTAAATAATATAAGTAATTATTATTCATAAAAACAATAAATTAAATTAATATAATTAACTTGATTGATTAATCTATCACTCTTTTTCTTCTGTGAATTCACCCAGCTTTCTCAAGACATAATTTGTTACTGAAAGTAAAGTATTTGGACCTTTTTTTAAACCATGACAGCATCACAGTCAATATTGTTTAAAATTGGGAATTAAAAAATAGGGAAAGGAATGTATTTTGTTTATGGAGTGAAGAAGCCTTTTACATAAAGTAAACACTCTCTTTTCCTGTATAGTCAGGTTGATTCCCATGAAAGATATCTATAGTTCTGAGTATTTTTGATTTTTTTTTAAGCCCTTTCCTCAATTCCTTGTTTTTTCTTTCTTGCCTGTCATTCAATTTGATTCAGAAAGTTTTGAGAAAAAAAATAAAAAATCAACCTTATAGGTATTGCTTTCCACTATTAAATCACAAATATTTTTCTGAGGCATATCTTATTTAAGCTTTTCTAATCTGCTGATCAGTTCCATATTAAACCAAATCATTATTATCATGCTATACCCATTCTAAAAAGTAAATAAATATGAAGCAAAGAATTATCACACAATCAGAGCTTAACAATTAAACTATCACCTGATCAGGTGGAGACTGTATCCACCCCTATACAATAACTATGAGTAGTCCTAAGAAATTCCGTATTTTATACAGATAGTATTTACCATTTATGTTTTGTAAAATTTCCAATTATATACACATAATTTTATATTCTAGAGACTCTGTGAGATATTTTATTGTAGAAAGAGAAGATGGGATTACAAAAAGATCTATGTTTTCACTTTGAAATCTTAACTGATAAAGTGAAGATGTATGCTATACAAATGAAGGAAGAATGATGGGAAAAATACATGCACTGATCTTCTCTCAAGACAACTAGATAAATAAAAAATAAATTTAGACATTGATCAAGCAAATGAAGCCTGAAGTATTGTATTTGTCCTGCACTGAAGAGCGTTAACTGAGAAATTGTATGGCATAAAACTGTCAAGAATAAAAACAATCTATAACAACTCATCTAGAATGACCCTGGTTTTTAAAGACAATTATTCCTAAAAAAAAAGAAAAGAAAGTAGAAAAAAAAAGCTGCAGACAGATGTTATTATTCATGTGGTTTGGGAAAATTTAAATGATAGAATAACACAAGAATCATAGGTTTTTGCACAATTTGATTTTGGCAAAACCTGTGTAATAAAGGAGAATTTTAAAAAAAGTCTTCTAAACTTGATTATCAGTTAGTACACATGCTTGTTGTTCACCCCATTGCCTTTAGAAAAATTTGCTTTGCAAACAAACAATCCTCTCCATTGTCATACCAGATTTTCTACTTACCTCAGCCGGAGAGGAAAGTACCGGCTTCCTTGTAAGTTTGATAGATCCCTTAGGCTTCAGTCTCTCTGAGACACTTTCTAATTTTAACAGCACAAACATAATATCATGAGGCAATTTGGCAAAAATACATCAGCAGTACTACTTGCATAAGGAAGTGTTATAAAGGTAAATTGTTCCAAAGATGTTGGAGAAGAGTTTGGATTTACCCAACAAGAATGAAAGATATGATTGTGCATATGAGCAAACATCATCCCATCCCCGCATCACTAAAGTCCACAGTCTCAAATTAAATCAGTGGGACCCATCAGCTGTCAGATCACAAACTGTGTTCCTGAAGGGAAACTTCTGTGCGGTACAGATTATCATTGTGTCATTTAATGATAATTGTTGTCTGACTTTCTCTGTTCTTTTTATTTTGTTAGTCTTTAGTCATGTAAGAAGTATATGCAACATGGATTTGTGGACCATATTAATTTTCCCCAAATCTAACCATGTCTTCAGTGAAGTTGTCAGTCTTTTTGAAATCAGTATCACTGCTGTCAAAAATTTACAAATCTCAGTTTAGTCTTTAGCTCACAGAGATGAAGGAGACAGGGGATGAGAAAATAAATTACAGGTTGTTCTCTTAGGATTTTATTTACTTTTGTTATATTTTATTTCACTTTCTTCTCCCACATGCTGGGGAGTTACACTGATGTCCTTTGTCACAGGTCATATATCTATGTCACAAGTACTGCAGGCTCTAAGGAACAGAAACCAAGCATCCCTTCATGCTTACTGAGCTGAAAAAGGAAACTGTTGGAAAACTGACTCTGAATATATATTTAGCTTTTACACTAAGTACCAAGGTTTCACAAATGCTGAACCCTAGTGACACCCATTGACCTGCAAGTTAAACCTTTATTTTGGAAATGTAACATAAACAAGGACAAAGATGGAACTTGGTTAAGAGTTTTGGGAACATACATTTCACTGAAACTCCTAGGCGCTCTCAAAAAAACCCACTAAAAATTGAAGATATAATTGTAGAGAGAGGCTTTTCAAAAGTTCAGTTGGCACATAGTTTTTAAAGTCAGATTTGGAAAGGCATTTAGCTAGAAAGAGACACAGAGAGTTTCCAAGAGAACTTTCAAAACACTTGGACTCATACAAGAGCTGTATACTTAACATTTTTCAGTCCCCCACTAAGTGCTTGTCTGCAGTTTTAATGTCTAGATATTAGTGGACTGATTTTAAAAAAAAAAAAAAAAAAAAAAACCAAACAAAAAAAACCCAACAAAAAAGCGCTTTTACCTTGGAATACATCAATTTAAAAAAATGCAGTGTTGGTATAATCTCATCTTTAGCTGCAGAAGACATACAGTCTAACTTTTCCTTTGGTATATATGTATGCATGTGTGAACCTTTGGAAGGTTAATTCCATTTTTAAAAATCTGCACTTAGCATATCATATTGAATGCTTTTCAGTGGTGCATGTAATTCAAAGGTGAACTTTTTCAGTCTTGAAAACATTTTTTATAGCACATATTGCTAAACATAAACACTTAATGATTTTATTTTCTTGCTCACCTATCTTTAATACTATACTCTTCAACAGAAAATTTTAATTGAACAAATTTTTAAAGCTCATGATTGGGCTGTCTGTATGCACACCTGAGAATGCATTCACTTATTTTCATAAAGATTATTCAACACATCTTCTACAGTATAACTGGAAAGTGAAAATAAAAATAAACATGCTTGAATTTTTTTTTCAGAGTATAGTGAATTACTAACAGACCTAAAAGCTTGAGTGCTGAAAGCCAATATTTGTGTGAATATTCAAAAATATGAATAGTACAGTTTATAGCAATGCTTTTATCATCTCCTGTGTTAACGAAAATAGTCACCAAAGCATTATCTGCTGTGGGCGTATCTCCTGATACTTTTAACTCTTCTTCATATCATAATGCATCTTGTTAATGTGAGATATGTTGTAACAATTTGACACCGTCCCACATGACATCCTTGTCTCTAAATTGAAGACATGTGGATTTGATGCGTGGAGCACGTGGTGGATAAGGAATTCACTGGATGGTTGCACTCAAAGCATTCTTGTCAACGGCTCGATGTCCAAGTAGAGAGCAGTGATGAGTGGTGTTTTTCAGGGGTCATTATTGGAACTGGTGCTGTTTGACATCTTTGTTGTTAGCATGGACAGTGGGATTGAGTGTACCCTCATCACATTTGCTGAGAACACCAAGCTGTGTGGTGCAGTTGACATGATGGAGGTAAGGGATGGCATCCGGAGACACCTTGACAGGCTTGAGAGGAGGGCCCTGTAAACCTCATGGAGTTCAACAAGGCCAAGTGCAAGGTGCTTCACATGGGTCAGGGCCATCCTAAGTACAAATACAGGATGAGAGATTGTTATGGAGGCTTTCAAATAAACAAGCAACCACCAAAATTTAAAAATTTATTACTAACAGAATTAACTAGCCCTCCAAACTACAGGTTCGAATGTCTGTGAGAGAACAGAACAACTTCCTAGGGTTTAACAACAACCCAAAACACTCTATCACTCACCTAAGAAGTGAGGGGTCTCAACCTCAAGGACCTGCTCAGGGCAGTGTCCCAATCCAAGGCACCTCAAGGAGTTTCCTTGGGCAGCGTCCTGACTCAAGGGGAGAGTCCTCAACCAAAGCGTGCTGCTCTGGGGGACACGCTAAAAATAGCTGCCCCAGGGGACTCCATTCACACCCAGGCCGAATCTGACCTGTAGTCAATAGCAGATTCCATTGGCCAAAGGCCCCAACTACCGAGAACAAAGGCAATCAGGAGCTGCTACACTTCAGCAGCCAAGAGGCCCTATTTTCATTGTGTGGGTGCACCTGCCACAGTGATGAGTGGATGGAGAGCGGCCGTGCAGAGAAGGACTTGGGGGGGTATTAAGTGATGGGAAAATGAATGAACCAGCAATGTGTCCTGGCAGCCCGGAAAGCCAACATGGGCTGCATGAAGAGGAGTGTTGATAGCAGGTCACCCTCTACTCTGCTCTCGTGAGACCCCACCTGGAGTACTGTGTCCAGCTCTGGGGCCCCCAACATAAGAAGGACATGGACCCACTGAAGCGAGTCCAGAGGAGGGCCACAGAGATGATCAGGGGACTGGGACACCTCTCCTATGGGGACAGGCTGAGAAAGTTGGGGTTGTTCTGTCTGGAGAAGAGAAGGCTCCGGGGAGACCTTATAGTGGCCTTCTAGTACCTAAGGGAGGCCTGCAAGAATACTGGAGAGGAATTCTTATTCAGGGAGTGTAGTGTTAGGATGAGGGGGCAACAGTTTTAAACTGAAAGAGGGTAGGTTTAAATTAGATATAAGGAAGAAATCCTTTACTGTGAGAGTGGTGAACCTCTCTGGAACAGGTTGCCCAGAGAAGCTGTGGCTGCCCCCTCCCTGGCAGTGTTCAAGGCCAGGTTGGACGGGGCTTTGAGCAACCTGGTCTGGTGGAAGGTGTCCCTGCCCATGGCAGGGGGTTGGAACTGAATGATTTTTTAAGGTCCCTTCCAAATCAAACCATTCTACAATTCTATGATTATTTGTCATTCTATGAATCTACGATTCTATGATCCTAATTTTTGTCCCTATCTGTTCAAAACATCCACAAAGAAAACTTTCAACAGGAACGTAATGAAATTACGCCTTTCACGATCACTTTTTCAAATAAAAAAATAAAAATGCTGTAATCTACTCTGTATTCCACAAGATGGAGCTCAATCACTATATTACAGTTTAACATCTAACGAGATGGGTGTTGTCCTTTTGACATTCTCTTGTATAAGCAGTAAGTCAAGACTAAGAAGTGTGATGTAATAGTCCTTTATTTCTGGATGACAGAAATGTCTGCAGAAAACACTACTTGGATCCTACTGTGGTGTGTCTGCAACCAGAATGCTAGTGCTAAACTAAAGATTTTAAGATCAGATGGTATCATATAGCAGCAATGAGATTTTATTACTATATGACATCCAGCACTACTTTAACACAAAAAAGCAATGATTTGTCATACAGGGTGAGTTTTGTGCTGGGTAAACATAGTGATTGCATCTTTGACCCAAAACCGATCTTGACTCTTTGTGTCAAACCAAAGACCAGAATCTGAATTACATCCTGAGCACCTGAATTAGCCAGAGTTTTTCTCTGAGTATCACATCTCATTAAGAGTAAAATCAAGGGTTGCCAGGTTATCCTATAATATTTCTATGACTGAAAAGTGTAGGTGTCTGCAAAGGCTCAACTTTCTCTGTGTGGGCAGCATACACAATCGATGTGATCTTTCACAGCAATACCTGAGGATCACAGAATTGCCTTCTGGCTGGAAAGGACATCTGCAGCTTATCTAGTCCACATCTACACAGCATTAGAGCAGGGACAACTTCATGTAGGTCTGGTTATTGTTAATAATGTGTCCAGTTTTCCGAAAGATGATGACAATCTGTGATCTTGACTGTTCAGTTAAAAATATGGGCTCTGTACTTCCAATATTTGAATATAACATTTAATGGAAACAACAGTCATTCAGCTACAGAGTAGAGTGTTGGCACACATATTCTGTGAAATACTGAGCACATGTAAAATCTGTGGAAGTAGATCATACTGAGATGAAAAGCTTTTAAGTTTCATTAAAGGACACATCCGAAAGTCTGCTCAATGATGTATGCTGCTTTTGTACATCTTCCATGGAAAGAATACCATAGGCAAGAAGGTTTTTAACCTTGACAATTATATCATTTAGAACAACTTTAGGATCCATAAACGTCATTCAGGTAAGACACAACTAAGGCAACCCCATTCAACATTGCAACTAATTTTGCAAAGGTTTGATATGCCCTAAGAAAAGTTTAACATGTTTTCAGTTGGATTACCATTTACCTTTGTTTCTGTGAGCACAGTGGGTGAGATCTAGCATATTCTCTTTTCAGAAGAATAGAAAAACGTAACCACTCCCTCTTTTCTTTCCATGAAAGTTTTTGTTGGCTCACACTGAACTTCTCACACTATACTACTATATGCGTTACCTTTATGTCTCTACAGACTCAAGATTCTTTCTTTTTCTGTTTTCCTTCTTTGCTTTGCTACCTTCCAAAGAAGTGCAAATCCAGATCCCACACCCTTAGTTTTGCAGCCAGCTCTCTGACATTATATTCCTTTACTATTACCATCCTGCATGTCTTTTATTCCCATCCCACTTATCTATCCTCCTCAGAACTTCCACCACTTGTGTGCTGTCTTTGTAATTTCTATGGCCATTTCTATTATTCTGTTTTTCCTTTCTCTGGAATGTTTCCTCCACCCATAGAATAAAATATAATAAAATAAAATGGAACAAAAACACAGCTATTCACAGTACTTTTACTGCTATCCAACCTTCTGATTTATGGAGACCAGGATCATTTCATCAGATCCTCTCATTTTTGCATCTACTCATTGTAGACAAGGTCAGGCTGTTGGTGTTGGGACACTCCTCTTATCATTTCTTGCAAACCCTCTCAGTTCTCCTTTCACTTTCAGCACTCGCAGAGTCTCTTCTCTTGTTTACAACTGCTGTCATATCCTATCGCTGCAAACTGTCTCACTACAGCTCAGATTTCCTGTCTAATATCAGCTTTGAGCTCTCTCTCCTTCCCACAGCATCCCATACTTTTCCTTGACTGTTTTGTTAATGATCCATTTGATCCCTTTCACTGCTGGTTCTGTCTTCCTTTTCCCTGATGCTTTACTTCAGCTCTCTGACGTGCCAAAATGTTCGTCCTTTACATTTCATGACTTCATTAAGTTTCACTCTTTTTCTGTCTGATTTCTCTTTTGCCGAGTTTTCCTTGTTCCAGCAATCAGTCTCTCTCATCACTGATCATTGCGTTTCACTGTCTTTACTTGTGACATTGTACAGCAATTCCTTTTGACAGCACTAATAAGTGCTTTATGATTACACCCTTTTGGATTTTTTTTTTTTTTTTTTCCCATTTCCCGGGATGGAACTGATGGGCATTTTTTGAATATGTCTCATTGGTTATGCTTTACAAAATAGTTCCTCTCAGCCACAGAGTTCAGAAATGAGTGTGTTCACTTGCAATACAAGAAATTTTTTTTTCAGTTTCTCCTTTTGATGTGAATTTGTATGTAGATCATTCTCTTCCCATTGCCTTAGCTATCAGATTCTAGAAAGGGTGGTATTTTCCATCCAAATGAGAAGGATTTTGCAGACAAGTGTTTACAGTTTCTGGCCTTGATGAATGAACTATATAATGGTGAAAAGATTATCAGACCACAGCAATAAAGTTTCCTTCACACTCAGGTGACTATCCCACCTGCTGGATTACATAGCGTTTTTTCCCTCCTTTTCTAATTTTCTCATATCCACAGCGGGGTATTTAATTACCCAATGCTAAGTGGAACAACCTTGAAAGGTAGTTATAGTAGAATATTAGTAGAAAGGTAGTTATGTAGAAGATGTAGACATCTTCTATAAATAAAACCCAGTACACCAGAGAGTACCTTATTATGTATTACATCATAAAATGCCTAATGAGATAATTATTACTTTCCCACAGAAAGTGGGAAATCCAGGTATGCATTAACTCAAGAGAGAAAGCAAATAAATTGAGGAGGACTCTGGATAATGGATTGAAAGAGAAATCTGAACTGAGTAATACCATCCTTAGATTCCTCATTCTCAGTGACTGTATAGAGTGAGCTAAACTCATTTCAACTAACTGCACTAGGCACATGCCAAAATGTTAGGAAGACAGATGCTTTGTGTTGATCTGAGAGTTCACTTTTGAGATCGCAAATTTTGTCTGAACAGAGAAATTCCTCAGTAGATGTAATTGAAGGTGATGTTTGATTGAGTCCATATATATACATTGAAAGACAAAATTATATTACAAAAATTGAAAAATAAGAACAGGGTCCATCCTCTTATATAGAGTATTGAAATAGACTCTAATCTGAATGATCTAGTTAGCAACAGTTCAAACTTCTATTGCTGTTTCGTTTCACATGCATAAATATAATTTAACAGTGTTCAGAAGATACTATCACTTAACTGGTATATTTGGTTGATATAGGAAGCTATGCATAAAAAAGAGGAAGATATTAATATTTCAAAATATTCTAAATATCCTTATAATAAATTACGTCAGTGTTTAAAAGCAAAAGGAAAATTTACTTCTTCAACGGAACTCAGAAGAAAATTATTTTTAAAAGTAGCAAATTAAACTCAAAGTTGTCCACATAGTATTGTTTTGCTTACTGCAGCAACATTCTTATGACATATATCGCATGTTTGTACACTGTTATCTGGATTAGTCACTTTTTTTACAACCATAAGAAAAAAAAAATATAGTTTCAAATATTGGTAGAGTGGAAAATGACTTGGGTTTTTTATCTCTTGAATTCATTGTCATTTTACACTTATTTTCTCAAAGTTGAGAAGCATCAGAAAATGGAACAAAGGAGTCCGAAATGGCTGCTTTGTATTTCTTTGCATTTCATTCATTATCAAGTACAAATTGACTTTGAACATGACTAGATGGTGACCTTCAGTTCAGTAGAGGAACAGAAATATTCATGACTCCACGACAAAGCTTTCAGTCATGAATGGGTTTAAGCAGCGGTTAAAAGGGAGATCTGCTGAATGGAATATTTAACCTGTTATTGGAGGCAGCTCAGTAGCAGATAGGTTCACACCTCACATTCCTGAGAACCTGTGTCAAACTCTGACCTGTCTTAATTCCATTTCATATTCACCAGAACAAACCATATCAACATCAAAAAACATGCCTTTGACCCCACATCTTGACTTTGCTTTGTAGCTAGACAGAGCAGTGTAAATCTCCCCTAGTTTTAGACATAGGACTGAATAGATGCAATCTTCAGATTACTCTCTCACAGTCATACTTAGATTTTGTTGCCAAAAATATTGATTGCATCTGTTAAACCACACACGCAAAACTCTGACTTTGGTGGAAAGAGGCTGAAAGGATGGGGAGAAGGCACAGGAGAGGATGAGGGAGAGGCAGAGGGCACAGTCCTTACTGCAGGGACCTCAGCTTTGCTCTGACACGTACAGTCATAGATACCCTATTATTAATAGCTGTTGACAGCATGACAGTTCCCCAACATTTTGCACTCAATAAGGTGTTGTCTCAGAATTAATTTGATTAACAAGCACATACTAAGATCCTGATAGAGCTGAAACTCTCCAAAATCATGATGATTTCTTGCTTTGCTCATTAGATTCATAATGCCTCAAGATGTGTCCCTTGATATAGTTGTATACTGCTCAGCAGGTCTCCGATTGCTTTAGTTATAACTGTAGGAATAAGAATCAGCAGAAACCACAATGAATTACCTTTCTTGTGGTCATTGTTTATAATGACTTTATATGCTTGAAAAATTTCAAAATCATCCACAGCTGAACTTGAATCACACAACAGCAAAGGGCAAGGGGAGGCAAAAACACCAGCTTTTCTTTCCTTTTGATGTGAATCAGACTCATTGTTCTAACATACCAAAGTCATGTCAGTCAAGATGATAGCTAAAAATTTTATGTGAGTATTCTGAAATAAAATTAAGGTGAAAGACCCTTAGTAAAATGTGCCACTGTCTACAAAAACACAGGAGGGAATTAAAAATATGTAGAAGTCTTTGGAGTGTTTATATACCTATATCCTCAATATGGTAATGACAGACACTAATGGCCATACTGATAATACTGTATTTTTTAACAGCTGTTGATCTCATTCTTCCTTGTATGTCTCAGATGCCTGTGTGGTGGCTGAAAATAATTAACTGCAGAACAGTTGTTTGTTTCTTTCTTTTTTTTTTTTTTTTTTTTTTTGACAGGCAGAACCCAGAAAGTCATCAAAATTTCATCCCACTCCTATTAAATAAAACAAAAATGGTGATTGCTGTGATTCCTAATAAGGGATGACAGTGCTAGGAATGTAGAACTGGCATTTTCTAGTATTTAAAAATGTTATGGTATTTCAAAATTTCCAGAGGTATTTGTGTATTCTATTTCCATTAAAATAATGAATTCTACAGAATTTAAATACCAAAACATTTTGAAAAAATACTCTGTAGAATTCATTATTTTAATGGAAATAAAATACACAAATACCTCTGGAAATCTGTCCCAGAAATATTATACTGTATAATCAGGTACAGCTGAGAGGAATGAATTAAGAGATTTGCTTGATTAAATTCCCAGTTACTATTGCGCTGAGTATTTGTGCCAGAAGACACTTTTAATGAACCTGGGATTTATAACACAAAGGGGAAACATAAGGAAAAAAAAAAGTTTACATGTAAAAGAAAAAAGTAATAACTCAGAAATTCACTACAGAGTGTGACTTAAGGTATGACCTGTCTCCCAAGCTTCCTTTCTACCCACTGGCTCCACAAGCCGCACAGAGGCATTAGGCAGTGGGGATTGTGAACTACTCCAGTGCAACAGTCAGCCTGTACAACCGGGGTGGCAAAATACGGGGTGTGCTCCAGCCAGTGCTGTTTTATTGAGATGTTTAGGTTTTTAGCTTTAACTTAAAGGGAAAATGTCCATTCTGGTTAGGTGACACTGACTTTATTTTGATGTATAAAAAGAAGAGTAGCACTAGGTTTTAGAATTGTTTAAGAGAAACACTGATCTGCATCACACTTTTGTTTTTGAAATGTCAGTTGATCTTCTTGAAAAAGAATGCACCTCATCCATAACCATATCCGTCTATCTTAACTACTCATTTTTTCACTGGCACTGAATTATTTGGTGCCTTAATGTTATTTATAAGACCTATATTTTAGTCTTACTGAAACTTTCTTGTGCTATGCTTTTGTTTGGTTGGTTGGGGTTATTTTTTCCTCTTTTGCATGATTTCTTTCACAGCTCTTTTTTCTTCCCATAAGCTACAATGCAAGGCTCTTTTCCTCATCCATTCTCTTCTCTAACTCTCGAACTCTTGTCTTTTTCTCTTATTCCATTTTCACACCAAATATCTGTTTTCATAACTTATATTCGTTATCCTATACTCTCTACCGCCAAATAATTTAAAGTCTCTATTCCCCATGTCCTTTTTCTGTATGCGAATTGATTCATTCTGTTGTTAATTGATGTTTTAAGAACTCAGATTCTTCTGAGACCCCTTCCCACCAATTTAGGGAGAAAATAAGCCTGGGACTGAAAAACTAGTGATCAGGGGAACATATATAGTTAATAGTACTTTAAGTGTTACTATAAAATACAGGATACACACGATTCAGGATGTAAAATAAGGAAATGGGATTGAATCCTGAAAACACACACTGGAGCATGAAGGAATTACAAGAACCAGTGGAATTTGTCCTCTTTCAGAGTCAGATAGACAACCTTTGATCTGAGAGCTATGTTAACTCTTATGCCACTTATTTTCCTATTATAGAATCTTATTTACAGGTTGCTTGCAGTATTTACTTACTGAAGAAATACCAACAGAAGATTTAATTTTTTTCTTGATTTTAAAGTGAGATGTGCAGCTCCATGTTTTTCCTCCTCACACATTTATATATTTACACTTACATAGATATTTTCTTTATTTGTAATGCAAATGTTTTGCTATGTTACAAATGCAGATATTTACTTATGCACCACTTAATTAAGAATTCACAGTATTGTAAATTAATGCGTTAATCAACTTTCTTACCCATTTATCTTAAGTAATATAACATTTATGATGCAAGTTGCTAGTAATACTGCCCCAGCCCTGGGAATATGTCAATTTAACCACTGACAGCATCAGCTCATTTCAATAACTATTAAAAAAGAAAAAAAAAAAAAAGGAGAGAAAAAAGATACACTTGGTGGATTTGGTGCCATTCTTTAAAAAAAAAAAAAATCAAATGTAATTATTCAAATACAGTAATATATTTAAATGTATGCCTGACACTGAGCTATTGTAGGTCAGACAAGAGAGTTCACAAAGATAAGGGCATTAGTGTCAGGAAACAAAAAATCCTAATACATTTGATAATAACTGTCACTTCAGAATGGTTCAAATTTGATTCCATAGTGATGAAAATCACTATTTTGAAAAATGGGCTTATATACAGAAGGTAACAGTAGCCATCTGACAGAAATTACTTTTCTGCATTCCATTATTTACCACAAAAGAGTAGATTCTTGGAAGCTATTTTGAAGACAGGTAAAACCAAAGGAGTATTAAAAAAAAAAAATCTACTTCATAATTAGACAAAAAATTAAAAATTAAAGTCAATATGATAATGTTTTCCTAGCATTTTAGAGTTCACAAGAGCAAAATGGTGCAAAGCAAAGATGGTATAATCACATTATACACAGCTGTACTTCTAGTATTCTATTTAGAATTCCTGAAAAAAACCCATCAAAACCCTCACTCTCACCTGATAAATATCTTTAAACATATGTCTTTTAGAACAAGAAAAGCTTATGAGAACACTTTTCAAGCAAAAAAGCTCTTTTGAAACATAACTAGATGTATATACTTTCAATTGGCATAATCATTATTAGAAATGTTTACATTGAAAAAGTGTTTATGAAAAAGTTATTGAATCTTTGACTTATACCTTATCTGCAGGCATGGCTGTGACCTTTAGATAGGTTTTAAAATCTGTGCATATGTGATCAGTATATAGTCTTTGATCTTATTACAAAACAGTTTTTAAGATAAAAGGATGGAAGGCATCATAGGTAAACAAGGATGCTCATATGCCTCAAGCCCACACCAAACTAATCTCAATTATAGCTGATGTGTTTAACTAGATGAATAAAGAGGATTCAGAACTAAAACAGTATTATTGGTTTGATTTTCAAACTTTTACTAGAGGAGGCTCTCGGAAGGCTGAACATCCAGGTTAGCTCAGTGACCAATCCAAGCTTTATGGCAAAACTCTAGGTAAACCAGTGCACAAGTTCATATATAACCATTTTTTATTTCCATGGTTGAATTTTATCCAACTAGGCTGCTGCAGGAATCTTCACTTCTGAACTAAGTAATCATCAACCTACCCCAAGAGTATTGGTAATGGAAAGATCAGAATGTGTTACTACTCACTGGTGTAAGCAAGTATTGGAAATTACATGATCAGGACAGTTCCACATCTCAGAAAGATAGGAAATCATTTTTATCTTCCAATGTCTTCTTTAGCTTCCTTTAAAACTTACTATTTAACTTCAGCCTTTTATGTTTTTCCTTCACCCTACTTTACTGACCTTGCATCCATTTTCCTTCCTACAATTAGAACTTAACATCTTTCATTCATTAGATAAATACTCATTGTTCAGAATGAAAACAAAATTTTTTTGTCATCGAACTCAGTTAAGAAATGGATAAAGATGTTAGCATAAAACAGAAAACAAAATGCACTTAAATTTTATTTTTAGCCTTATATATGCCAGTAAAATTTTTCTAAGAAATTTGTATTTTATCTAACAACGTATCTTAAGTTTTGACCTCAGAATAATACTGATACAAATATTTAGATATTAACCACTAAGTTTATCTTGCAGCATGGAGATGTTTCAACACAAACCTTTTTTTTTTTTTTTTTTTTTTCCTTTTTCCTGTGGGAGTGGGACAGGGGTTGGTGTGCAAAAAAAACCAAAAGCAAACAGCAACAGTAAAATCAAATCATTCTGATATGAAAGAAACAATATTTTTTTCCTAGTTCTAAAATGTATCTCACAATTATCTGTTCTTCTGTGTAAGAAGCTGAGACTTTTAAATAAAAATATTTCCTCCGTTGACAGTATTTCTTTCCTTTGATCTGTAGTTTTTATGGCTTTTAACATTTTAATTTGCACTGTACCATGTTGTTATTATTCCTTCTTGGAAAAATGCTTGGTCTTTGTGGGAACATGCTGTGGTTTGAAAATAATGACCTTGGATCAAGTAAGGAAAGCAGAGCCATATCCAAAAACATGCAGAACAATGATGCTTTTATCTTCAGGCAATGTCACATTAGTGGCTGTGTGCTCAGCAGGAACTGAAGGCTTATCCAATATATTTGCTTTGAAAATTTCACAGCTAACAATGTACAAAAATATTAATTTGTAAAACTGGTAGTAACTGTAAGTCAATATGTTGGCAATAACAGGCAATAACTGGCATATTCAACTAAGTGAATAAAAATATTTTTAAAACTAAGTAGCGCTATTTTTCCATTCCCGTTATGTTACATGTTTGGATAGTATGCATCTGCTTTGGCCAGTCATTTACACTGACTTCTAACTGACATTTTTATCTATTCCATGGAGTAAAAGCTTCTAAATTGTTTTCTTCTGGTGAGTAAAACTTGTTATGTATCTTCTCAGATGGAACCATCTTAAATCACTGTTCCTTCCTTCAAAAACCATCTTTCCATTGACTCCAATATATATTAAAATCTTCAGGGTTCATATTCTGTAAACATCAGAGACATTTATTACACTGGCAAAATATAATGGAAATTAAATGTCAATGCAACTTATGCATGAAACTGAAAACTATTGCCTGATTTAATGTAACAGTTACAGCTCAGAAGGAAAGATGTCATTTCAGCTATTCATGAACAAACCACAAGCAGAAAAAAAAAATGTATCTGAGGAAACGGTGATCTTCTGTGATCTAAATGTGCTTTACAGGATCAGTCTGAGAGTTTGAACTTGGTTGAGTGAAATACGGGCTGGGAATGATTATTACAACTCCTGCCCAGTGGGAATGAACATCTCCTTTTCAGATACCTGACGACATTACTATGCTATGCATTACATCACAGTTGGTTATTTGGCAATTGACAAGACACATCCCACAAAAGGAGGAGTCTTTTTCTACTTCAATAAAATCAGTTTCTGGACCTAGGGATAAACCAGCTTTTACATAGCTTTTAAAAAAGTTTGTTTGTGTGTTTTCCCTATAAGCAAATGCTCTTACCTCTCAGGATATGAATCTTTTTTTCCAAATAATTTTAAGCAATTATGACCACACAATTCAATAGTTCTCTGTGTTATGTGGACACCAGTTTAACAAATGTCCTATCACAGAGTTCAAATTATGTTAATGCCTAAAAATCTCAGTGTTGAATACTACCTGCACAATTTTTAAAGAAAACATTAATATTAAGAAAAACAATTAGAAATTAAGATAAAAGATCAGTTATGTAACTGAACAGAATTCACCAGCAAACCTAAAAATTATACATTAAGCCACTGAGTTTTTAAAGGAATTTTCTAATAACATGCAAAGATTTCATTCAAAAATTTCACTAACTCTTGTCTTGAAATAAGCACAATCAGAGACACTCAGTTCCAACCTCGTACATTAATGAGCACCTTGAAAAGCGGTATTCATGTCATCTAAAATTAGATACCTAGCTTAGATACTGTAAGAAAACAAGCTTCTTAAATAATCAGCTTATTTTTTATTTCTCTGTGGAAGAAAGATTGGAAGATTTACAATATTTCGCATTTTAATTTATTTTCTTACAAAGAAAAGCTCAATTAAGAAGTTTCTGCTAGAAGGGTTTTCACCTGGCAATTTGCTTAAGATTCTGTGTGTGAGAGAGAGGCAGGGGGGAGATATTTCCTCTAAATTTTCTAAAGTTCTTTAAAGTTGAAGACATTGCTTATTTCTGTTTTCATACTTGTGGTGGTTTGACCTTGGCTGCCTCCCAGATGCCCACCAAGCTGCTCTATCCCTCCCCCTCCATCAACAGGACAGGAGAAAATATGATTAAAAGCTTGTGGGTCAAAGTAAGGGCAGGGAGATCACTTACCAATTACCATCACGGGCAAAATAGGCTCAATTTAGGGAAACTAATTTAAATCATTGCCAATTAATTGTAACAGAGTAGGATAGTGAGAAATAAAACAAAATTAAAAACACCTTCCTCTCCACCCCTCCCTTCTTTCCAAGGTCAGCTTGACCCCTGACTCTTCTACCTCCTCCCTCTGAGCAGTGCTGGGGGAGGGGCAATGGGGGTTGCAGTCAGTCTGTAACAGTTTCTCTCTGCCTCTGCTTCCTCCTCACACTCTTCCCCTCCTCCAGCATCAGGTCCTGCCCACAGACTGCAGTTCTTCAAGAGCTGCTCCAGGATGTGTCCTTTCCATGGGTCCTTTCCATCCTTCAGGAAGAGACTGCTTCTGTATGGGGCCCTCCATAGGCTGCATTTTGGATATCTGCTCCACTGTGTAACTCCATGAGCTGTAGGGGAACAGCCTGTCCCACCGTGGTCTTCTCTTCCCCCCTGCATGGCTGCAGGGGAGTCCCTGCTTTGGTGTCTGGAGCACCTCCTTCCCCTCCTTCTTTGACCTTGGTTTCTCCAGGGCTGTTTCTCTCACATTTTCTCACTCCTCTCTCCCAGCTGCTGTTGTGCAGTGTTTTGTAAAACAAAAAGTGTAAATTTTCTTAAATATATTATCACAGAGAAGCTACCAATGTTGCTGATGGACTCAGCTTAGGCCAGCAGTGGGTCTGTCTTGGAGGCAACTGGAACTCTGTCTGACAAGGGGGCAGCTTCTGGTGTCTTCTCACAGAAACCGCACATGCACCCTCCACTGATACCAAAATCTTCCCACATAAACCCAAAACCATACTTTTATCAGAGACTACTTTTTTCTTGTGTTTTAAAATACTTTTTCTGATAGAAATATAATACAAAGTAATTAGTTTTGCTATTTTCACTTCATATTGACTCTTGATTGGTAAGAAAATGCTAAAAATATCTTTGCATTATAAAATATGTCACTTGCATCCGAATGACAAAGATACGATAATTTGGGAGAAAAAGTCACAAGTGGTGTTCCTCAGGGCTCGGTGTTGGGACAATTTCTGTTCAACATCTTTACTGATGATCTTGATAAGGACATAGAGTGTATCATCAGTAAATTTGCAGATGACACCAAGTTAAGTGGGAATGTCGAGCTGCATGAAGATAGGGAGGCTCTACAGAGAGACTTGGATAGATTGGATTGGTAGCCCAGTGTTAGAGGTGGAGATGCCTGTATATTATTTTGAGAAATAGAAAGGGAGATTTTAACATATTACACTGTCCCTTGTTTCCTGTTTAAAGGTACATATTGGCTTTCCAATTACCTATGTCTTAATTCTAAGTGGAAATTCTTTATTACTATTGTTCAACAAAAATATGCTTCTGTAGCAAAACCTTACAATAACAGCCATCAATCCAGTAATGGATTTAATGTCTTGAAAAGATTGCAGTAAACTGGAGGACCAGAATTAAGAAAGGATTTCTTACTTAATTATCTGACTAGATAATTCAGGAGGGGAAAACTCCTACGCTTCTATTCTGATGTAGTGATTTCTTTAAGATTCAGCCAATACTTATGCATGTCTTACAATAAAAACTACATCAGGTCCAACTTTGTCTTCCTCATCTCCCTGCTTACCTCCACTTACTAATTAAATCTTTGTTTTAAGCTACTGCATTTCTTGCTGGTATAAACAAAGGCATGTAAAATTGTTTGCCATCTGATATGTTGCAAATAAACTGCAAAGAATATAAAATCAGCACCTTTTAGTTGTAAAACAATGCCTAAGAAAAGAAAAAACAAGTAAAGATTATACCTATTATAAAAATTATTATAACACAAAGAAACATAGACAAACTTAATCCATTATGTGTTTAGTACGAAGAGGCCTGTGGAAAATTATCCACTTTCTTGATAGCTGAAAGTTATTAGTTCTGCTAGTAGTTATATCAGATGACCATAATAGCAGGTAGTGTAACACATAGACAGAATTTATGCAAAACCCTTATTTTAAACCTATTGTATCAATGACATTTATCCAGAATAAAACTTGTATTTCAGCCTTATTCATTTATTACCTCATTATTTTAATACATGATTTTTTGAGTCATTTAAGAGCTGAATTTATGGCTTAGGTACATCTAAAATTCCACATCCGCAGTGCCAAAACCCTTACAAACAGTAACAAAGCCCATATTAGCCCCTTCTTATACAAAATTGAATAGAAACAGTATCTGAAGAAGAAACTGGTGCAGGGAGTGATGGAAGAGCTGGCCTCACATCAGAGACAGGCAGTAGAATTTATTTGTACTAGATTTGGCTGGGATGGAGTTAACTTTTCTCACAGCAGCCCATATGGTGCTGATTTGAATTTGGGAGCAGATCAGTGTTGATAACACACTAAACAATGTTTTGGTTATTGCTGAGCAGTGCTTGCACAGCCTCAATGCTTTCTCTGTTTCTCCCCAAGTGAGTTGGCAGGGGATGTGCAAGAGGCTGGGAAGGTGACCTGAACTGACCGAAGACATATCACATGCCCTATGACTTGCCTAGCAATAAAAGTGAGTTGTTTGGGAGGAATCTTCCCAAAGTTGTCATTGCTCAAGGAGTGGCTGGGCATAGATCGGTTAGTGGTGAATGATTTGGTTTGCATGATTTCTGTCTTTTTCCTTTTTATTTTTTTCTCTCACTTATTAAACTGTATCTTGACTCATGAGGGGTTTTTTCCCTTGCTTTTACCCTTCTGATTTTCTCCCCCATCCTGCCAGAGGGGAATGTGTAAGCGACTGGGTGGGAGCTTACCGGCAAGGTGGAGTCAACCCACCATGTTGTCTCCAGGCAATCACAGAAAGCAGGTATCCTTTTCATGGACCTACAAGCCAGGCAGGTTACATTCGCAAAGAATTGTCTTTCATGTCAGTACATTTTTGCTTCACTAAAACATGAAGCAGAAGTTACGATTAAATTCTGATGCAAGTTACAGACAAAAATGTCCACTCAAAGATGTTCATCTGTATGCGTTTTTATTACATCCATGTTTCCATCTCCTAGAATGCCCAATATCTTTTATATATCCCCAGAAACAAATAATTTTGATGCAAAGAACCTATTGTTAATATAATACTGCCTGTTATATTAGCTATGGAAATTAGACAATTTCCATATATATATATATATATATATATGTTGTGTCATAAATATTGATATAGATTGCAGATATCAACTGGTATCATGAAATATGATTTATGATGTTTAAAACCATTTCGGTAGTTTCACCCAGGAAATAAGCTAGGAGTTGCATGCTAAGTGCTTGCTTAGGTAAATGATTTTTACAGTATGGTACACACTATGCTGCCAAAATGACCAGTATCAGCAATTTTACTCTTTTCTTGGCCTAAGTTGAAACACTTCTGAAGCCATATGAATTAAACCAGACTATCTTTAGTATTATAAGTGTTTAGCTTTAAATTTACTCACTGATTTACAGTGAAACAACTTCTCCAAGTATGAAAACTTACAGTTCTTCAATCTCAGCTTCAAGAGACACTGTGAGACCATGCCAGAGACCAGGCTGAGATGTCCAGAGGTTTTGTACTTCAGAAGCACAGGGATTACTTTGAGCAGTTTAAGAGATTTTCATAGTAATTTTATAATAATTATTTCTTAGCCTATGAATTACCCAGAACACCAAATTAAAAAATAAAATAAAAAATGCTTCCCTTGTATCTTTAGATCATTAGAAAAAATGAATTTTATTCCCTTATTTTGACTTGACCTTGCCTAGCATACCTCATGATAAAATTAAGACATTTGATCTTCATTTGATATACAAGTATCATTCTCAGCTAAGAAAACAAAGATCAAGACGCCTATCATTAACCGTTAGCTATATGAGATACAAAAATAAAATTAGCCACAAAGAAATAATAGCTGATGTCTCAAATATTTGGGTTTTTTTAATTCATTTATTTATCTATCTCTCAGTCTCTTTCTTACCTACAATTTAAAGGAGAAACTTTTTTTGAAATAGACAAAAAGTTAGAGGCTCTTGATGATTAAGTGTCTTTATTTTTCCTCCAACTTCCAAATTAAAATCTCTCTGTTTTTTCACTTTAAGATAAAAAATCGCTGACCAGGGTTAACACTGGTCCCCGAACCCAGTTTGATTTACAGGCTAATAAATATTTGGATCACACCAGAAGCATATCTGGGTCTTAAAAATGAGATTCCAATTCAAGGAAGGTAAGGTCAGGAAATTGAACCTGTAAAATGGAGCACTCATCCAGAACAGAAAGATGACACAGATATTGCCAGACCACATTTTCTCTTTTCTTTCTTTCTTTCTTTCTTTCTTTCTTTCTTTCTTTCTTTCTTTCTTTCTTTCTTTCTTTCTTTCTTTCTTTCTTTCTTTCTTTCTTTTCTTTCTTTCTTTCTTTCTTTCTTTCTTTCTTTCTTTCTTTCTTTCTTTCTTTCTTTCTTTCTTTCTCTTCTTTTTTTTTTTTTTTTTCCACTGAAACCTCCACTGTTTAATGTGCTTATAAATTACCTGAAATCAGAGTTTAAAGGTCAAACAAATTTTTTAATCTAAAAGTGAATGAGAATATCCACAAGATTTCATAATTTTGTGCAATACTGAAAAGCAATATCTGTAGTAAACTAATACTATATACACAGTATTTTAATTTCTAAAGGATACAATGTAAATGGTTTCAACAAATGAATATAATTTATTGTAAAGAAAGATGCGATGGGAGTACAAGCTACAACTGAAATATCCCTACCTTCTGATTTCTGGAATGGTATGACAAAATAATTCTTTTTTTTCTATGGTTTTAGTTAAGTGTTTGTTCCTGCTCATGTTAGACAGTACACAGGACTAGAGATAGACTTATCTTTAGACTGACTCAGTACAGACATCAAAACATACTTATGTTTAGCCATGATCTTCATCATATATCATATAGCTAAATCATAAAAGAAAATAACAATAAAATCTAGAATGCCTTCAATAAGAAGTATGTCTTGTAGAAAAATGATGTATGACTAAAGCAAAAGCTACCTCAGGAAAAATATGTGGGACTGGTAAAAGTCCAGTTTGTTTGTTTGTTAAGTAGAAATAGAGTCATTTGAATAAAAGTTAGAGTCTAGGAGAGTGAAACTAGACTTGGGTAACTGACAGCATTACTATCACTGCGGTGGCTCCACAAGGACATAACGGGATGAGGACATTGTTACAAAGATATATAAACCCACACTTCCCAAGGAAAATTAGTATTTTCACAGACAGATCATTTATGCTTTAAAGATATCAAAAGAAATAGTGTTTGGTGCAATTGTTCTCTAATGTGTAAACAAAGTAACATGGAACCAGGATCTGCCCTCCATGATGGAGAGAACCAACTCAAGTAGACCCACCACAGGACACAGCTGAGCCCCTCAGCCGAGATCATGATGCCTCTGGGAAAACACATTTAAGAAAGGGCAAAATACCGCACAACAGTGAGGAAAGAGGAAAAAAAAAAAAAAAAAAAGTGTGAGAAGCAACCCTGCAGACACCAAAGTGAGAGCAGAAGGAGGTGGACTACATGTTCCAGGCACTGGAGCAAAGACTCCCCTGCAGCCCCTGGAGACACCACACTGGAGCTTGTAGAGAAACCCAGGCTGGAGCAGTTTTATCCTGAGGGACTGCAGTCCATGGATAGGACGCATTCTGGAGCAGAGAAGAAGTGAGAGGAGGACAGAGTGGCAGGGAGGAGCTGTTATGGACTGACCATAGCCCATATTCCCCATCTCCCTGCACCACTCAGGGGGAAGGAGGTAGGGAAGTTGGGAATGGGGGAGTGACGATGAGACTGGAAAAGAAAAAGGGCAGGGGAGAGGTGTTGTTTTGATCTTTGTATTTATTTCTCACCATTCAAATCTATCTTAACTGTCAAAAACTAAATTTTCCCAGAATTGAGTCTGCTTTGCCAGTGAAGGTAATTTGGTGAGCCATTTCCCAGTCTTGAGCCAAGAGCTTTTTCATCCCACTTCACAGAATCATCCAGGTTGTAAAGGACCCTGGAGATCATCTAGTCCAACCGTTCACCTAGCACAGTTCCCACCTACAGCATATCCTTAAACTCCAAATCAACCCGACTCTTGAACACCTCCAGGGATGGGGACTCCACCCTGGGCAGCCCATTTCAAAGCCTAACTACCCATTCTGGAAAGAAATACTTCCTAATATCTCTAGTCTAAACTTTCCCTGGTGCAACTTGAGGCCATTCACTCGTCCTGTCGCTTTCTACTAAACTAAAGAGGCTCAAACCCAGCTCTCTGCAGCTTCCTTTCAGGGTGATGAGGTCTCTCCTCAGCCTCCTCTTCTCCAGACTAAACAATCCCAGTTCCCTCAGCCGCTCCTCATAGGACATGTGTTCCAGACCCTGCACCAGCTTCGTTGCCCTTCTCTGGACACGCTCGAGTCATTCAATGTCCTTTTTGTAGTGAGGGGCCCAAAACTGAACACAGGAATCGAGGGGCGGCCTCACCAGTGCCGAGTACAGGGGTCAGATCCCTTCCCTGTCCCTGCTGGCCACGCTATTGCTGACACAAGCCAGGATGCCATTGGCCTTCTTGGCCCCCTGGGCACACTGCTGGCTCCTGTTCAGCCGGCTGTCAATCAACCCCCCCAGGTCCCTCTCTGACTGGCAGCTCTCCAGCCACTCCTCCCCAAGCCTGTAGCGCTGCTGGGGGTTGTTGTGGCCCAAGGGCAGCCCCCGGCATTTGGCCTGATTGAAACTCCTCCAGGTGGCCTCAGCCCATGGCTCCAGCCTGTCCAGGTCTCTCTGCAGAGCCTCCCTACCCTCGAGCAGATCAACACTCCCACCCAACTTGGGGTCAGCTGCAAACTGACTGAGGGTGCACTCGATCCCCTCGTCTAGATCATCCATAAAGATGTTAAACAGGAGTGGCCCCAACACCGAGCCCTGGGGGACACCACTCGTGACTGGCTGCCAACTGGATTTAACTCTGTTTACCACAACTCTCTGGGCCCGGTCGTCCAGCCAGTTTTTTACACAGTGAAGTGTGTGATTGTCCAAACCTCGAGCAGTCATTTTTGCTAGGAGAATGCTGTGGGAAATGGTGTCAAAGGCCTTACTGAAGTCAAGGTAAACAACATCCACAGCCTTTCCCTCATCCAATAAGCAGGTTGCCCTGTCACAGAAGGAGATCAGGTTTGTCAGGCAGGACCTGCCTTTCATAAACCCATGCTGACTGGCCTGAGCATCTGGTTGTCCCTCATGTGTTGTATGACGGTGTTTAGGATGAGCTGCTCCATCAGCTTCCCAAGCACCAAAGTCAAGCTGACAGGCCTGTAATTTCCCAGATCATCCTTCCGACCCTTCTTATATATGGCTTATATTAATGCAGTAATAAGCTCTAGGACAAGAGGGAATGGCCTCAAGTTGCACCAGGGAAGGTTTAGACTGGATATGAGGAAGCATTTCTTTCCAGAAGGGGTTGTTAGGCGTTGGAATGGGTTGCTCAGGGCAATGGTGGAATCCCCATCCTTGGAAGTGTTTTAGAGTAGAGTCAACATAGCGCTGAGGGATATGGTGTAGTTGGGAACTGTCAATGTTAGGTTAATGGTTGGACTGGATGATCTTCAAGATCTTTTCTAACCTAGATGATTCTGTGAATGGAAATAAATCCAGTTGGCAGCTGGTCACAAGTGGTATTCTCCATGGCTCAGTATGGGGGACAGTTCTGTTCAGTATCTTTATCAATGATCTGGATGTGGGGATTGAGTGCACCCTCAGTAACTTTGCAGACAACACCAAGATGGGTGGGAGTGTTGATCAGCTTGAGACTAGGAAGGCTCTACAGAGGGATCTGGACTGGTTGGATTAATGGGCTGAAGCCAATCATATGAGGTTCAACAAAGCTAAGTGCTGGGTCCTGCACTTGGGTCACAACAACCCCGTGCAATGCTGAAGGCTTGGGAAAGACAGGCTGGAAAGCTGCCTCACACAAAAAGACCTGGGAGTGTTGGTCAATAGCCAGCTGAATATAAGCCAAGAAAGCCAATAGCATCCTGGCTTGTATCAGAAATAATGTGGCCATCAGGACTGAGGAAGTGATAGTCCCCCTGTGCTTGACACTGGTAAGAGCACACCTTGAATACTGTGTTCAGTTTGGATCTCTCATTACAGAAAAGACTTTGAGGTGCTGGAGTATGTCCAAAGAACAGCAACAATGCTGGTGAAAGGTCTAGAGCACAAGTCTTATGAGAGGCAGCTGAGGAAACTGGGGTTGTTTAGTGTGGAGAAAATGAAACTAAAGAGAGGCCTTAAAACTCTCTAACTACCTGAAAAGAGGTTGTAGTGAGGTGGGTATAGGTCTCTTCTTCCAAGTAACAAACAATTGGAGAAGAAAAAATGGCTTTAAGTTGCACCAGGGGAAGTTTAGATTGGATATTAGTAAAAATTTCTTCACCAGAGGGTTCTCAAGCATTGGAACAGGTTGTCCAGGGAAGTGGTTGAGTCACCATCCCTGGGGGTTGTGGTGGTGCAACTCCCACCTCTCTTGGGCTGCTTGGTGCTTAGTGCAATTTTGCCCCCGTGGGTCACATGCCAACCCAGGAAGAATAGGGAAAGGTAGTGAAGCAGAGCATAAAGGCACTCCCTTAACACTCTTAACTCCCATCTTCCCTATCGCTTGGAAACAGACTACATGTCAGGTCAGATGGATTAGGAAAGGCAGCAGACCAGAGTGTTAAGGCACCTACTTAGCCTACTTGGTTTCTGCCCCCTCCTATGCAACCATTTGAGAACAATGACAAAGGCAGTGGAACAGAGTGTTAGGGCACTCACTTAGCACAACTGGTTTCGGCCCCCCTCTCTTATCACTTAAGAACAATATTAACAAACTATATCTCCTGACAACTTAGTATATCAGTACTTGGGTTGTGGCCCCAAGGGGGTGATACCAGAACTCCAAGATCTTGCAAGTTCTGGACTTGTGCAACTGATAGAAAGGATCAGAATATTCCATCATCTGAGTTAGGCTGAAATGCAAAGAAAACCTGAAGAAAATAAATTATCTCAGACCCTATAAATAGAGATTCTAAGCAAGACCCTTTGAGCTCTCCTGGATTGCAGTGCACTGTGACCAGCACCTCCCCTGAGCTGGGAAACCTCTCAGGCTCATACTTCTCAAAGTTTGAAGATCATTTGCCCACAAAGTCGACAGAATACGAGGATGAAGTCAGACTTCTCAACTCTCAATTTTATCCCATTGAGAAATACTGATGCATTTTTGCTCCAAACTCGAGAATAGGGACATTTTAACTACAGATTATCTTCTTCCATCCACCCCTTTACCTACCTATGTGTGTAACTATGCACATTTGCCACTTTTCCACCTCCATTCCAGCACATAGTGAAAGTAGTTAATGGAAATCATTGGATTTGTGCCTTACTATTAGACTTTAACCCTAGAACAACACAGAGCATCACTCCATCTGCACAAGAAGCTAAAAGAAGCCATTGCCAGCTAAAAGACAAACTCAGTGTCTGTTACCTTATTGCTGAGTTGTGACTGTGTTCTTAGAAGTGTTTGGGCAGCATGCCACTTGGCCAAAGGGGACACTTCAGTCTTGGGTCATGCGGTACATATGGCACATGTAATTCTGTTTGCAAACATAAAAAAACCCATTTTGTTCATGAATAGACTGCTTGGCTGTATGATTTCTGCTGAAGATTTACCAAATAATCTTACATGTGTTCTTGGATTCACAACTGCAGAGTCACAAGGACAGCTTTTCACTGCATCTGACTTCAGAGAGTTACGGAAAGGTCCTGTTTACCATCTCCACACTCCTATCTTTGCACTTTCAAGCTTGAGCCCACAGGATGAGTTGGCTGATTCACTCATCTGATGATAGAATATTAATCCCTCTTCCTTCCCACATGCTGAGAAGTGTCATTTCTGTCATCAGTGAGCCAAACCAACTCATCCTTCAGGGAAGCTGCATAAAGATGGATGATACAGGGGAAGAGGAGGGAAAAGACTGGGCAACATCTCAAAGTTTATCCAATTAGGTATGACAAAAAACTGTACCTTGGCAAATGGCTGAACAAATGCTTTGTGATCTTACAGGTGATTTTTTATCTGCAGTGCCTTCAAAATTAGTGTCTACTTGATATTCCTACATTTTTTCAAATGCATATATCTGAGGGTGACACAAAAAAACCAAACACCAGTTGCTGCCTGAAGGCAAGTAGTGAAACTGTATTTGCTCATTCCTGCAATTACACTTAGAGTTGCTTTGGTTATTTACACATCTTTCAGACCTATTATTACATTAAATGCACACACAGAGCTTTTCGTATCCAAGTGAATAGGTAAGTTACATCAGGCTGTAAAAGGTCATATCTGGAAGCAAACACTGTGGGATCCACTCTCACTGTTAAAAATGTGTTTGCATCAGTGGTTCCTGATTTTCTGCTACTAGTACATGGTAAATCCTATATGATGTGATCATTTACAATTCCTACTGGAAACGTATTAATCTCCAGGACAAATTTTCATCCAAAGCAGTATATTAATAGTAGCTTTTATCTTTTAAGAAAATAAACCATTTATCTTGTTCATTTATGACCAAATGAAATTTCTGGATCAAGTATAATTTATCTTAGTAAAATTTCATGAAACCTTTCAGCAGTAAGAGAACTAAGAAATATCAGAAAATATGTCAATTCCAGAAACTAAAGACATAACTCTAGTTTGTTAGAGACATACATATGTACATTGACTTAAAATTAAATGTGAAAAAAATTAAATGAAAAAAAATTGAAGACTATTGTGCCCTGGAAAAAACAAAACCCTCAAGACTAAAAACCAAAAACAAACCTCAAGACTAATCTGCATTCTTCCTTGAAGAGTTAGATGTTGCTGAGACTTAGTATAGATATATGGTTTGATGACCAAAAAAAAGGGAAAATTTTACCGTAGAAATAATAGGTCTTGTGAGGAAAATGGATTTCTTTCCCTGTGAAGACATCAGAGATTCTGATTTATCATTGTTTATCAAAATTCAGTGGTCTGAAATTGTGGTAGATGTTGAATTAATGGGGAGATATGTACACTGTATAACACTTCTTGTGCAACATGTCCATGGAAACAGCTTAGTAAAATAAATCAGAAAAAAAGTCAGACAGTTTACTGTAATATATAAGATTAGGTATAACTGTCGATGTTGCACCGATTTATTACAAGATTATGATTGTATTAGTGGTTTGTGCCAAATAGTATAGTTTATGGCATCAGGACTTTCTACTAAAATAGGTATGTAACAGACTCTGTGGTAATAAATTAGCCATTATTTTTTCCATACATTTTGATTTAAATAACTTTATTTAGAAAGATTAGGCTTATCATAGCAACTAAATAAAATTCACCGATATATTTAGTATATGTAGAATGTTGTAACATCTATGTAAATCATTCCAATAAATCATAGCAATTAGTGCAGTATTATCTTTTATTTTCTTTTCCTTTTTTTTTTTTTTTTTTAATTTTTCGTCTGAACACACAATTGCCTTTATCAGAATTCTCTGCAAAACCACAGGCTGATGATATGCCACCTTTGATTTGGTAAGATTTTCTGGGAGATCTAGAAAACTAATTTTATTTTCACGAGTATTCTTTTTAACTTCTGCATCCTTTGGTTATCATTTGACAGATTATTTTTTAAATTTGTTAAAAAATAATAAAATTAAGATAGATACCAAAAGGGATTTCAAATCCCTTTCTTCCATCTGTCTCCCTTCTAGCTTTCAGTAATCAGAATAACAGAATCACAGAATCATCTAGGTTGGAAAGGACCTTGAAGATCATCCAGTCCAACCATTAACCTCACACTGACAGTTCCCAACTACACCATAACCCTCAGTGCTGTGTCAACTCTACTCTTAAACACCTCCAGGGATGGGGACTCCACCACCTCCCTGGGCAGCCCATTCCAACACCTAACAACCCGTTCTGGAAAGAAATGCTTCCTAATATCCAGTCTAAACCTTCCCTGGCACAACTTGAGGCCATTCCCTCTTGTCCTATCACTTACTACTTGTTTAAAGACACTCATCCCCAGCTCTCTGCAACCTCCTCTCAGGTAGCTGTAGAGGGTGATGAGGTCTCCCCTCAGCCTCCTCTTCTCCAGACTAAACACCCCCAGTTCCCTCAGCCGCTCCTCGTACGACCTGTGCTCCAGACCCTGCACCAGCTTCGTTGCCCTTCTCTGGACACGCTCGAGTCATTCAATGTCCTTTGTGTAGTGAGGGGCCCAAAACTGAACACAGGAATCGAGGGGCGGCCTCACCAGTGCCGAGTACAGGGGTCAGATCCCTTCTCTGTCCCTGCTGGCCACACTAGTGCTGACACAAGCCAGGATGCCATTGGCCTTCTTGGCCCCCTGGGCACACTGCTGGCTCCTGTTCAGCCGGCTGTCAATCAACACCCCCAGGTCCCTCTCTGACTGGCAGCTCTCCAGCCACTTATCCCCAAGCCTGTAGCGCTGCTGGGGGTTGTTGTGGCCCAAGGGCAGCCCCCGGCATTTGGCCTGATTGAAACTCCTCCAGGTGGCCTCAGCCCATGGCTCCAGCCTGTCCAGGTCTCTCTGCAGAGCCTCCCTACCCTCGAGCAGATCAACACTCCCACCCAACTTGGGGTCATCTGCAAACTGACTGAGGGTGCACTCGATCCCCTCGTCTAGATCATCAATAAAGATGTTAAACACTTGTGACCGGCCACTAACTGGATTTAGCTCCCATTCACTCTTTGGGCCCGGCCATCCAGCCAGATTTTACCAGTGAAGTGTGTGCCCACCAAGCCACAAACAGCCAGTTTCACCAGGAGAATGCTGTGGGAAACAATGTCAAAGGCCTTGCTAAAGTCAGGGTAAACAACATCCACAGCCTTTCCCTCATCCAATACACAGGTCTCCCTGTCGTAGAAGGAGATCAGGTTTGTCAGGCAGGACCTGCCTTTCATAAACCCATGTTGACTGGCCTGATCATCTGGTTGTCCCACATATGTTGTGTGATGGTGTTTAGGATGAGCTGCTCCATCAGATTCCCAAGCACCGAAGTCAAGCTCACAGGCCTGTAATTTCCCAGATCATCCTTCCAACCCTTCTTATATATGGGTGTCACATTGGGCAATTTCCAATCTGTCGGGACCTCCCTGGTCAGCCAGGACTGCTGGTAAATGATGGAAAGCAGCTTGGTGAGCAGCCCAGCCAGCTCCTTCAGCACCCTCGGGTGTATCCCATCCAGTCCCATAGACTTGTGTGTGTCTGTGATGCAGCAGGTCACTGACTGTCTCCTCCTGGATTGTGGGGGCTTCGTTCTCCCAGTCTCTGTCTTCTAGCTGAGGAGGCTGGATTCCCTCAGTACAACTAGTCTTGTTATTAAAGACTGAGGCAAAGAAGGCATTAAGCACCTCAGCCTTCTCCTCATCACTTGTTACCAAATTTCCTCCTGCATCTAGCAGCGGATGGAAGCTCTCCCTGGTCTTTCTTTTGCTGTTGACATACTTAAAGAAACATTTCTTGTTGTCCTTGATTGCTGAAGTCAGATTAATTTCCAGCTGGGCTTTAGACCTCCTGATTTCTGTCCTGCATAGCCTCACAGCATCTTTGTAATCACTGTGAGTGGGTAGCCCCTTCTTCCAAAGGCTGTAAACTCTCCTTTTCTCCCTGAGTTGCAGCCAAAGCTCCCTCTTCAGCCAGGGTGGTCTTCTCTGGCGTTGGCTTCTCTTACAGCACCTGGGGACCGCCTGCTGCTCCTGAGCCATTAAGACTTTCTTCTTAGAGAGCGCCCAGCCTTCCTGGACCCCTGTACCCTTCAGGAGAGTCTCCCAGGGGATCCTTTCAAGCAGGTGCCTAAACAAGACAAAGTCAGCCCTTCTGAACTCTGGGATGTCAGTTCTGCTGCCCCCACTCCTGGCCTCTAAAGTTAATGTAGAGATGTCATCCAAAGCAGAAAGCTATTATTAAAAGTGTTTACATGAATTCAACTTGTGAAATATTCCAATCTCCTTATGAGGTAGTCAATAACTGAAATACTTGAAAGACCCAGCATTCTCAACCTAAATTAATACGAATAAATCAAGGAATCCAATTCGCATTTAAATTAAGACCCCAAAGACCATCAGTTAAACTTAGATGTAAATTAAGATTCTTGCAAATTACTAGATATGTGTTTTGATATATTAAAGGATCCAACTTTAAATAAAAGCAGAGTTCATTTATTAGCAGGAATGGAGAAAAAAATATCTACAGAGACCATGAACAAGAGAATTTACAAGTGTTGAAAATGTCAGTATCAATACACACTTTAACATTTTTAATATATTTTAAGGCAGTTCATCTGTCTACACTGTAGTTTTCCACTGAAAATACTGTCCTCAAAGTTAAAATCAGGGTTCCTAATTTGTTAGTGGAAGCTTTTATTTAAACCCCTGGAAGGGCATTGCTTGAGAGAATACCAAATTTTTTTTGATTAATAAAGTCATCTATCTGGAATGACCATCACCAGTAAGCAGTCTTTTAAACTGGATGTGGTTTTCCAAGGATCATAAAATTATTTTTTTTTCTCAAATGAGGTAAAATTTCATGAATCAGTGAATCTAGAAGAACAGGCCAAGTTACCCGATGAAAATGACCCACTTTTTTGTCATGCTGCCAACACCACATCACTTAACACCATTACATACCTTTTCTTATTCTGCATGACATACCAGGGAACAGCCTAGCAGATAGTAAATGTAGCCTTATATTCTATAAAGAAGAAGGAGCTGAAAGTTGGAACTCACACACCATACACATATGCTGCACCACCTGCTCTTTTGCTTAAAAGAGGAGTAGCACGAGCACTGACATTTCTGGGTAATTAGCTTTCTTGGTTTCTTTATAAATATTCAGCACAAGAAGTGGAACATGATGTGCCAAAGTAAATATTTGCCCTTCTCCCCTTCTTCCCCTCTTCTTTTTCATATATCTCTAGAAAATCTGAATATGGATTTGGTTCACTCCAAGGCAAGTTTGGTTTTTGTTGTCAGGGTTTTGAATACACTAAGAGGCTCTCCAGCCTTCAGCCTTGACCCCTCTCTGTGCTACACCATGGGTGTTCTTGTACTTTGCTCCCTTAGACTGCTGATCCTTGCCTTGTTGACATGATTTACAGGCCTGGACATGGACCTGATTTGTCACTGTGGACTTGCATAGCCATCACAGGGTTGTCTCCTGTCTCCTCTCATTGGTCCTGCTCTGCCCACCCTTGCTCAGGTACTGCCAGACTGCACCCTTGCTGGTGAGGACATTGGGCCTCCCTACATCTCTGTCACCATTGGCTTGTGCTTATGTTTTACTTCATGAAGCAGCCCAAACCTGCTGTTCCCTGCTTTCTGTTTGCTTTTTCTTTCTTTTTGTTAAAGTTTATTTATTTATAATTATTATTCAGCAGATAGCTTCTCAGCTGAAGCTAAAAGGTCACTTTATGGAGATTTGGTTCCTGTTATTCCCAATTCAGCAACTTAGTAAAAAACTTATTAGACACTTATTGAATAAAGTATTACTCAGTGGGCTGTTGATCTACATTTAGTCTCTTATTAAAGATCAACATTAGGGAAGGATGAAAGGACTTGCTTTCTTCCCCACAGAAAAGCAAAACTCAGGGACATTTGCATTGTTCAAAACTTCCATCAAATTCTCCAAGATCTGGTAGAAGTATAAAAAGACAGAAGGTGGGTGAAAAAAACCCAACATAACTTAGGAATTAATGTGCTTCCTTGTGAAAGCTTTTCTATTTTAGGGCGGAAAAAAATTGTGTGGCAATAGCTGTGATATCACAAAATAAAAAAGTTTTCACTCTCAAAGTACAAATGCTCTGAAGAAAATAAGATAGTTTAAGTTTACTATATAATAGGCATGAACTGCACCAAGTCTAACATTTTACCATAAATATTCTCAGAGAAGGAATAATCATGACAAATGAAAGCAGTGGTTGCTCAAAGAAGTTGACCCTCCTGATCAACGGTGTTCATGATTTTCAGGGACCTCTCCAAGCATCCGTACAGAACAATGTAAAGATAAACAACCTTTTAATAATATTATTTTTCAATTTTTCTTGTAAATAAATATATTTATGAGAATTGTAATTTCAAGACTGAGCTTCTGGATGAAGCAGAGGATTGTCATCTCTTGCTACTGTTTTGCACCAGAAGTCTAAGAAGGAAACAGCTAAAAAAAATTTATTCTGCCAGATTGGCACTGATCATTGAACACTGAATAAGTATGTTGCCAGCCTATACTATAAAGGTCTCTAACTTATGAAAAAGACTTTTTATTTAAAAAACAGGCAGTGTTTTAGGGATTAAATACTTGTGAGCTGAAAAGATCTTCAATTATTTTGGAGGAACAGAATGTCCACGTGACATGTTTTCATGACAACGCACAAGACAAGCAAAATAAATGAGGCTGGTGGGTCACCAACCGCATGCTGCTGCTGCTCAGAGAATTCAGGCTAACTAACATATTTTTCAAATCCAAAACATATGCAATGACGGCATTATAAGATCTAAATTACTGAGATATTCCAGACCACAATTAATTTGCTCAGCTCCTTGGCTAATGTGCCTTTACAGCTGACGTTTCACGCTTTGAGATACACCACAAAGAAATGTATAATCAGGGCTAGGCACTAGGTGGTGTGGAAGATCTAGTTAGTAGGAAAGCATATTTGCACAGTTCTTGAATTGACTAATATTCTCCTTTTGTTGCAGCTAATGCAGCAGGATTTGTTCATCATAATTATTCATCTGGTTCTCTAGATTTGTACAGGTACTTTAATTTAGTTTTCATATTTGTAAATGCGTATTGAGATGCTGTTCTAAGTTTTTTCTAAGCTTTCTTCTTTGTCTGGGGTTACAAATATATTCCTGTAAATGCAAACAGCCTTTTCATGTTTTATCACCGAAGAGCTTCTATAACCTGACCTTGTAAAATATGAAATAAACATTTTTCCAAAGGAGTGTATTTAATCTTAGCCTGTGTTTGACACAGACTGTAGAAGGATTATGTTCTCCTTTTACTTTTTCTTTTTTTAAAAAAATAACACAAGTGCAAGTAAATATGAGAGAAAAATAAATCAGGTGTTAGTGCCTCATCAGTTCAAAATGTGCTATGGTAAATACACAAGTAGTTTTCCAAATATTAAATATAAACGCTAAGTCAAAATAAAATATAATCTATTCAACTCTGTGTTGTTTAAAATCCCTTTGCTTAGAAGATGAGCAGATGTTGTAAATAACAAGTGATCTCACTAAATAAAATATTCTGCTTAAAAAGGATACACTAATATAAGAATTCAGAAACAGGATTTGCAAACATTATTTCATAGAATCATAGAATCATCTAGGTTGGAAAGGACCCTGGAGATCATCTAGTCCAACCGTATTTACTCTCTATTTCCAGTTTTAACTAAGTTACTCTGAAAACTATATGCAGCTACACTTAGAACAAGCAGCTATTACATTGCACAATGTGTACACAAAAGAAAATAAAGTATACTTACCTATCTCTACTAGATTTCCAGGCCAATAACATTTTCTGTTTGTTGGAGGGTAAAATTTACTTCAGGGGCTTTTCTTACTTTTATTTCTCAGGGTAGGTGTTCTTTAGTGAGTTTGGACATTAATTTCCACTAAATGTTTAAAGCCAAAATTTTCAAAATATATTATTATTTCTATGACCTAGAAATTCATAACAAAATATATTACAGAACCAGCCTCTCCATAGATATCAAGAAGTCAAATTTCCAGCTGCAGTGATCTTGTGTGACTTCTTTAAGTGTCATCTGTGTCCTGATATGACAAGTGGGGTCCAGTTCCCAAACATATAGAATGTATTGAAAGGATTAAAAACCAATATGATACTTTCAAATATCTAACAATTTTAAGGAGCCATGCTTGTCAAAAGGAGAATTGGGATGAATATGATCTGAACTAGTCACCTATCCTTAATTTAGATACGTATCATAATGAAGACAACATTAAAGTTATTGATTTCTGCACTTGCTTAGCATCACAGATGTTACTGTTAAAAGAGTTACCATCTTCACAAGGAGAACTGAGCCTTGGCCCAAGGAAAAGACTTCTAACATAAAACTAGCCATAGACCTGTGTGAAGCTGCATCAGTGGCACTCTATCCATGCATTTGCAACCTGCTAAAAGAAGCCCTTGGGTTGCATCAGTTATCAGAGTACTGCCACGGGCACCGATGCAAAGATGAAAAGTAAGTAGATAAAAACCCCAAAAACTCAGAAGGAATGAAATGAAAGCGAAAGTGGCAAACACTGTAATCAGTAAATAAACATCCTTCTTTCACCAAAACACAGAATATACAGGGCAAATCAGAAGAATATGACAGAACTATGGAAAACTATTTTTATTTAATTGTGCCCACTTATTCCATCTGATGTATTTATATCTCTTTAATTCTCTCAATTTCTTAATAATGTGTCTGTTAATATGCAGGGTATAAACTACAGTACTTTGTGGTAATTGGATAATCAATCAAAAGAATTCTCATTTATACGCACACTCTGATGGTCTAGGAAGGTCATTTTAATATTCTGCAAATACCTTTAAGCAAACCCCAGGGACAAATTAAGTAAAAAGGTCTATAAACGGCTAGTTTCCTATAGCCATGTGTAGGGTTTATATTCTGCTGTTAAATACTGTAAGTTGATTTTATTGAGCCTTTTGAGTATAATGAGCATAAATGTTACATATACCACCATATGGTTTCTACATATGGACAGGATGCAATTAATGCTGGAAACAATAATTTGCCTCTTAGTTGTGCTATTTATCTGTGTGATCAAAGTTAACTCATTTACACTGAGTATCTATATATATACATTACTATATTCATAACTGCTTCTGTGCTTAACTACTAGTTGTGCAGAATGAAGCCTATATGTAATATATGACCAGCAGCAGAATCCAAACAAAATACTAAATGTCAAGAAAATGATTGTAAAAATACTGTGCTATAATACTGTTATTATTTCTTTGTCTATAAAGTGGACAACTACCTGAAAACATAATATTCTTCCAATTATACAATTATGATTAAATTGTACCCATGTATATAACACATTTAAGACAGTGGGACAAAGAGTTTTCTTTTTCTTAATTAAATTTTACATTCCAATTTCATGGAACTCTCCTCATACAAAAATAGCATAAAAATCACTTCAGCCAAGATAAAAATATCAGATCTTAAAATGGTAGGCAGCCAACATTTGTTTAGCCAACATTTCTTTTAGATCTTTGTTTGAACCAAAGTTTTTTTAAAATAGCATTTCACACTTATCAGTAATACTCAAAGCTATAAGAATATAAACAGAACTACATAAGAGAGTTTTCATGTGACAAATTAGATTCTATTGCATAAATGTGCTTGTTTAGGTTGTTAATCAACTTGTATGATGTTTTGGTATGTCAAACGTTTGCATGGTATTAGTGAAATAAGAATTACTTTGGTATTTTATCAGAGAAATTAGTATGTGAAATCTTCTATATAAGACCTTTTCAGTAAAAAATGTACAGAACATCAAAAGAAGGGTAGTGTAATTGTATATATATGGACTTAGTAATTATGTATACATATATATATATATACAGGCTTAACAGTAATGCAAAGCCAACAGTGTGTGTAAATTGCTTTCTTGTTGGCAATACTTGAAGATAGGATAAAGAAGGTTTAATAAATTCTATTTTTTGTACTGTATATATTATTTAATAATGCCATATGATGCAAGTTTCCAACAAATATACAGAGATAAAATTTATGGCTTTGAAGAACATTCTCTGTAACCCATCTGTTTTGAAAAAAATATGTCAAAATTCGAATGAAATTTTTTCTCTTAAGACGTGAAACGTGGGAGTCCTTTCAATGTTAAAAATAAAGAAACTTGCACCAAAATTACATGGGAAATGTACTTGCAAAGTGTGCACACCTTCTTGAGTGACGAAGACTTATTACCTGAAAAAATAATAAAAGGATCTGTGGTAAGATCTACCCTTGATATAACTCAATAGGAGCTAATGATGTGCCGGCAGGACTGTGTTGTGTTTCCATCAGGCTGTTCTAAAATGATACACCTGCTTCAAATGCATAAACTAGTGTCAATGGGGAAAAAAAATGGAGACACATTCACCACTGGCATAAGTTTCCTGACATTATGGAGTGGAGAATTATGTACATGTTTTTGTAAGATTACTTTAAAAAAGAAACAGTAGATTATGGGTTATCTGAGTGACAGACAGGACAAACCTGAGGAAGAGAATAATTAAAATTCTCCTTTATGTGCTTGATTTTCCCCCACCATTTGACTTCAGTTTAAGGACAAAAATTTCACTGTCAGTATGCTTCATTTGGCCACTTTTTGTTCAAAATCTTTATCTAGCAAAGATTTAAAAATAACTTAATATACCTGCACATCCTATTCATTTGCAAAATTTCATTCATACACTGAGTAAACATGCATAGGCTGGAGATTAATTTTTTTCCAGAAATGTGAAGTTAATACCTAGACAGTTTTAAAAGGAATTTAAGGGTGTAGTATTGGATGGTTCTTATAGGTACATAGCACCTATTTCATCATCACTACTAATTTAACCAAATTTACTTTTGGTCACTCAACTACAATCACTTTTCATCTTTATTGGTTTGTTTCCTGTGTATTGTACTTTTTAATCTCACAACATAGATAACGTTGTTTGGATAAAGTAATAAAACCAAATACCCATAACAAGATAGGTCTATATCAATAGCTTAGGCAACATAAAAAATTAATTTGTTTCTTACAGTGCATTCACTGTCTTTAAAACCAAAAGTGTCTCATTCAAATATAATAGCTTACTCGCAGTATCTATTTTGTTTGATGGCTAAGTAAATCATGTGTAACTCTAAAACAAAATGCCAGGGCTGATAGATTTCTCACAATTGCTCTGGCTCAGAGATGTGCAAGTGATTAGCACTGGCAATAGTTTTGAACAGCCTGTGTTATATTTTCCCTAGCAAAGTTGGAGTAATATATAGGCAAATAAAAGCCTAGATCTAGACTGTCAGCCTTTCATATAAACTAATAACATCAGTTCTTTTTTATCAACAACCTGATGAAACCTGATGCAATAATTGATGCTGGGCTGCAGGGCACCTGGAGCATGGCCTTCAGGGGACACTTGTATCACTCATAGCAACAAAACGCTTGCACAAAGGCCCTCAGTTCTGGGCACAGTCAAGAATATGCCACAGGATCACATGTTTTTCTTGATAAATATATCTCTGTAGTGAAGAATTAATCTATTAAAGTAATTCCACTGACATGCCTTCTGCAGGGGGAAAAAAAAAAAAAAAAAAAAAAGTGAAAAAGTGCAAACCAAAAAAACCAAAACAGATCTTCACTTGCTCGCTCCGTGGGTGACCAGGCAGTACTTCTTAGAGATTGTTGTGTCCTACTGCCGCTGCACAGAGGGGCTGGGCTACCCCATTATGAGGGACAGAGCTGTCCTAGTATGACATGTAAGGCAAATTTTGCTCATACCTGAATTTGAAAATCTTTGTTCTGTATCTCCCAAATAAGAATGGAATTAGTTTTAAAGCAGAGTGAAGACCCATAGTGGCTGCCATTTTAAAAAACTTTATCCTGCTCAGAGCAAAAATAAAATTCACAGTATATTTCTGTCATGCAAAGCTGATACCATTTAGTAACGGACATGTGTGATGAAATCTCAACAGAAATGCTCAGACACTGTACGGCATTATTCACTCCCTCAATTAAAAAGGATTTTAATAGAAGGAGAGCAAGCCTGTGTAGCCATGCATAAGCACTTATGGCAAAACACTGTCCTACAGGAAGACTTTCTTGCTTCTTTCAGGTTTAGTTTTGTGTCACTTTCTACATATAAATAGAATCACCTGCTTTCAGTTTTATGATTAACTTACTGTAGAGCACTACCAGGGATAGGGAAACCCCTTGTAGAGTGTATCAAGTTGATTCATTGCAAATCAGCTAAACAAATAGAAAAGAGATCATTTTTAGCTGTTTCAGGAAATCAGTTTCTCTAATCTCACAAATTAAGATCACTTAAAAAAAATCGCTGGTAAATACAAATAAATCTGGCAGATTAATCTAAAATTCAGAGGGTGATTAGAGAATCAATACAAGATAATATTCCCTGCAGCTTTTAACAGAAAAAACACCTCTGCATGGTAACCATATTAGGTCTCAGCAGTCTCTAGGGAAGCAGAGAAGGTATGACTACTCACAACATGTGCTCCCTCGTTTATTTTTGGTTTAAAAAATTCCGGCTCAGAGAAAACATCAAATAAACAGTCTGTTATTTAGTGTTTGCTCACTGAACTCCTCAGAAGAATGAAAAAATTAGAGAATATTTGAGAAGGAAAACGTCTTGTCTGTCATACCAATATTTTTGGGGTTTGGGGATTGTTGGGGTATTGGAAATTCTGTGGATTTTCAGATACAAACCACCATATTACTAATCACCCAGTTGAAAACTTGCTAAATATCTTATTTTGGCAAATAATCATAGAGTAAGTGTACTTCAGGTTTTTGTCTGGTTTTGAGCATGAATATTAAGTTTAACCTTAGCAAGAACTCTATTTTTGTAATCTCTTTTTAGTCAGGAACAGGCATCTTTTGAATGTGCACATGAGAGAGCAGGGAATACTTAACAAGCATTGCCCTATCCTCTTAATATATGAGCTCCTGGGAGCAGCTCATTTCAGACTTTGATGCCTTCCTTTCCCCAAGGGAGAAAGTCCACTTCTAACAAGTCCCTTGCACTTGATGATTTTATTTTGGATAAGAGTAATGGTGTCACATGCTTCTGAGATGTGTCTGACATCTGCCACCACCTTTGCATGACGTCTCTCTCTCTCATCCAGTTTCAGGCATTGTTACATCCCAAAGCTAAACGTGGCAGTGGTGTGACTTTTTATTTCTTCTACCAATTAATCTGCCATCACTTTTTTTCTGTCTTCAGGTCTTTTGGTTCCCTATGAGAATGCAGTATCTATCTTTGCCATAAATGGTCGTTTAGAGATTACTGGTCATTACCTGCAGAAACTCAGTGCATACTTTCTTGTCATGTGTTTTTCAAAACTAACTTAATTTTCTCAGAATTATTATAAAGATCCAAAACTTTAGATTATTTTATTCAACTTCTCCTTCATTAACATATGTCTACTCTAGAAGGGGGGTGGGTGGGTGGGTGTAAGAGACATTTAATGTACCACCTCCAGTAAAGGAAAAAATAATTCTAAATAAAATCCATGCATAAATCTTGTTCCCTGAAACTGTTCACCTTTTTTTTTTTTTTTAATTTATTTATTATTTTGAGACATCTACTGTAAGCAGGGGTTACTTCATTTATTTTTCTAAAGAAAGACACAGAAGTTCAATGACACACCAACTCTGTACAAGGGGTCAACATTCATACACCTTGCACTGCACTTTGCACAGTAGGGAAGGACACAGTGTACCAATTAAGAAGATACAGAAGTTGGGAAAAAAAAAAAAAAAAAAAAGCAAAAAGCAATCACTTTATTGTTCTTTCTTATAATTGCCAGGGTCAATCTATTCTACGATAGATGTCTTTTTGCACAAGGACATAAGTTTTATAGAAAGGAAAACCAAAGGCAAACTTTAAAAGATAGTTCATTCAAATTTGCAAGTCACTGAGGGAAAAAAAAAAGGAAAGAGAGGAATCTTAGATGTGATGCCCCTGTGTGCAAATGAGAAAAAGACAACCAAGTCATTAAATCACAATTTTTTTCCTACACTAAGGAACACCTTAAGTCCAAAAATGTTGATAGCTATTCCACTTCTCTGTTTCTCTCAATATAAACCTAAGATCATTAACAAATAGGCTCATTAACCTAAGGCAACACAACATTTCACAGGAGACTTGGGAGACCAGAAAATTATGTACGATCTTCAGTTTCAAAAATGTAGCCTTTTCTTATTCAAAAGAAGTGCAATAAGATGTATTTATTTTCATATTGAAAATGTACAAGGGAGAAGGTAGAGGAATAATGAGCATTTATCATGCTGTTTGATCAAACGAACCTTTTTAATGAAAGTTTCAAATATACAGACAGAGGGAGCCTGTGCTTTAAATACAGAATCTCTACAAAACAGTGCATCAGTTTGTAGATCTAATACTATATAATAGGAAAAAACCCCAACACAACAAACAGACATAATACATGGCTTTTCTAATCAGTCAACAGCTGCAAATAACATAGCTTGTGTAAGAAATACAATTTCTGTAGAGTAATCTCATGCCCATTCAAAACTATTCTAATAGTTTATGTCTGCCTGGATGGTAACAGTTGTGACACGTCCTATTTATAGTTTGACCTCTAAATTACTGATTTTTTTACCCTGACTTCTTCAGTCTCATCCTGGCTATCTGGCACTATTTTAAACATTTCTTAAACTACCATTTTTCACAGTTTTGGAAGAGTTTACTATGTAGCACTTTATCTGCTTCCACTCGGAATTATCATTCTGAACTAAAACCCTTCATGTACTTTTTTTTCTGAGGGTCTGTAAATTCATTGCCTCACTAATTCAGGTTTTTTTCTGAGCTGTCATTTTAATCACAGAGGAAGAAGAGACAGTCTTTTGTTGCTTAGTTTTTTCACTCTAATCTCCATGTAGAAAACACTTTTATTACTTATTCATTTATTTATTTTTGCATAGAAAACATCATAAAATGTGTATGGATAGAATACCATTCCTCCACTGCACACATCCTCTCCCCCTACATAGGCATGTATGACTTTCTGCCTGTCAAGAGGCACATTTGTTTTCTTTTTTTTTTCTTTTTTACTTTTTTTTTTTTTCTTTTTAATGCAGAACCATTCAAGCTTCAATCACAGGAAACAATCATCTCTTTGCCCACATTCTTGGGAGCCCCAATGTAATTTCATTACCACTCTCCACAAATGGTTCCCATTACCAGTTATCAGCAGGAGGAAAATCAATTCCAGACTGTAAACAAGACAGTACTTTAGATTCATTTTTAATATGAAATAATGAAGGTTTAAAAAATATATTTCATTTGCATCACATAAAAAATGAGATGTTGTTTGCTTTTATGTCAGATATTCAGATACTATTTTTAAGTGCCTTGACAAAATTTGTTGTAGTTATCGATAGCCAGTTGCCAGTTATAGTATTATTAGGGCTGCATATAGTTTGTCTGAATGCAATTTATCCAAAGAACATAGATATTTTCTGACCTTATGAATACAGCATTTGTTTTAACAAAAAATGCCAAAGACCATTCATGAAATGTTTTATACCAATAAACAGATACATTCAGGCTATATTATACAGATTATTTGGTGATGCTAAACTTTAGCTTCTACATCAGAATGTGAGTATCTGACAGAGCTGTTACTGGGAGAAATTCATGCAATATTTGATGTTTTAATTCTTTCATTCTAAAAGGGGTAACACTGAACAAATCACAGTGCAAATATTTTTGATAAAGTCAAAAAATTCATGTATCAATATAGTATTAATATAAACTATGGAAAGGATAGAGTATTAATATAAGCAATAGTAATCAAAAGCAAATGGAATTTTAAAAATCAATACTTTTAAACCAAAAAAAAGGTTGCTCCTCTTTTTTTTTTTAAACTGTTTTTTCACTGAAAATGCTGCTTCTACTATCAAAATTGAATAATAAAAAGTCAACCACCTTATTGTTAAGCTAAACTAAATCACACTGCTTTTATATAGTCATTTTAAAATGATATCTTCTTATTTAAGAAATAAAATATTTCCAAGGGATAGAGAATGAATTTCATCCCAATATGTAATGATCTTTTTGTCTTGGGCAAAACTCAGCAAAACTGTTTTAGTGGGTAATATTTCTTGGGCAGAAATCCAATAATAGGGAAACCAAGTTACTCAGCTATGAAAGCTGTCTGACTGGAGACATGTTATCAAACAACAGTTGAGCTTTCTGTTTACTTTGGTGGTATTTATAGTTATGGCTATGCATTTGTGGCTTGCTCTTGCTAAATATTTCTCAAATGCAGTTGCTATAATAGACAACACAAATCATCATAGCTTCAGCTGTATTGTTTTTCTAAGAAAGGAAAAGGGGAGGCAATGGAGGAGTTTTGTTGCTGTTCACTTTGCTTCTACATCTTATTCTTCAATGTCCTGTTCTTTAATAAATAATGCATTTATATTACTTTTTATAAAGGTGTATGTATTCCCCATTATTATACTACCTGAACATCCCATACATGAATACTTTTATGCTCATAGATCCCTTTGAAATGGAAAACAAACGTAATCCTGCTGTAGAGCTGTGGAGCCTAGTTTGCAGTGGGGGAGCCTTTTGGTTTTTTTTTTAATAGCAGCCCTACAGCTAACCTCAAAACTATCCATCCAACTTCCTATATTGCAAGCACAAAAATGAATTCAAGAACTGGTTGAAGTGCCATCCAGACCATGCAAGAATCTATATGTTCATGCAGTAATTAGGCAACAGGGCAGGGCAAGCAGGTGACAAAAGTCTTGAACAAGAAGGCATTACCATTCTGATCATTCATAAAGGCATAGGTATAACCCAGCAGATCAGCTGACAGTCAAGGACCACCAGGGATCAGTGGCAGACCAGGGAAATAATTTCAGACTTCTCTAATACAGGCTGACATTAAGTCATTTTCTCTATTTCTTTTAGACTGCTGATAGGTATATATACACTGTGTGGGATTCAAGTTTCCTAAGATTTTACTTAACCTACTCAACACTACTGTATTTTTATGAAAATTCAAATAAATGAAGTGTCTGCATATAAAAAAAGAATCCAATATTTAAAACAATCTTGCTGTGTTCAAAAATACAGTTTTAAAACCTGAATCATTCCATCAGGCCCCTCTCACCTTGGAAATGACAAAATTAGAACCATAGGCTACAACATAACCAAATCACAGATAATGACTCATGACACCTCTGACCTTTAAGCTGTTATTGCCTGAAATTTAAGTTCCTGTTTGCAAGCATAACCCTAGAGGTAAGTCACCTCATTGAAAAGCTCTTATAACGGATAAGTAGGACAAGGTAAAATAAAAGCATGTGAAACTATGGAGGGATTAGAAGCCAGTGCAAAAAATATATCTTGTACCATGTTTCACTGCTGCCCACCATTGAATACCAGCAAAGAAATTAAGAAGAATTCTGCCCATTTTGTTCAGTGTTAGAGGGGGTGGAGATATTTTGCAGCTCTGGGGCTGCTCCCTGGTGAAAATTATCTTAGTCCAGAGAATCCAAGAGTTGCAGACTTCTGAGACAGCTGCCTCCTGCTGCTCAACATCTTGAAGGGATGGATCCTTACAAAATGGAAATCAAAAACCTCATAAAGCCTCCTGGTCCAAGAATCTGAATGCCTTAATCTACATATAGACTAAAAATTTGGTGTACCCAAAGACTAAGATCAGACTTTTCCTGTATTTCTCTAAGACTACCCTCCATTGCAGTTTTCAACATAGAATGATACTTCCTAGGGACAGGATCTAGTTCATTCTACATGGCCAGGTCAGATGAAGAACAAAACACCTATGGAGGGAGAGAGAGAGAGTCCGATATCTGCTCACAAACTGTACTGAATCCAAACCAGGATTGTTGCCTAAATGTTATAACACAGTAAAACACTGCGGCTTTCTAATATTTTCTTTCCTTTATATTGTTATGATGAAAGATGTAAATGTTTTCCCCTGTCTATTGGGAGAATTTTTTCCCTTTTATTAAATTTCTGATTCTTTTTTTTCTCTCTGAAATCTCAGTAAAATATTGTTAAATTAAGTATGCCTTCTGTGAAGAGTTGATAATATTATGATTAAAATAAAATGGCGTATCTCAGAAACATCTGAGCATGAGTGACGTGAAAATAGGCATTGATCATAATTTGAAACACAAAAGCTTTTCTGAGGTTCTAGCTACAAAACAGCTAGTTCAATCACATTTCAACTGAAGGGTCAGGAAAGGGCAGGTAAGAGGTCTTCTCAAAAGCTACAGTGCACTCAGTTACCTTGCCTTGAACTTAATTAACCTGACGTTCCATGTCAACACCAGGATGGATCCCCTGGGCTGGTAGCATATTCCTCCTTTACTACATAACACTTCTCGGTAAGATCCTGGCTCTACACATTCCCAGGCTGATTTGGCAAGGTGATCAAAAAGTGATTTAAATCTAGATTTGGTGTATGCTCAGGACTGGTCCTTATATGCTACAGACAGCTTTTCCAGGTGGGAGAGACTGATGGCTGGGTTTTTGATTTGTGGCTGCAAAGGGGAGAAAGGGGTGGGAAGCATTAACACCTGCAGCCACAGTATGCTGCCACTTGCCTTTCCTCTTTTCTCCTGGGGTGCTGATCATCACGGCATACCTCATGTCCTGTAGGTGCCTGGCCTCCCAGTTCACCAGAAAAATGCCGTCACCCAGGAGGAGGCCCAGAAGTGCAGCCCAGTGGGATTTATGGGGACAAGCCATCTGCCATGGAGGAACCGCATTGTCTACTCACCATATGTCTTTTAATATTCAAACTGACTAGTGTCAAGGGAACAATATGCAATTAATAATTTCTATATATAGAAATTATTTCTATATTAATATAATATACTAATATATAAATTATATAAAATAATAAAAATGTATTAATATAAAAATGTTTAATGCGAAAGTTCTGTCTCTGTTCTCCAGGTATGTTTTCCGGGTTATGTCACCACTTCCTTTCTTCAAGCTTGAATTACGACTGTTTCAGACTTCTGTGTATTTTATGAGAGGAAAACAAATGGACAAATATGCTGTTAACCCCCAAATCTTATCTTTGCCTCAGAATTTCTGCTGAAGATATGAAGATCCTTTAGGGTTAATAACATATAAAACAGAAAATAGTCTCTGCCTGTCCACATATGAATCTGATTTCATACAAGATGTCCTCTACACATCAATCCCTGCTTTTTTCTCTAAATACTAGAGCCAACATCACTTTTCTCCTCTCATCTTCTGTAACAAAGTGCTAAAATCATATCCTGCTATCACTCATCCACTAGGGGATTTTAGCTAGATTAAAGGAAACTGAACAGACATAGTCCTGAAAAACACTGACTTGTTTTGCATTCTGATCCAACAAGGTAAAGATTTCTTGCACGCTTCAATGGCTCAACGCACAAAGTGTATCTGCAAACTGGAAACCTTAGCTAATAAGAAATTTAGACACCTCAGTCTCTAATCTCTCCTGTTAGCCAGTTTTATCTGTGTGTCTACCAGGTAGTCATACATATATATGCAGACACAAATATATTTCAGACGTGCAATTGCAAACAAAACATACACACTTTTCATTTATTCATCTCATTATCCTTCAAATTAATCCTGTTTTTTTTTTTGTTCAGTTATGTTACTGGCTGTCACTCAGTTTTCTCCTTACATAGCAATATCTCAGTGGAGGCTTGCTCACCACCTTTCATTCAGATTAAACAGGAGGAGGAATTAAATCTCTCTTAAGTGCCAATTAAATGCTGAAACAGTGGGCTGCCACTATCCACAGCAAGGTGCTGCTTGGAAAGACTAGTCACAAACTAAGCGGTGAGAGCAAAAATGCTAGCTGGAAAAGCAAAGGCAAACATGGGATCCCCATGGTTTGAGTGGCTGCAGCTGTGCGAGGGAAGCAGCAGGCCAACAGGCAGGCAGTGGGTGGTGTGTGCTGCACGGACCTGGGAGAGAGCCAAACAGAACATTTTCCATGGGCCAAGGCAGTTAAACAAAAGGCAAATCTGGGAATTTTAACATGTTCTCAATGTACTGGGAGACACGGGATGATTAAACAAACAAACCTATGCCCATGAAACATCGGAATCATACAGTCAGTGATTTTTATTCTGACGATCGATTATAAAGACGTCATGTACTGGCTAATTGCTCAGGCTGGAAGGGCTGGTGGTTTATATTGTTTAGTATCACTAGCAGTGAAGTCAGTGGAATAACAACAAAACTTGTTGCTTCAGTTTTTGGAAGAGCTGACCGTGCCTCCGAGGTGCCTTTTAATAGAACAGGTGGGAACATATCATAAAAATATTTTAAAAGAGAAAGACGTGGAAAATACCTGCTTGTTGCAATGACTTTCATTATTGCAAATGAACTGACAAATTGGAACAATGTGGTTATATTATTTATCTTTGTAGCTAACTTTAGTTATATAGTTACATTTTATATTGACAATGATCTAATTTATAATTTCTCAAATACTCCCATAATTCTTATATATATATATTTCATTGAAGTCTTGTGAAATATTTCTGGAATCCACCAGTAACTAATGTCTGCCAAACCTACTACTATCATCAGTGTGAGAATGTGGGATGTGATTTAGCTCAAATTCTACTCTAAGTCAGAAGCCCTCTTTCACTTGCTTTAACAGATATTTTGAAGTTCTACTTTTTAACTCTATTTGTTTCCTTCTATTTTAAATTGTCTAACTCAATGTAACTGGAAAAAACAATCCCACACCTGCCTGATGAGCCTAAAATTGGCCTCAGTTGGAGGAATAAGTCAATTTACCAAATACTTTGCTAATTTACCCTGGGGAGTTTATTAACAAGGTATGATTTGATTTTGAGCTGACCAAAGCATTATTCCTTGCAATAGGTACAGGTATTTTATTAACTTCCATGAGCTCTCCTGGGACTGGAAAACTATTTGTCCAAAGCTGATTCATGTTCTTCTGTAATGCTATCAGATATTCATGACTGGAACCAGTTGATATCATACATGTTCTGCCTTTCATGCAATTATGTGTGCATGAGCTATTATCTTGAAAGGTTTAATAGGAATTAGGTTCTCATCAACTTAAGAAATAATTACATGTAATGAGAGCAGAAGAGGGACAAACTGCTGATAAAATGTAGATTGAGGATACTGACATAATACATTAAAGTCATTTGCACCTATATTGATTTTGATGTAGAGAACTGTGAAAAATACAAATTATTCTTTTCTGAACAACAGCAACAACAACATGCATGAATGACAACCAGTCTTTTTCTTAAAATAAAAACATTAGTGTATGGTACAACAGTCTTTAATTCCACCAGATATTTCTATCACTGCTTTGGCAAACCTGATGGTAGCTGGTTCATTGGCATACTTTTACTGCTGTAAGAAAGTGTTTTGATGCATAATACAACAACTGATTCATGTTATGACAGGTTCCTTCTATAGGAACAAACTTATGTAGTCACTTTTCACAAGCTTATATATGAGCAGCTATTTCTACATACTTTCACAGAAATCTTCAGAACTGAACCAAAACTGCTTTAGTAATTTATAAATTTATAAGTTCTTATTTTATCCTTCTAAGAGCAGTAGATCAGCATGGGATTGAGGCTAAATGGTTTTCTACAAAGCAGAGTCACTAGCACAGTGTTAAGACCAGTTTAGCTGAAAAGCAATAGCACCACTCAACGTAACCTGTCTCTCTCCTTCTCCCCCAGTCATTGCGCTTTTCCTGTTATTCTGATGAAAAGCCCGATGACATCTCCCTCCAACAACTATAAAAGTGTGACTATAATCACACTTTTCCCTCTATTTTCTGAAGGACATGAAATTCAGGCTAAGTTGAAAGGCAAGTAAAGAGTCTTGAACCTCTTACAGGGCATTCCCAGCTACTACTTTTGGGTATGGTACAGGCTCCAGGTCAAGTATCCCTGCTCATCTCAGACACAGCAAGCCACAGAGAAAGGTGCACACACTGACAAGGGAGGGCCTGAAGCAATGTGGCATTCCCACAGTGAAAGGATAATTTTTTTCATTGTGTTTGATTAGCACAAGGCATCCGAAACCAACATTTTATCTTTATGTCTTGCCAAAATGATAAATAAGAATAGGCCTACTCAAGCTTTTTCAGGGAGACCTGAATTTATACTGTCTGCTCTTTGAGATGTTTAAGGGCAAGACAGCTCTGACAAGAAAATCATATGAGGCAAAGTGGAGGACTCAGGACAAAAAAGCTAATTTGTCTAGTAACACGTGGCTTCTGTGTAGCAGTGTGCAAATGCAACCCTGCTAATACAATTGATCGTATCTAACCAGACTTGAGTTCAAATGTGTTTTAAAAGGTTATGCATTTTTCTTTCATGATTATAACCTTTAAAATGTGCATGTACCATGCCAGATATCCACTTTTTAACCTATAGTTTGTTTGTATTTTGTTATTGGAAACTGAAATAAAGTTAGATACATATGAAAGAAATATGAAAACCAGAGAGAAATGAAGATTTCAAGATGGGTTCATAAGTCAGTTAATGTGTTCATTTAAATTGTGCATATTATCTTACTTTATGATTTGGCCATGCCTAGCAACACTGTGGCAGAATTCATAGAAAAATAAGACTTACAGTTCAAAAGTCTTGATACATATTCATTAAACATGTCATGTTTATTCATAAACCTTACACAGTATTTCTATAAAATATTGATGTATTTTTTACCATATCACCATACTTAATATTATTTGTTGTATCTCAGAATAAGAATTTAAATTAGATTAAAATACTAATGGTTTGTTATACTTGAAATGAAAAAGATCAGAATTACTCAAAGTTTGCACAGATTTGGAACCAAATAAAGGGTGAAGATTTCTACATTTCCTGTAATCTTGTGCAAGAATAATGATCAGTAATTCATACTTCTAGCTTTGAAAGCACTACATATCTATTAAAAAAAAAAATGTATAAATTGATTTGATTTTATTTCATTTTATCTTTGCATCCCAAAGATAAGGACAAAATTAAAAATTACTGATAGCAGTAGTGCTTGTTAAATTTAATCCAACACAACTTAGTACCTTCAGTAATTGGGTTTGTATGATTACCTGTTCACTCCAATATAACCAGCAGACTATTTCAGACTGTGACCTCTAAGGAATGATAGTCCCTCTGTGTGCTCCACGCATCCTCAGAAAGTGATGAGCTGTCCTGTTCTTGCACATTCATTCAGGGTTACCTTGGCAACCACTTGATAAGATGGTGCCATAATGTCTGTCCAGCTTTTTTTGCTATAGCATGAGTTTATAGACTAGACAATTTCAAAAGATGGTTTTCCCCCCAGGGCCTGCAGACTCAGTATGGATTTCTTCCTATCTTAATAACAAGCATGCTACTTTTCTTGCCAACAGTCCTATGGTTTTATGGCACTGCTTCCCACATGTGTCTGCAGGCATAGACTCAACTGCTCTGTGTTCAACTAAATTCATTTACTAAATATTTATTTTTAATCTAGGTTTCTCAAATTTATGTGACTATACTTTCTGGAGACAGGTTTCTCTCTGTTAATCTTCATTATAAATTCTGCTTGCCCTTAATGTTTTATCCTGTGACAATTTTAAATAAATTTTAAGAAAGACAGAGATGTCAGAGGCATTAATTTATTTTATATTGATTAGGTATAATACTATTATTAAATGATATCATTTAATATTAATTTGATGTACTAACATACAGAAGACAGATTTCAAAGATACTGTTTTCTGACAAAATTTCTGAAACAGGCAGCTGAAGAGAGAAACGAAGACTGTATTATTGACATCAGTGAGGGAAATAATGCTCTGTGAGATGAGACAAAAGTATATACAAGAGATGGGTCATGATTTCTGGAACACCCAAAATGTAATTGGAGATTGCACCCTGTTAGACACCGGATAATCTATTTTGAGATTTTTCTTTTTTGAGATTTCTATGATTGCTTATGGTCCAAGTCACACTGCAGGTGTAGTAGAAAAAAGTCCATTGACACAGCAGAAATTAACTGAAAAACCTCCCAACTGTGCTGCTTCAGTTTTTACATCATCTTTATGGTTTGAAGTACTTCAATATTCACAGAGATTAAAACCTTGCAAACAAAATTATTCCAGTGCTGAACAGACCATTGTAGACCCGCCTGATAGCCAAGCAAATCCAGCAGTGCTTGCATACTGACACGGAGTAATCCTTGGAGGCAATATCCAACAGCTGTATCAATGAGATCTGACATAGTTGCTTTAGTTCTACTCAGAGAAAATGGGATTATTCAGGGTGGGAGACCCTTAGAAAAGTAAGTCTCTACGGGAGAAAGTAAAATTTCACTTAATTCTCATAGACAGTAAGAAAAGTTATTTTCAGTGACTGTTTTTGTAAACTGTTCCTCCTAGCAGCTGATCAGCCATGTAATTTGCATGGTGATTTTATCATATTAAAGTATTTTCATTTTAGTAAAAACTTCTTGTGACCTGCATTAATTACTCTTTCTATCTCCTTCCTCTCACCTTTTAAGTACCACTTATGTAATTTTCTTTCTCCTACCTGATAAAAAAGAAAAAAATGACAGTCAATGCCATGTGAGCTATGGACATAAAAGCAGCTATCACAGCAACAAATTCTGATGTTTTTTAACTTAGGGTCTCAGACATTCTCTTTAGCATGTAATTTCCAATTGTAAGAATGCTTTAGAAAGCGATGTACACAGAGGTCAGTTTGTCAGGACTGGAAGCACTGGGTGATAGGTCTAGGAGGCTGAAGACTGAAGATCCAGCTAGAACATTTAAGAAGTAAAGGAAGAAAGAAATACTCTTTTTCTTCTCATTCATTTGTTAATTAGGAGAGACTCCGATAATTTTATGTTGCAGTGAAACTTACAGGAGAACAGTAGCATTAAAAGCTCAGGTTGCTGTTTTCTGAGTTCTAGCCCATTAACTTCATATGAACATTTTTTTTTTTCTCCAGGTATCTTGATTCTTACATAATCCTTCCGGCTTTAAAGTCAGAAAGACTCACCAGAATTAATGTTCTTATTCTCAGGAGTCTCCAAAAAAAAAAAAATTATATTTTTAATTTTTTACTACTGATACAGAAAGAGAGTAACTTTGTATCTATTTCGCATGAGAGAGAATAATACAAAAAATATTGAGCAAGCTCTAATAGGACTTTTCATCATCACTTGTAACTTTGCATTCATAAAGTCATAATTAATTTAGGTCACAGAGCAGCTTGAATGGACATTATGTCACAAATGGTGCAGTTTTCCTTCTTAATTATTACAGTTCTTTATGTGGTACTGTCAGCCTTTTTAGCAAATAAGTGTTCACTCTTTCTTTTATCCTTTTTCTTTTTGGTATGTTAATTTTTATTTTTCCTTTTTACTATTGACATGGATAAGCTAATTTTTTGCTTCCTTTTAACAATAAACAAAACTCCAGGGATGGATTTATTTTTTAATTTTAATGCCTCAGTAATCATTTGACAAGTTGTAAAGTGGGAGTTGAGAACTGCTGAGGCTGACAAATCCTGCTATAAAATTAAATGTGTAAGAAATTTCAGTGTGTGGTTTGTAAAGAGAGAAGAATGCTTGGGTACTTGAAATAGACTTGGTGAAACCTCACCCACTCAAGTACATTAATATGGTGCAGTGACCTAAGAAAGAGCTCTTTTATCTATGCTGAAATAAAAGACTAGCTAGTTTCAGGACAACGACTGGAAGAATTTAATCCTAGATTAAAGATTTCAGCAGCCTGAACAAAAGATCTTGAATTTAATGTTTTGACCTGGGTAGATATTCTAGATAAGTTCAAAACTATGATACAGGCAGCTTATCACATCCTGTTTCTCTGCAGGTGCTGCAAAACCAACGCTGCTGAACTTTTTGATTTCAGAGCTGGCTTAATGTGCAGCAGGCTCTGTTGCATTGCACAGGCATGTTCTACTTTCACTTTCTGAGGTCTCCCAGGAAATCTAAAGTTAAAAGAAATACAGACTTCCAATGTCAAGGCTAGTGCCTTAATTTAAAAAAAGAAAAAAAGAAAAAAATGTTTTTGTGGATTCTAGTTGTCCATCTTTCCACAGGTAGTGCTAGCATTTTTAAGTTGTTTTTTGAACAGCTAGAGAAAATGTGTCAGGCTTAATTTATCTAGTGTTACACATGTAAATTTGAATTATTGACAACATCAATTTTAACAAAAATTAGTACAGTCATGCAAAAAGGTGGACTAGTGAAATTCTAGGGTTCTTTCTGTCCCTGCTCTTCTATGATTCTATGAATTTGACAAAACCTGACAAATCTAAAAGCATTTCGGCTTCAATAGATCAAGGTAAAACCTAGATATGAAATGCTTTCAGACCTGTCTAGATTAAGAGATTTGCTATGGAAAATAAAAAGTAACTATTATCTATTGTTAGTAGGCATACAAATTTGTGTATCTGTAGCAACCTCAGCAATCTCTGAGTTTATGTATACTACAGAATTTACCTTTCAACAAGAAAGACATCTGCTGCTGTTAATTTCCTCTTGAAATATTGTTCACTCTTCTTTGTTACCATAACCAAAGGAAATCCCCAGTCAAAACATTCTGAATTGCTTGTTTGGGGCTTGAAATTTTATCTGCAAAGGCCCACACAAACTGTTCTGGTTTAATCATTCCAGTTTACATCCAGCACACTGGAAATTTACCAGAGTCTTCTAACTAAACACTTATTCACCAGATGGAGTTGTAAAAGGAAACGTACTTTAGTTTGAAAAAGAAGATAATATTTTATTAAGAGATGGAAATGCTTTTTAAAATCAGTTTCATAGTTTAAAAAAAATAAGGGGACACTTTATCTTTGTTAAAGTTAGGAGCTATGTTGAAATTATTTTCTACTATCAACAAGAAGTTACTTTAGGAGCAAACATGATGTTTTCTGCTAGCAAGTCTAGTGAAGTGTTCACTGACATGTGGCCACCATGCCTTCATCCTCTTTTCTATTTCTTACACCTGAAAGATCTTCACTATCTCTTTCTGTGCAGAACCTAGTGTTCCTTCCTTAATCGAGTCCATGTGGAGCAATTTATAAATATCAGAATAAGACCTTTGAAAAGATAATTATTTATCCACCAAAATCAAAGCTATTACTTGGGAAAAGAAGAATAAGTCCCTGCAGTTTGATGCATTTACCTCAGAGTTCCCACATATTCAAAATTACTCTTCACCTTTCTTGTAAAGACACAGATTTGTTCTGCATAATTCCCAGGACAACTCCCTTCTCTTCCCTAAGTAGGGCAGGAAAACGTGAATATTTTGAATTTTCTGAACTGTTTTCAGTATAATTTATTTTGGTTTTGTGCTCCCACATTATTTTCAGGTGTAATCCTGAGCCCTATAGAATCTATAGTGCATCTGTAAGGCTCTTGGTGACAGAGCAGCCTGTCTGGCTAACTACCTAGTTCAGTCAATGGAAACTGAGATGCGTCACCACCCCATCTGTGCCACTAAGCTGGCAGAAATTCAAGGATTTTCAGAACTGTACTCTTCAGATTTCTGTGAAATCAGAATTGGCAAAACATGCTGTCATAGTAGAATGCTTTCAGTTTACCAAACTGCCAATTCCAAAACTACTTTCTCAATCATTTATTAATTTTTATTTTCTCATCCTTCCCTGTCAAAGTTCATCTAGTTAAACTAAGTTCCAGCTATGTGAATTGCATTATTACTTGGATATCTTGGCTATTAATATGATTAAGGAGGAAAGAAGACTTAGCTTTTCTACACCCATCTAAATGTGATTTTCCAAAAGTTGGATGCAGGTGCAGAAGTATGGAAAGAGAAAGCAGAGGCTGTATGACTTCCAAATAGAGGACTAGGAGGAATTCAGCTTGTGAGTATCTGGAACCAGCGTTCTGCCCTTGGTGAACTATAAAATTTCAATGTTTGGAGGGCTGAAATCTGGCAACATGCTCTCTAAATGTCTGAAGTTACTATGATATCCATTTCCTTTCAAAGAGGGGTCCTGAGGCAGCTCGTGAATGATATACAGTCCATAAGATCTAAGAGTATCTCTTAGCATTATTCTTCCACAAAACCCATCAATAAAATAGACTGTATTTGGAATATAAACGCAGAATAATTTTGAATAAACTAATGTTAAGATCCAGATGGTTTTGTTCACTTTAAAACTTGAGAAACCAGTGTTCCTTAGATGTAATTAGGTGATAGTAGTACACACACACAAAAAAAGGACAAGATATTTTCCTTTGCCTCTCCAAATAGACACAAGAAAAAAAAAAAAAAAAAAGACAACAAAACCTCAAGAGTTATGGGGTTTTCGTTGTAAATACTTCTCTGTCCACTGTTTCTAGTAACTGCTCTGCAAATAGCAAGGTACAGCTACCTGATGACTGGCCCACTAGTGGTTATTGCTACTTAGAATCAAATACATCCCCCTCTGTTCTGTCCTTGATATTTTACTTCAGCTAGTTTCTGTATTTACCTCTGATGCATTTGTATTTTTCAAGCTCTGGCAAAAAGCTGTGGAATGTACTCTACTGTCATCCTTTTGTCAAGCAGTATCTGGTAATTTGGCCTTTTAGAAGCAACTTTCGGATAGAAGGAAAAGTGACTTGGAGCTCCACTGAGCTTGTTTATTTGTAGAGTGTATGCCCTTGAGCAGCTCCATGAGAGGTCAGAAAGACCGAGGAAACCCCTTTCCTTCAGAAGTCTAAGCAAAAGCACCAAGAAATAATAGAGCTCTGAAAATTATCCCTAATTAAAATTTCATGGAAGAAATAAATTGTTTCTCCTTTTGTCAGAATGCACCTCAAGAAACTGTGACACACAGGTAATAACCAAAGAGTGTTTCTTTAGCCAGTGTACACTGCTTACCTCCATTTTAAACAAATGTAAAATAATGTATAATATTTCCATTTGATGATTCTCACAAGAAAAATATTGTTTTCTTACAACACAGCCTTACTTTATATGCCAAGAGACTTCAACCAAATGACATTGCTAGAAGTATCAAAATAAGAATTCTAGAGGAAAGAGCCATGACCAGAATCTTATCGCTCAGTCACGCCACTGAAGTGCAAAGAGATTCTCAATGGTTTGACTGACTATGTGAAGAACTGAAGCCTTGTATACTAAAGGTGTATAAAGATCTTTTCCTATTGCCTACAGAGAGCTTTAGTCTTCTGCTGTTAATGGCAATTAAATATTCACTTCCAGACCTTTCAGCCTTTGTTGTAAGACTGGAACTACTCAGGAATTATATATATAGTAACTTTTCATCTTCACATACAAACATACACAAAATAGTTTCCTTCTCCTGTGATTCTTGCTTTCCTTTGTATCTTAATTTTTCAGCGACTAAACACTTTTGTCAATTTGCAGATTTCTCTCCGCATCCATAACAGAAACGTTTAAACTACTTTTTCACCTTATCGTATACTCTACATCTTGTATGCCCTCTTTTCATATTCCTTTTTCAGTACTAGCTGGAGAAGTTAAAGAAATACCAGGCAAGCTCAGAGATGAAGTAGCTCCACAGGTGGTGCTATAAAAGGAGCTTATCAAGTGCAGGGATGCAGTTGCTTGCTGCCCATGGAGTTTGATTTACTCACATCCACCTTGGAACTTCCATGCTTGACTACAGTGATTTAATGACAAGAAGAAAGATAAGGAAGAAAAATATTCTTTTTATCGTCTAATTCTTCCTCACATATATCATGTAATCTCTGCCAACTTTAATATAGGGCCAATTTAATTCATGGAAAGAAAAAAACCCCAAACTGCTCCTCTCTTTTTCTGTTGTAAATGAAAATACAATCTTCTAAATGGCCTAGAAACTTTAGATATCAGCAGAATTGCTCATTTATCTATCTCTCCCTAAAACATGGGCCTTTTGAGCCCACTGGAGTCAGTAGAAAGATTTAGACTGAGTTCAAGGAGTTTTGGATTAGTTTTTCTGAGAGCACTCAATTCATCTCACTTCTCTTATTAGCTCTCCAGGTTGCTGTAGTATTACTGAAAATTCTCATCTACAAATAAAGAACAAGCCTTTAACACACAACAAACCAATTAATTTCAAAATTGCTTAGGGATTTTTTAATTCAGCCTTTTATATATGAGATTGCTTATACCGGAACTCATTTTCTTTCACATAATCACTGAACAAGCAAAACTGCCAGACTAACTCAGTTCCTGTGAACATCACTACATGCAAGAAAATGCTAAATGAAAATTCTAGGCCATGTGCATGAAAGCTCTTTGAGGAAGTAGTTTACTTCACCACGCAATTATTTTAAAGAGATAATTCAACACCTTATAGTGATTTATTGATAACACATTATTTTTAAGTCAAGCCTTTAAAATATTTAGCTTATTCTCAGCTGAAATGGTCTCTTTCGTTCTTTTATGAGATTATTTAATGACACAGTAAAACTGCAGCCATTCTCTGCTGGCTACTTCCCTGGAGTAGTAACAGCTTACTGCTCCCTCCCCAGAGCAAAATGGCCAAGATGCACCTCACCATCTTTCTATTTGTCATCTCTTATATGATCTCATTACCATCCTAACAAACACCTGAGAATATATGGGTTGCTTGTCCACACAACACTCATGTGGGGCATGGGGGGTACTGCTCCAGAGACACAGAGAACCATGCCTGAGCCTCACAACCCAACTTGGTCCCCCTCAGAAAACCCATTCCAGAACCTGCAGTTTCTCCTGCACCCTAAACCAATGTCTACATTCCTCTTCTTTGAATTAGATGTTATGTAGTCTAAGAAAGATTGAGGGATTACAAAGCAGGAAGCAGCAATTAAGTTATCTCAGGATGCACAATAAAGAACATAGGATAAGCTAAGACATTCGCACTTGCCAGAAGTGTCAGGAAGCAGCAAGGTTCAAAATAAAGGTAATCATAGAGATAAAAGAAATGTAGATGATAAAATCAAATAGGAATCTAGTCTTCAGTGTTTACCTAAAATCTGGAAACCCTGTATGTCAAACAGTTAAATGTAAACCTGGGATGCACCTAAGTATGTTACCACAGAATCCATAATTTACAGTGCTAAAGTATAAAGACTGATCCTACCATTTCATGACATGTATTACAGAAGGAAATTTTACTATAAAAGATCCATTTTTATTTATATATATATATATATTTTTTTTTTACTATTTCTATAGAACACCTCAGACAGCTGTTTCTGTGTTCAGTTCCAATCATCAATATTTATTTTCATTTAATTGAGATCCACCTGGATCTCAAAGAATCACATCTTCATTCTGCTTATACAATCACCAGACTAAGAAGTCCCCACAGCATGTTCCAAACTGTAAATTAATCTAGTTTCCAGACTGACCTCACCTAACCAGTTCTACACATCTCCTTCTGTTCTCAGACTTTGCATCACTGAAACTTCAGTGTCTCTTCTTACCTTTGTGGTTATTCTCTCCATTACCCTAACAAGAAGCAAAACCATTTTTCATTGCTTTTTTAGCAAGAGATAGCTGTTGATTAAAATTTTATCTTTCTTGGTTTGTACATAAAACACATGCACACTGTTGATTCTAAACCCTTACTATAAGATTAAATTTTGTAGGATATTCTAGGTCATTTTTTCTAAGTTAGCTTTTGAAAAAGGAAAGATTTCTCCCATAATGTTACATATCATCTAATAAATAGCAATAGTAGGAGAACACAACTGATTTTACCTGGCTGATCTCCATCTGTTCATAGTGTAAAACATGTGGATATGTGGTTCATGTAGCATCTAGTGTCTGAATCAGCTCAATGTCAGGTCTCTGAGTAAAATAAATTAAAAAACTGTTAAAAAATAGAATATTTTTCCCCAGGGAGTCTGATTGAGAGTTTTCTTAAAACGATGCAACATTTCGTAAATCAGGTACATATGAACATTAAAGGGAAAAATCTACTGCATTTGGAGAAGAAAGCAATTTTATCTCTGTCCTTTGAATGTCTGAAATATGTAAATTCTGACAAATCTTTTTCCTGCAAGTATGAATATACAAATTTATTTCTAATAGAATGCTTTTGGGTTTGCCTCTTTGTACAACGTTAAGCATTTGATTGTCATCTGTACCAGAAGCACAGTAGTAAACTGTGAAAGAAATGTGTTCTCTGTAAATTCCAAGCATCCTAAAAATTGCTCTTACAAGGTCATTGATAATTTTTGATCTAGAAGTAGTGGAAGCAATTTTCCACACAAAATGGTTTTTCAGAATAACATTTTGATCTTTTTCACTATATATCTGATCCACAACAAAAGGTTAACACTTGCATCAGGAGAGAGTAACTTTTAAGCAAAACAGAAATGCACAGTCTTTCCTGCTTTCAAGCATAAATATAAAAAATGTCCAATAAAATTAAATCCAGACTAGCTTTCCTTCTTTAGAAAAATACAGAAAGGAATGAGGCACTCAAAGGGTTTTTCTGTGTGATCGCAAGGCACTCTTTTCAATTCACACTAATCTAATATACATTCTTTCATTTGCTCTTATTTAATAAGTAGCCTAACCTGATTTAAAAAAAAAAAAAAATAAAATCCACATCTCCATTTGATACAAGTGTCCCTTACTATTACCTGTATACCTGACATCAGTTAGTCTAGTGATAGAATATCAAACTTGTCCATCGTTTCAATCTTGTAAACATCAACACAATCTTATTTCAATCCACTTCTCTGCCTACCAGAACAGCCTGTGGACCTCTCAGTCACATCCTCATTCATAACAGTGGTTTAAGACCTCCTAAAAAAACTTAACTCATGTCTTCTCCATGAGCAAAAAGAAGAGTCTATGTTGTGCTCGCTTCTTCCTTAGATCATACTAACATTTACACCTCACACTTCAGAAAACATATATTCTCAGGAGGCATTGCTGCCTGTAACAGAGTTCAGAACAACAATTTTTATCCCAGTCTAAAAAATGTTGATTTTATATATTCTGTCCTTAAAAACAGAGTTCTAACTTCTTGGAAAAGACATCAAATAAAATTTTCAACAAAAGGATTAGGATTTTAAGAAAATTATTTACTCTATGTTTTATTAATAAGAAGTCTGCTCATAATGTGAGGCAGTTGCCAAAATGCCTTTTCGTCCTGCATGTTATGTACTGACAAACTATCTTCAGGTTATAACTTATGTACTGAAAACCTATCTTCAGGCTAAATCAAGGAGCTTTTCATTCTACTCAAGGTACCCACTATCACCAAAATTATTTCTCTCTTTCCAGCCTCTACAAACATGTCACCTTGTCTCACAGAAAGACTCAGACATGGTTCATTCTTTAGTATTCATCATTTCCCCGTTTCCCATCTTCCCTGTGTTCAATAAGAAACAGGCTTTCACTATTTCTTCTCCTCTTTGGCTGGAGTGAAAAACCCACATCTCCATTTTCCACTGGTTTTCCCTACCAATCTTTTCTTTTGGTGACCCTGCTGGGTTCCCATGGATGGCTAATTTCTCCCAAAAATAACTATCTATACAGTAGAAGACAATTGTATGTGACTTGTGTAATTTTAAAGTCTGGAGAAATATTCATCAACCAAATATTTGGATTTTGGAATTAATCTTTTGGTTTGGAGAAGATTATGTCATATAAAATTGTTAACACTTTAACAACAGTAATGTTTCCTAGCCAGCTGACTGTTGGAGTGACTGAGTATGAAAACCTTGTGACTGACAGTATTTTTCATCATTATGAAAAAAAAGCTTAGGTATCTAACTGTATTTTTCAACTGTGTAATTTGTACAGAATTTTCAGTGAATCACAGGATTATTAAGGATAATGCATTTTTAGTGTACTTTTTTCTCACTGGTGATAACAACATCAGAAAAATTTTAATGAACAATGAAACTCTTCTGATTTGATTTTATTCGAGAAAGAAAATGGAAAAATAAACACTGTATTATTCTTTCATATAAATAGAGCTATAAAGCAACACAAAATTCATCTCCAATGGGCTAAATTATAGTAAACTTCTGTATAATAGATGTTTTAAAATTTTTTGGTGTTTCAATATATATTATTTGTCCTTACATTTGTGTTGATAAATAGAGTTTGAAGACTTGTAAAACATTTCAGACATTTTTGTAAGTCAAAAATAGTTTTGTACACCTTGAGTCTTCTTAGTCAGCATACATGTACCAATATAAGGTATTTTATTTAAGCAAACACTGTTTAATATTTCTCTATCCTAAATACTTTCCTAGTAGGAAAAAAAGAGTAATTATTTAACAAGGGAAAACAAATTATTACTATCTACAGCATAGAGTTCTGTCTACATGAAATTCCCTGAAGGTCTTTTAGTGTTGATTCCACTGAAGAAGTAGGACTAAGAGGTAAAAGGGTCATTAATGTCACCACATATTTTCAATCAGACTCCATCAAAATTTTGTCAAAATCTGAGGTATTCAGGAGAACAAAGTGTTTTGTTTGTTTGCTTGCTTTTTCCCTATATAAGGTGAAATTTAGTAATAAAGGGCATATACTGAGCTTTTCTGAGAGCTTCCCCTGTGGATAGAATATAGTATTTATTATGTACAAAGTATTTTGTCTCTAAAAGGAGCCCCAGGGAGAAATGTAGATTGTTGAAGATGGAGCTTAGGCTACTTATTTGACCTATGTAATCAGCAGGGGTGGAATTGTTGTTTTGGTATGCACTAACATATCACCAGTGAAAATTTGGAAGCATTTCTATGCTAATTTAAGGAGCTCAAAAAGAAAGATCTTGCTATGCATCAATTATTTAAATTCAAATTGCTATTTTATATTTTAAAATTTCAATTACAATCTAAAAAGAACAGAAAAATAATTTTTTTAAAGTTCACTGTTTCTAACCAGTTTCTGCATTTAAATTTCATTTTCAAACATGAATGATTCACAAATTAACATCTACGAAGACCTTTCTGACAATATACCAGAACAGTTCTGCATTGTCATGTCATGTGGAAATTGAAAGAGATAAACAAAAGCTTCTGACAGACAACTGTAACAGAAAGCATAAAAATGCTTATTGTATATAAAGTTCATGTGGACTTCAGATTTCACTATAATAAATCTGCACTTGTAGACTGGTGCATTCTGCTTATATCTAGACCCAGAGAGACTTCCAGTGAAAACTGGAGCTGCTTAATTCCTTGTAAATGTTTCTAATTTTATTATGAATGTTTTCCAGAGTATGAGATGCTTTGTGATTAATTTTGAGGGGTAACTCAAATGTCAGTTTTGATCTATGGGTATTCTCCTTACCATTTTGTTCTTATCTATTTTAAAGTTGTTTCTTCCTTTATCTCTTAACTGGTAAGTAAAATGGATTCTGAATGATCAGTCGTCTCTATTGCATGCTATTAGGGAAGAGCTTGGACAAAAAGCCAACACTTTCTGTTCATTATGCAATAAAAAATTCTTCCAAACTGCATCTGTGTCACAGTGACTGTCTTTCCAGAGGACTTCTCCAAGTATAATAGATTGAAGCAGCTGGAAAAGTACTGGTTATTTATGCTCAGACTTCTGCTCTATGGTTCTATTTAAATCTTGAAAAATTACTTTTTTTAGGAGAAAGTCTGTGATAGGCAGAGACGGATGGAAAGGTATTGTCATATATTTTTTACAATACTGTTTCATAACGTATTTGGTGTGAGTCATGGAAAATCTTCCTACACATTTCTGCAGTACATATTCATGAATGTGAGAAACAAAGAGAGCTTAGAGCTGCCAAGTTCAGATGCTCAACACATCATGCAATGGCATTTGAATCAAGTGCTTCAAAGGGTTAAAATAAAAGATCAGAATAGAGAGCAGTGGTTTCTTCGTTATGGCAGTGGCAGAATAAGTCATACAGCAAAATTAATCACATTTTGGGTATTTTCAAAACTGTCCATTACATATTTCTCTATATGTGGTACATTGTATATACACATAGGTTTTTATGTGTGTTTATGTCTCATGTGAACTACATTACCTGTATGATATGCTTATATCTATGTATAAATAAACACTGTATATATAACTTTGTTAAAAACAGCTTTTTTCCCTCCACTGATATTTCATACCTTCCTTTTCTAAAGTCAGTACTATGTTCTCATCTTGTTCGTATATGCTCTGCCTATTCCTGCCTTCACTTCAAATTCTAGATGGCCTTAATAGTCTTCTTTATAACGTCTCTTCATCCTACCAAAGTTAATTTGAAGTCCCATCTCCACGTGACACTTTTCATCTGCCATCTGTAGTCTTCTATCATCTGGGGCAACTCCTCAGTTTTACTATGTTCCTGAAAGTCCTGTGTAATCATATAATCTAGGGTAGGATTCAGCTACAGGTTGACACCTACATTCAGATGAATGCATGGGGATTTCTACATGTGCAAGACATAGCTAATTTAAATTATAATCTATCAAAATCAAGTCAACACTCAATATGGACTCTGGAGAGCTTCTGTGTTAATGAACCACTACTTTAGTGTAATCTGAATAACTGCCTACCCTCCACTGATTATATTCATCACGACCTTTTCTTGGCTGTCCTACTTAGTGGTCAAGCACCTTATGCAATGTCTTTTGTATCCTGGGTGGATCTTCTACAGGAGGACCTTAAGGGTCTCACAGGTTTTATGATCTCTCTTCCAACTCTGTGTATTCATCCTGGGTAGTGATAATCTCAAATGGTACTAGACACCTATGTTTAGGCAAATGAATCAAGATCTCAGGGATCCTAAGGAGAGTTCAGAAATCTTTTAAATTTGCAGACACTGACAAGTAAACATTTTAGATATTTTAATCTAGAGCTGTTTTGTTCTTTCACCCACATCTCCAATTTACTAGAGGATAGAGATTATTCTTCTACTTTCATAAACTACTAACAAATGCCCTAGTTCTCTGTTGTGTTAAAAGTCTCCTGATTTTCATCACAAAAGTGAACAGTAATGGTAGAATAAGAGGAGTAGATGCTTCTTGACCTTGGGACAAGAGACAGGAAGACATAAGATATAATTGCATGTGAATTTGTCAGATTGTTAGATAAAGCACATCTTACTCTTAAAATGGAGAAAATCAGACAAAAGTCTGCTGCTAAACTCTGAACAAAAAGAAGTTTGGAAGGATTGTCCACGAGGTAAAGAAGAAATTGGGAAGTAGTTGATTTAAGCAAATTATCATTTCTGAAACAGCAAAAATGAAATGGATTTCTGAAAACTGTTGTTTAATTATAAAGATATTATTTCTTCTGAATTTTCTTCTAATTATTTTACTGCTGGCATATTTGAAAATATATTGATAGAATTTAAAAAGAAGGTCAAAATAGTTTTACATATATATGTGACAAGAGTTTAAAAGTTATTTGAAGCAATTCAAAATGCAATAATTATTCTCTGTATAGCTGTATGTTATTCTCAAAAGCTCTTTCCGTGAATGTTTACCACACAGGAAAGTGGGGTAGGTTTCCCCAGATATTCTTACAGAAAAGATTGCTATACATTCTGTAGAGCTTTGAAGAGAATAAAGTAGCAGATGGATCTCCAGTTCTTAGATATTTTCTGTTCACTCTCCATTTTTGTCTTGTAGATTTCATTCATTTTAACTCAGGTCTAAAAAACCAAGTCTGTAAACAACCTAGTTCATCTAAATTCCACATCTCTATACATAATAAATAGATAATCTGAATCATTCTTGAGACAACCTAATATTGCTTGAATTTCTGTCTAGCTCTTCACTGGGCACAGTATTGAGCAACTTGATTCTTATTGTAACTTGGGTGAGGATAGTTTGCTGCCCTGCTGGATAACCACCACAAGAGTTGTTCCTTCCAAGGAAGCTCAAACCCTACAGTCCCCATGTCAGTCCCAGGGCCTACCTTCTGAAGAAGCACAAAATTGTTTATTATCGCTCCCAATCAGAACGCAACCAAATTTTAAAGTTGTGAAAATAAAATTCCTTTCTCTGCACACCTCTCTATTAGCAATACATGTTGACTGACCTTTATGTTTCCCCCTAGAAAAATAATAAAATTCCTACTAGTTATTCAGACTACAATTGTCAAATTTTCATTTTTTCCTCTCTGTCTGTGCAATTTTGCCTTTCTAACTGTGGATTCTTTTGGGTAGGCTCACCAGATACTACACAGTTTTAAAGACATCTATGTTGTTATGTGATACAAAGACACATAGACTAACAAATACTATCAAGTATCTTCCTACTGTTCTGTCTGAAGGTTTCTTCCTTTGAGAGATTGTCTCTTACACACAGAAAGCAAAATGGTTTTAATGCATAGAATAAACAATCAAAAAGCATGCAGTAAGAGACTGGGAAAACGACAGACACATTGAAAGTACAGCTCATTAAAGGCAAAAATTCTATCCATTCCACTTATGTTACAGATATACAAACAAGTATTAATTATTACATAAGTCTTGTAGTCTTTTTGTTGAACTACATAGAAATGCTTGCAGTATGTTTTGCTGATACAAAAATTCACAGATTTCGTGTATAACAGCCAACTGGGATTAAAAAAGAACAGTTCAACAGTAAGACAGAAATGATCAATAGACTCCTGTTAAATACTGAAAACTTCTCTCCCGTAAGAAAGCAAGAGAAAGAGTGTTCACTTTTCTCCATCACAGGCTCAAAATTACCAAATGTCCCTCTGGACCTCCTCTTTGATCATTCTTCTCATGGCCTTCCCTTCCTTAATCTGAAGGGCCAGAGGAGGAGAGAAACTACAAAAATAATGTCCAACTAAACAGGATATAGTTAAAGTAAGTTGAAGACATTCGAAGGTGAAATGTGAAATGGTTAAAGCAGAAAATATGGCTTCATGTTCTGGCTCCAACATTGACTTAGTATGTAATCATGAATAAATCATTTTGCTACTCCTTCAATTTTATTATCACATTTTCTAAAGAAAATGAAACCCTATTTTCACAATACTGAGATCTTTGGACAATGTTGTAAAAAAGTAAAATAAGATACAATTTTATGCAATATTAATACATTAATATAATATATTAATATTAAGTTTATATATATATATATAAAAACAAATATACAGAATCTCTAATGTGAGAGTCATGTACAGAAATATTTTGTGTTCATTCTAGAACTGGCAGAAATAACCCTATGGTGTATGCTGCAGGAAGAATGCTCTGATTTGCACATATGATTAAAGGCACTATCTTCCCAGGAGGTATATTACAAAGCTGATGAATCTTTCTTCAGACTAAAATCAGTGACAATTTTGCCCCTCTCTTAGCTGGGATGAGAGGCTTTTTTTTTCAGTACTTGATTACATGTACAAACATTGTAAAAATGTATGAGCTTGTCCATAGTAACTTTATACGTGTCCTTTGATTTGTGTCAGTCATTTTGATTTTGAAGATTGTGTCAAACCTCATAAACATAAGATTCTCCTCTCACCGTGAAGAGAATCTCAAAAACCTCCTATGTCCTTCCCATAGCATTGCTGAATCCAAAGCAGCAGAGCCATTTCCTTACAACTAATAATTAACAGCTATCAAGAATTTTTGCTGCCATTGTTATTCAGTCAAGAACAACTGTTTTAGCAATGATTCTCGAGACATTTTTACATCTGATTTTACCAAAAGGTCTCATTAGGCAACTAAACAAGTGACTCAGGTGAGTGTATGAGCTCCCCAAGCTACAAATGTCATTTATTAGCCTCCTTTTTTTGAGGCCTTTTCTCCTTTTCTTGTCATATTTCAACCCTAGAGCTAGGCTAAGCTGATCATTGTGTTTTGCATGGCTTCCATGCTAGCAGTGTGGCAACTTCTAGCCAGTGCATGAGTGCCCAAACAAAGAAAATAATACTGAATAGCACTGGGTTGAGATGACTTTGAAAGCTTACAAAAGCAAGAGGACTTTTAGTTCAACTAGCCAAGTTTAAATGTCTCTATGTATTCTATATTATTCAAAGATATTTTAAAAACCAAAATAGCTCTAAAAAGAATACAGATGTATAGGGCAAATGCAAGATCAGGATACAAATTACTATATATATTTTCACACAGGAAAGCAGGTGTAAATAGGAGTATAGCAAACATACATATTCTATTTTTCACAAACAAGTGCTTTAGCACATGCTCTTTAAGGAATGTAGCTGTGGCTAGTGGTCACCTAGACTCTAACAGATGCAGTTAGACTCTTTTTGTCAAAGGTATGGCTAGTGAAATAGGGTCAATGTCTTATGGAAGAAAGGAATTCAGAGGAAAATTCAACACATCCTGAAAATAAATATTAAGAATTTAAATCACTCTAGAAGCTTTTGAAAATATTTATGACATCTCCGCGCAAGCAACTGTGTTAAAAACACATGTACACATTAATTCACTGTAGCGCATTCACTAGAGTCATGTCACAAACTGTTCATAAACAAGAAACTGCTCATAAAGAGGATGTCTCAAACAACTCGAGTGGGACACCCTGTGAGGGGGAAGCAAAGCCAGCTCTATGGAGGTGGGGTAGTGGGCTGTTTCTCTCCCCCTCGCTCCTGTTCTTGCCCAGAGACAGAACTTGCCTAACTGCTTAGGTACAAGCCAGAGAAAATAAGAAACTTCTGGAACAACCTATTGTGCATGCATAAGAAAGACTATATGAAGGCAACACCCCACGTGTGTCTTCATCGACCCACCACCTACGGACCAAGCTGGCTACTCTGTGACAACTCTGTGGGATCCAAAGGTGGTAATTTCCCCTCTTCCTATCCCCTCCTTCTCTCATTTCTCTTTCCTCTTGCTGTTCTCTCTCTCTTAGATGTATTCATGTATATTAGTTTTGTAGGGGTTAAACTGGGATTGGTTGATCATTGACCAGTTATTAGGAAAATAGTCTCATTGCCAAAAAGCCTTTATTCATTCTCTGGATGGTTTTCAGTTAACTGTTGCCAAATTGTCTCCATTCACTTACTAAAGTGGTCAGTTAATAAATTCACCAGCACAATTGTTCCTTTGAGTCATTATCCTGACTCGCCCACCCTGAAGCTCTGCCAAGCAGAGACTGGCTTTTCTACTGGCACACTGACTCTTCCATTGGCACACTGGCTCTCGGGGAATTAAAAAGTTTTACCCCCCTTGTAACCCACTGTATGGGACAAGACAAGTCACATATTTTGAGTCATCTGTTTTTTTGGACTGATGTACTGGAAAAAATGCCTTGATATCACTTGGAAAAGCTACTTTGAACTAAAAAGTAAAAGGAAAGTAATATCATGGATAGGCTTCAGTAAGGCTAGTAAATATGATTGATTGTTTTTGTATTTTCAAAAGATTTTTCCTTATGCTTTTTTTTCCAGGTGAATTTTTTTCATTTTCCTTCCTTGTCATCCGAGTCATAATAAGCATGTTCTCAACAAAAGTAGAATACTCACATCTTGTTATGCTCCTTAACACAAACTTTTCTAAGCCTTTCTGTCTAAGCACTGGTAGGTAAGATTGCTTCAGGAAAAGAAATAATACATGTTCTGTTTTCTCTTCATATTCTCAGAAGTGCTGCTTTTTTTTTTTTTTTTTTTTTTTTAGCTAGCATTTTCATCATCTTCTCACCCATATCAGTATTAAGGAGCATTCTTTTCTTCCATCATGATTGTGTCCTCTGACAAATTCTTGAATTCTGAATTTTGAAAGGACTAATTTAAAAAAAGAGAGGAAGTACACAATATTGAAGAAAAGAAATATGAGAACAGGTCAGTAAATAGGAGATCAGAAAAAGAAAAGTTTGAGTGGAAGATGACAAAAGCAAGAAAAATACAAGAAACTTTGGGAAGAGAGAGAAAAAATGGAGAAAGAAAAAATAGTTATTGAGGTAAAATAAAGGAGTTGTGTTCAATTCTCAAAGGTACGAAACCTTTAAGCCCCTGAAAAACATAGGGTAGACGGAACAAAATGAAACTGGGGCTGCATTTCTAGTAAAATAATTGTTATTCAAGGTTTATAAAAACATGAAAGCAAGACTTGGAGATACAAGAAAAAAATATTTCACCAAGTGCAATATGCAATGCAGAAAACAGCCAGTTCTTCATTGAAGTGTTTATGCAAACAGGTTTGCTAAAGAACAGGTGAAGTGATAGAATACAAGGGTCACAATAACACAATTAAATTAGTTTAGAAGTATGACGATGGCCTAATATAGGATTCTTTCCCCCTGTTTTCCTTGCTATCAGTATATGTCCATGGCACAGGATTTTCATATGAATACCAGTCATACTTCCCAAAAGTTATTCAAAAAATATTTTTGAATATTGAATGTTTGGCTACAATTAAATGTCCTTTTGGCACAGAGTTTTCATACTGATTTTAAATGTTTGACAGATCTATACTTTGATATTCATAGAATGGTTTATGTTGGAAGGGACCTTAAATGTTTCAAACCCCGTGCCATGGGCAGAGACACCTTCCACTAAATCAGATAGCTCAAAGTCCCGTCCAACCTGGCCTTGAACGCTGCCAGGGAGGCAACATTCACAACTTCTCTGGGCAACCTGTTCCAGTGTCTCACCACCCTCACAGTAAAGAATTTATTCCTAATATCTAATCTAAATCTTCCCTCTTTCAGTTTAAAACCATTATCCCTTGTCCTATCACTACATGTCTTCGTAAAACATCCCTCTCCAGCTTTCCTGTAGGCCTCCCTTAGGTGCCAGAAGGCTGCTATAAGGTCTCCCCAGAGCCTTCTCTTCTCCAGACTGAACAACCCCAACTTTCTCAGCCTGTCCCCATAGGAGAGGTGTCTCAGTCCCCTGATCATCTCCATGGTCCTCCTCTGGACTCGCTCCATGAACAGCGGGTTCATGTCCTTCTTACATTGGTAGCCCCAGAGCTGAACACAACATTCCAGGTGAAGTCTCATGAGAGCAGAGTACAGGAGGAGAATCACCTCCCTCAACCTTCTGTCCACAGTTCTCTTGATGCAGCCCAGGATACAGCTGCCTTTCTGGGCTGCAACCATACATTGCTGGCTCATAGTCAGTTTTTCATTCACCAATACCCCCAAGTCATTCTTTGTAGAGCTGTTCTCAATACATTAATTGCCCAGCCTGTATTTGTGTCACGTCTCGCTCCGACCCAATTGGAGCGGACAACAAGTCTCCAAGTTCAAGCATTTATTAACTACCTACAATGCACTAATTGAACACATGATAATTGGCTAAGTACAGAGCAAGTTGTGGCGAGCAATATAATATGCTTTGCATTTCTTAATAGAAAAAGGAAAAGAGGGAGATAGAGGGAATGGGGGAATACAGATCACCGGTCTGGGTTCCTGCGCTGATCCCGCCGGCGAGGGTTCCAGGAGGCGGCCGTCTTCTTCGCTGGCATTCGTCTTCTTCGCTTCACTGCTTTCTCCAGACGGTTGGGGGGGGGGGGGGGGGGGGGGCAGGGAGAGGGGCAGAGAGAGCGAGAGACCCCTTTCTTCCCCCCTTTGATTTATACTCAATTTCCTTGGGTCCGTCCCCTAGGTCGACCCACATAGCTACGTATCCCATGTACGGGGAAGGGTAAGGTGTTTCATGGGATGATGTCATTAGCATGATCATGACAGCCCTCGTTAGCATATTGAGGGGTGTCAACTTTAATATGCATTTTGTGGATAATGAAGCAAAGTTCATTCACCGGACACATGGCCCTTGAAATTTGCCCAGGTGCCTCAGGGCAGAGCCGTCCTGTCTCCACAGGGCTCTCTCCCCCAGCTACATCGGGCAGCGTTATCAGCTTTGGCCTCCACAGCATGCACCCTGTGACTCAGAGTTTTGTCTTGCGAGTGTTTGAGGCATTTCTTCAATCAGCCTCAACTTTTGCTTTCCCAGGTTGTTTGTCTTAGTTTCTCACAGGCCTGGTTTCTCATCTCTCACAATTTGTGCTTGGGATTGCCTCGACCCATGTGCAGGACCTTGCACTAGGCCTTGTTAAACTTCATGAGATTTGCACAGGCCCACCTCTCAAGCCTGTCCAGGTCCCTCTGATGGCACATCCCTTCCCTCCAGTGTGTCAACTGCACCACACAGCTTGGTGTTGTTGGCAATGTTGCTGAGGGTGCACTCAATCGCACTGTCTATGTCACCAACAAAGATGTTAAACTGCACAGGTCACAATACCAACCCCTGAGAAACACCACTTGTCACTGGTCTCTACTTGATCGAGCCGTGGACCGTAACTCTTTGAGTGTGACCATCCAGTCAATTTCTTATCCACCAAGTGCTCCATCCATCAGGCCCATCTCTCTGATCTCGAGACAAGGATATCATGTGGGCCATTGTCAAATGTTTTGCACAAGTCCAGGTAGATGACTTGAGTTGCTCTTCCCTTATCCATGAACCCTGTAACCACATAGTAGAAGGCCACAAAATATGTCAGGCATGATTTGCCCTGAGTGAAGCCATGTTGTCTGTCACCAATCACCTCTTTATTTTCCATGTGTCCTAACATAATTTCCAGGAGTATCCACTCCATGATCTTGATGGGCACAGAGGTGTGACTGACTGGCTTGTGTTTCCTGGGTCTTCTTTTTTACCTGTTTTAAAACTGTGAGTCGTTTCCCCTTTCCCAGTCAGCAGGAACTTCACTGGACTGCCACGACTTCTCAAATATGATGGATAGTGGCTTAACCACTTCATCCACCAACTCCCTCAGGACCTGCAGATGCATCTCATCAGGTCCCATGGCCTTGTGCACCTTCAGGTTCCTTAGATGGTCTCGAGCCTGATCTTCTACTATAGTGGGCCATTCTTCACTTTTTCAAGTCTCTGCCTTTGCCTTCTGTGACTTTGGTGGTGTGGCTGGAGTCCTTGTCGGTGAAGACTGAGGCAAAAACTCATTGAGCACCTCAGCCTTCTCCATGTCCTGGGTAACCAGGTCTCCCTTTCCTTCTGGACAAGGCCTGCATTTTCCCTAGTCCTCCTTTTATCACCAGTGTACCTGTAGAAGCTTTTTTCTCTTGCCCTTGACATCCCTGGCCAGATTTAATTCTATTAGGGCTTTAGTTTTTCTAACCTGATCCTGCGATTCTCAGATGATTTATCTGTATTTCTCTGGGGCTACCTGTCCTTGCTTCCACCCACTGTAGGCTTGAAAGATAAGAAAAACAAAGACAAGATTACTGTGGCCCAACTTCACAAAGGACTTGCAGAAAATTCAAATGCTTGTATTGGAAAATGTTTTCTACAAAATCCTCTCCTGACTTCTTAGATACTAAAGGATAAAGGGCTGCTTCTTAACACCAAAGTCCCAAACACTCTGAGGGGGCTCAGGTGCTCTGAACATCCCCGCACTGGCAGTGTCACTGCTCTTATCTGATTCCATCTTGAGCATTGTCAGAGCCCTCATGGAAGTTGTCGTACACCCTCTTTCTCGAAGGCTGGTAAACATGTGGTCAGCAACCCCACACACTTGAAAAGGGAGAGCAATAGCTACCAGCAGGAGAACATTTATCACAGAATGATCCCTCCAATTTTTATTGCCAGTCCTGGTGCTCAGAAATCTCCACAGAGATTTCTTTAATACTTTACAATATTTCTCTCTTTCGACCCTTCCTTCTTCCATCCATAGTTAAGCTCTTTGTGTTTCACAGGCTATAAGTTACATCTTTAGCCTTCCCTTAGGCAAAAAACATGGTATCAGCTCTATTTTCTGTAGTAATACTTCTGCCACTCCACAGATGTCCAAAGTCTCTTTTTTCTCAGATGATCTAATGTGGTTTTAGTTAAAAGCAGAGCAGTTGTTTTCATGTTGGTCTTAGCTTATGTTGTTCCCATTTCAGCTCTGACAGAGAACTTGTATGCCTGAAATCTTACCTAGTTTTTATTATTAATCATATTCCAGTTATATCAGCTCATCTAATCTTCTCCCTACATATTTGGCTTATTTTCAAGCCTGTGACTACAGTCATTCAGAAACACAGTTGTGGTACAGTTGGGTACCTGATTTGCACATGGAGCTCTAGTTGGTGGACTGAGTTCTCAGAGCAGCTGTATAAGCTACAGGGCTAACACCCAGCATGGCAGTCTGACAAAAAGTTAAACTGGCTGATTTTATTTAGCCAAGTTAAAAATGAAACAAGAAGAAAGAGAGAAAGAAAGAAAAATATCACCAAAGTTAAATCAATATGTGACTCTTGTTTTGAAATATGACTGTTCTGGGACATACTTGCACTGAAGAAACAGAAGACATGCATTTGAAGAGATTTAATTATCTTATTTCTATTTAATATGTATGCTAGGGGTGAGAGGATTCTTTTCTTACATACATTATATAACGGAAAGCACTATTTCTGTAATTCAAAAAGTCTTGCTACAGTTATTGTTTCCAAACTAGTAAATTTTAGTAGTTTGGAACATAACTTTAAAATTTTGTTCTAAATTACAAAAATACGTGACAATTTTTTAAAAATCACTGTTTACAAATATTATAAAAGCACCTCTGAAATGGACAAGTAATTTAGAAATATTGTTATTTGTTTGGTGTTTTAAAGTCCTATTAGTGTTTCCAGCATTTAAAATATGCAAAAATGATTATGTATCAATCAACACAGATAAAACGCTTTTCAGGATAAGACAATTTCACTCTCTGTCAAGAAAACTGTTATTTGAGGTAGCCTGGATAGAAACCTGCTGTTTTTTTGTATTATATTTGTTTTTCCTGCTGGTTTATCCAGCTGTATATTCGGTAAGTTCATTTCAATAGTATTGCAAAGGGATCTCTTGACAGAAAGAGCACTGCAAGAAGAGCTTGGAAAATAAACCTAGAAACATTGCAAGAGTAGTCTTACCATTACACAGTCACTTTACACCTGTGACAAAAGCTGTGTGCCAACTGTTTTCTTAATTTTACTTCACATAAAAGGACAAAAGACATCAAGAGAAAATCTAGTACTTTCTGAATGGAATATGAGTGTCCGACACTAAAAGGGTTTTAAATCATTCCTAGGTCTATTTCATGTTATAACCCCAAAATCCATCTCAGTCAACACATTCCACAGATTTAGAATATGCCTTAATCAAAAAAACACATAATGTTTAGAAACATGGTACCATGAAACAAAGGGAGAGGTACGTGATGGGGGAGCACAGCCAGAGCAGGCTGTACAGGAAACACGGCTGAAATCGGAATATTGACTTGCACTCCTAATGGCACAGCAGGAAGAACATCATTGCTGAACAGTCTTGCTATTAATTCTGTTGCCTACATGGGTCATAGCTGCTAAATTAACTGTCTTTAGTGATATATTAAGTTCTCAAGGTTCGTGACAGATTTCGTTCCTCATCTGTTTTGAAGCTGACAGCAGCCATTTCCACCGCTTCTGCAAATCACACTGAAGATATAGACTTTGTGTGTATGACAACGACTTTTAGTGTTACAGCTGACATAGAGGATTCTCAGTTATTAAAAAAAGAAAAAAAAATCAGCATCCTTAAGTGAGTTATCACACTGAGTAAGAGTGTTGATTGTGACAGTTTAAAATCCTTTTGCAGTATGTTAATGGAACCAGATCAAGATATCCTCAAATGGTTATATCATTTGTCTTATTTCTACTAGAACTTGATGATCCTATATAGCTAAAGAAAAGAAAAGCACTTCCTTGCTCTTTGGATTACTTTATTAAAATTGCTCCCTCCCTCCATCCCCAGATCAATGCATGTTCACAAACACACACATAGTGCCCTTACAGTTGTTTCTTGAACCCATCTGCATCTGTTTAGGTGAAAAAGAGTTAATATTTTCAATGTTTGCTCCATGAAAACATCCTAATCTGAAAAAACAGTCACATTTCCTGATGCTATGTAGCTTTACATACAGTAAGAATACTTAGCTCTGAAGAAACCACATGGGTAATTGCATACATTGTGTGCATGGTTTACAGAAATAGAAATAAAGAACCAGGCCTTTGCCATGCTTCAGGTTCAATGAAAGAACCAAGTGTTATTTTAAAGAGAAACAGTTAATAAGCATTATTTCATAAGCTTAATACTTTATTGGGTTGATACAATAAAACAGCTCTCACTTGTATAAAAATACTGTTCAGCTTGACTCAGATCAAAGAATAGATTTTTTTTTTTGTATAACATGGAGTCGGTTTGGAGGCATGAATTTCGAAAGTGGAAAGGTGTCTAATTATACTGATCCAACAGACTGTGCTAAGAGTAGCACTAATGAATACTTTTTAAAGTTATAAACTGAAAACTATTTGTGCCATTAGCAAATGCCACAAACACAATGGAAAGACCTTTGTTTATTCCAATATTTTATCTAAATTCAAATGTGAACAGGTTATCCTGAATTTGCTAGGAAAAATTGCATCAATTTTTCATTTCTTTATAATGTCAGTAGTACAAATTATAACATAAATAAATGTTGGTATTTTTGTAGACCATAATATCTACTAATACAAGCAAGAGCAGGCTGAATAGCTGAAGAAAGTAGAAACAAAGTAAAAATCAAAATTTTCTTCCTTTAAAAGCTTAAATTTAGAAGGAACACATTATAAATTCTTAACAAAGTTGGTCCATCTAATATCATAGACTATTTTGAAAACATACTTCAGTTAATAAACACAGCTGGAATAACAGAATAGAAAAGAAACAAGTTGTATCTTCATCCAAAGTAAAAAACCCCACATGCCTGCCATGAAAGACTGGCCCAGTTTTTTGGTTCAAGGTTTTCATGATCTGAGTAGCAACCCTTTAGACCAAAATTTGTTTTTATTTATTTATTGGGGATAAAAGGAAAATTACTTTCACATTAAAAGTTACTGCCCTTAATAAAGGCAGTTAAGGAGAAAACCTAGTTATTTTCATAAGTAATAGTTACTGCATTGGCATAACCAGCCATTTTCCACACCTTTTCTTGTAGAAGGAGTTGGAGTTTGTATGGGAAAAAGTGCTAGAGAGAATGAACTAAAATCAATGTTTTTTTTTTCAGTCTGAGTCAGCATCCACAGGGTTCCACAAAAAGTCCCTGAGGAACTTACAACACAACAGGTTGTGGTGATGTTTACCTTAAGCAAAGTGTGAGACTTTTATTCTTTCATAATCTAAGGGAATTTGTGAAGAATTCAGCCTTACTAGTTAGTTCAGAAACAGCAGAGGCAAAATAAATTGCCATTTCTTACCAGAGAGTGCAAACACACAAAAAAATGTAATTATGATTAATAATACCAGTTCAAATACAGCTCTCAAAAAAACATTATTCTGGCACTGTAGACAGGAAATACATACATTGTAAACATATCAGCTAACATGATTGTGGAATCTGCATGTTTGAATGATGCTGCATAATAATATTTCATACCTCAAAAATATACAGCGCATCTTCCTGTAAATAAAATAATTTCTCTTTAATCCTGGAAGCTCAGAAACTACCAAATACTCATTTGAATGCAATAGTCTGAATTATAAAATATTAACAATTGCTAAATATTCTGAATCTATTTCTGCTTCTAAGTTAGAGTGAAAAAGGTACTGCAGATTGTTTCCATTATCCTAATGTTACTAGGCATCAGCAATTTTTAAATGTCAGAAAATTGACCAGATTCTATCCTTGATCTTGCAGCTCGCAAAAATAAATATCTTATCTGTTAAATGGAGAACGGATGCCAGTGGCAAACAGCTTCAAAGGAAGTTTCCTAAACATAGATATTTGAATTCATATCCAGACACATGAGTGAATGACCTGATTATACAAAGAAGATATGATTTTTACTGAGCTTAGTGCAGTGCTTAGAATACATAGGGGTAAAAAAAAAAATAAAATAAAATAAAAAAATTTATTGTAGTTCTGAGTTTTTCATGCATGAATATAGAAACAATTACTAAATTCTAGTTCCCATTGGAAACATGCAATGTCATGTTATTTTAATTATATAGAAATATATAATATATTTATGTAATTACATTGTTGTAAGAAAAACCTAGAAAATGGTTTAACAGAATAACCAAGAAGTGGACCAGAGGTCTTCATACAGAATTCAAACTTATAGTCTCTTTATGTTCTATAATATTAAAGAGCCATGTAGAGAATGTGGAATGATTAATTACACCTGAACATCTGTAGAAATTTGAGGGCTGTTTTATTCTCTGATTCACTCTAGCATCCTACAGAGGAGACCTGCTCTCCAAGATATGCTATACTCTCTGACGGAGTTCTTTTGTATCAGGATATCCTTCCAACTGAAATCAAAGCCGGTCCATTTCAAACCTAAGAGGGGTGCTAACAGATTTACAATAAGTTCATGAATGTAAATCAAACTCATACCACAGGTGCTATCAAATTATTTTGTTGTTTAAATAGCACACTTTCTCTGCTAGAACACCTTCAAAAAATGAAAAATAAAGGAAAATTTTAAATGGCCTTACTATAATAAGGCACCTTCTTTACAATGCAAAGCTCAAACACTCCATTCTTAGCAATACGCATTCTGTGCTTTGCATAATAATTCATAGTTATACATCTTACATAAAGAAAATAATCTAGAGTGAAATAATTCTAAAATAGTTTCATTGCTAATAATATAAATCAGATTTCAAATCCTTGGAGGGAGGATTATAGCGAGACACACAGAGTATCATTCTATGCCAGTATTTAATTTCTAACATTTTCAGAAAACTTTATTTATATATATATAAATAAAGTATAAAAAAAGACCACCAAGAAAATAATGATTCAGAATCTGCTGGATTCTTCCAACATGCCTTTGGAAAGGTAAAACATATGTATTTAGCTTTACCTTTGGAAACATGTACATAGATAACCTACATAATTACAAAATTAATTTTCCCTCTTTAGAATAATTCTAAGACAGTACATGGCTTATATCTGCTAACTCTACTGTGTATACTTACAGACATCTGCACAGACATCTTGTGAGGAGAAAGAAATGTGGCTGCTGTTTCAAAAAATACTACCATCATCCCAGACGATGGGACACGGAAGAACAGCACAATCTTAATCTCTATCTGCAAGAAGAATTAGCTTCTGTTACCATTATAGCTGGTGAGAGATTTATAATCCATTACTCAGAATGCTGTAAAATGAGAGCAAGGGGAGAAAAGACCAGTAAAAGAGTTGGAACTTTATCAGTTTGAGAACACGTGGTCAATGAGTAAAAGTGATTTTTAGCACCTGAGATGAGCTGTGGTCACCTTGACTGTATTTGACAAGGAGTGGATAAGTTAGAGGAAACTGATAATGTATGTTTGAATCTATGTAATCTATGTAATCAGATTGGCTTTGAGAAAAATAAAAAAAAAATGCACTAGACTGAAGTACAGATCCCTCGGGATGAAATATCCCAGACTGCTAAATCTGAAATTTCTGTGTTATCTCGAAACAGTGGAGAAAATTTTGCTGTCATTTAAATTGTTTGTCAACCTGAAAACATCCTTAATAATGTTTATTAATAAAGTAGTTTATTCAGAAATTAAACCCTAAGGATAATACTTGTAGCCAGAGTTTATAATATGTTCACTTACTGTAGGTTATTAATTTCTAAGACTTAGCTCTTGGATATACTTACAGTGTAAATAGCAGAGCTGCTGGAAAACTTAGGAAAAACACTTTTAGTAGAAAATTTCTAATGAAATTAATCAGATCTTCACCTGACCCAGCATGAAACATAGTAAAACTGGAGAGATGAGGCCCAGAGCACAAGTAAGAAATCAGTTAGAGCACTGATTTAGAAAGTAGGATATACATGTTCAGTTTTTAAATTCCTTGGCTTATATAAAATATGCATGAGAGTCTTAAACCTGGGTCCTCCACTTTCCAACTGGAGTCTACCAAGCAGTGGGTTACTCAAGTCTTGCTGATAAGATGCTGGTTTTCTCATTATCAACGTCAAATGGAAATGAATGATGAAATATCAAATTTTTTCATAAAATCCATTTCTATTTTCAGGCTAACTGCAGCTGACCATGCAGTATCTGTCTCTAAAGTGGACAATGAACTTATCTGTCTTTTTGTGTGCCTGGTTCCCACATGAGTATATTGGTCAAGAATAGATGATAGTAAGACTCCTTTTTTTTGGAATACTGACATTTACATAAAACAGATCTACCAAAAGTCTCTGGAGAGTTTGAATTCAAAGTAAAATGAAAGAAAGTCAATATAGTTGTTATCCAACTACTGCAGAATATGAATCATTAATAAGCACTGAAATGTCAACATTAGACAATTTGTTGTTATTTTTCTTGTCCTTAAAACAGCCACAGCTTAGTTTGTTCACTTCATTCTACCAGCTCAGCGATATTAAGAGATTCTACAGATATAAAGTGAATTTACAGGAAAGCAGAATAAGGCCAAAATATAGTGACCTCCAAGCAATTACAACTAAATAGGGAGGAAAATGAATGACACATCAAAGCATCAGCTTCAAAGACATTCCCAGGTGGCTCTTTTCAGAATATGTGTCACAGGAATTGTACAATAAGGTGTTTGAACATTTCTATACAAGCAAAATTTTAAGAATCCCTATCAGGGTAAAAAAATGTCCACTAAAATAAATAAATAAAATTACTGTGTTGAAGGACAGCTGAAAATCCAAAGTCAATGTATTCCAAATATATTTGATAAAAGGGTGAAAAATAGAAGAAATAGTCTGGTTCCAGCTTTTCCAAGGGAAGGTGTTGTGAAGGGAAAGAACTGTGATACTATAAATGCATATCAACATTTAAGAGACATGTTTTTGCCTAAAAAAAAGAGAGAAAATATTATATAGCAGACTATGGCTTTTGCTAGACTTAATTTCTGAAACCATGTGAGAATCACCTTGGTAAAATTTATAGCTGCAGTCGGGGATTTAGTAGGATATAAAATTCCAGAGGGAAAATTGACAAGATGAACTAACATGGCACAAACCACAGTGGAGTCCAACAGATGATCAGTTGATTTTTTGTGATGTCTGGAATAATCTATGTAGAAACAACCTATGACAGTAGCTGCACTGACTGAGAATAAGCCTCTGTTGTGATTACAGTGGGCAGCTGCAGTCTGAACTTGAGATAAATTTGCAATTTTCTGCTAAACTTGAATAAGTCAAAGAAGATAAAATATTTGAGTGAAACTTAGGAGTATAACACTCATTTTTATAAAACTGAACTTACAGTTCTTAGGTGCCTGAAATATAAATAACCATCTGGGTTACTGATGTTAGCCTCCACTTCTGAAATCCTTGTCCTCATAGAAAGGAGTAAGAATTGTCGTGGACAGAACCTTCCTATCTTTGTATGTATGTATAATATCCCAGTCACTGCAACGTGAAGGCACATAATTCACTTGAAAATCTGGGAGTTCAGCTTTGCAACACTGACATACTTTTCAAATTTTTGTATTCAGATTTTCCTTGTATGGAAAGAGTACAGTTTTTTGTCACAATAGCTTAGTGAGCTATAAAGTAGTTAGGAACCTATATAACTTCAGAAGTAGATTCTGGTTTTCAGTGTTTCCATCAGCATTTACAATTATTGTTATGATAAAGTGTTCAAAATAGAAACTATATGCTGAAATGAAATATTATAATAAATTTGAATATTTTGTTAATCCACATAATATTGGAATTTTTCTCCTCACCACAACCAAACTAAAGACAAATTAAAAAAAAAGTATACCCAGCTGCCAAAGTTAGAACCTACTCTACAGAAAAGCCAGTCTCAAACTCTCAACTTTCCTTAAATTTTAGCATTTTTTTATTATTTAATTATGTCATTATTATCCATTGTGAAATGAAGTTTGTAATATTCCTTCTAAAACAGTAAGAAAAGCTAAAACAAAAACTCTTTTAGCATCTCAGGGTCTTTTCTATTATGTATTAAATAATTTATATTGTCTTTATGGAAAAAGCAAAATCTTATCTTAAAAATGGTTTTTGTTGATATTTTTAGTTAAATGTTCACAATAGTGATTTTTATTCAAAAAAATTTGAAAGTTCTTTTCAGGGACATCCATTTTCACTAATCTAAATGCCATATGAGGATTGTAATGTTTTTGTCAACATAGATGTTTCTGTAATATCCTTATTTCACTCATGGAACTGGTAAGCTCGATGCAATGGCTGAAGTTAATTTAAACATTTGCCAATATTTGTGTACATTTCATTAAGATCTCAGTTAATGAGCTCATAAACAACATCTAAAAAGGTAAATTTGTTTTAAAATTTCAGGCATACAAGAAAAGATTACGTCTGTCACATACAGCTGTGGGCCATGGTTTTACTACCATGCCCATGTAAATAAGGATTAATTTTGCTTAACGACTGGAAAGTACTTTACAAAACCGTAACTAAGAAAAACAATAAGAAAATATTGATGGTGTAATTTGCTTTGTGTCTGTTTTAGATAGGAAAGACAGTATTCCAAGTAAACACAAAAGTCCACATATATGTATAAACAATATTAATGTCAAGGCAATTTAGGACATATTCACAGAAATCAGTAAGTTAAAGTGTAATGCGAAATAAATATCAAATCAAGTACTGTAGAAAAATGTTGACACCACTAATGATTTTAAGAACTCTAGGACTGAATGACTAGTTATTTTATCCACTAAAAGTCAATAATTTTGAAGTCCAAGGAATAATAGGGACATCTTCGTGTTGCAAATAAGGGTTCATAAACCAACTAATTTTGTGAAAGGGAACATGGGGGTAATATGTTGGGGGAAGATTTTTGTTCCTTAACCGCTGACATAATTCAGTCTGAAAATGAAGGCTGCTTTTTCAGTCTGCTCTTTCCCTGCTAAATTGTCAAGAAAAGGTGAATGCCCCTTGGATGTTTCTTAGTTGAACTTCTACAGAGTTGCAACAGCATCTTCAAGTTCAGATAGATGTAATTTGCATCCCTCTCTTCCAGCATGTGCAGGCCTGTTCTTTAATTTCATATGAGTCTTTCTCCTACAAACTCTGACTGTGACTTTTAGAACATGTGAAGTCCTTTGGAACACCTAAGTGCAAACCAAATGGTGACAGCAAATTAATTTCAATTCAAACCAATACACTGTCAAGTTATTAGAAAGACATATCCCTGATGCCCTAGATTCACTGCTCAAGTTCATTGATTTATCAGGTTGAACTCTTAACAGACAGCATCTCTGGGGAAAAGACTACAACAGAAGAAGTACTTTCCAATTTGAACTTTCACAATTGAACTTGCAATGTGTGGTGTAATATGTGATTAATACCAACTAGGTAAAAGATCATTAGAAATATGAGTTTTCAGATTGGCATACCAAAGACATTTTCTTCAAGAGGAACTCAAGGTACTGCTGTCATATTCTTGTCTTTTTTTAGTTTACACACTAGACCTGCAACAGTTTGTTAGGAATTTACTGTTTATATGCTCTCACTAATAATATATTTGGTTCTGCATACAATCTTAGATTTTTCCCCCTATAAAAATTCTTAATAACAAACAAAATTGTACATATATAAAATAGTTTTTTACCTTGAAGCCCTAACATTATAACATCTTTTGGATGAAGGACACTAAAGTTGTAATAAAGTGTACTAAATTGTACAAGTGTGTATTAAATAACTGCTTTCTTCTAGATCATTTTTATAGTTTTAATGATATTTCAAACAAAATTAAAAACTTACCAGAAAGTCTCAGAACATTTGAGTTTCCCAAATGCTGATATGTTTTGAAGACTATATTTTTCAAGTCACACACACTGTTATCAACACTAACTGAATATTCCAGCATTCAAGTGCATGAATGTAAGAAAGAAAATCACTCCTTCTCTATAGGCTGTAAAATGAAATAAGTGTAGTGTTGTGATAAGAAATCATACTGTGTGACATTCAGGAAGAGAAGTCCACTTTAAAAAATACAAGATAAATTATTTATTTCTTCTTTGTTATCTAATCACGCCTCATTCATTCTTGGGTTGGATGAGATTAACATGCTGGATCACATCTGCAATTAAAAAAAATTAACCCTACTGGCAGTCTGCATCAGTACATCAGGAAAAGGTTCAGAAATACAGTTCCAGTGGGTTTATGGAACAAGCTGTCCTCAACACTGTTAAGGCTGCAGGTCACTGGCCTGTGGTTACACTAACAGAATGGGACATGGAATCCTCTGGACATGACATGAAGATCTGCTGGACATGACAGCCAAGAGTGTGGGTTCAGACAAGAAGAAGGGATAGCACTAAGTAGATGGTGGCATCTCACAGGTGGCTACAGGAGTCAAGCCTCACAGGTAACTGAAGAGGGCCACTGGGGACCTGCCACTAATACCATATGGGACAAGATTACCTAGGTAAAGGTATCAAAAATGCCAAATCTGGGTATAGGTTTCTCAAAACGGGAACTGGCAGAGGAAAAAGTAATTAGGGGCAAGTTGTTTACCTGAGAGAAGGGTGGGGCAGAGTGAGGTAAAAGAGTGGAAAAAAGGAGGGTCAAATGGTAGGAGAAAAGATAGTAAATTGAAGAAATCCTGTAAGCAGGTCAACACAGGAGTCCCTATCAAGAAGCCTTGCACTTGCTCAGTACTGCTGGAGCAGGGCAATAATTCAGACCTATTGCTCTGGCTATACAGTAAAAATTGGTGTGCTTCTATGGTCAGGAGCGCTGGGGTGGAAGTAGAGAGGGGTGGAAGTTTTTCCTATGTAAGGGAACGCTGTGTGGATAGATCAAGTATCCTAGTACCACCAAACTTGTGCTCATTCTAGGCCTGATAGCCTTCATAACACACAATACATTGTACCTAGGTATCACAACAAAACATTGCTAAATTCTGAAGCATGGAGTTTTCAGACCCCTTTCAGAAATATTCCGTTAAATTACAATAATTCCTATGTTCTTGAGAGAGATGTTGATAAGCAATTTTCTAAAGCTTTTTTAATGCTAATTTAATTATGGCAAGGCTTAGATAACTTTGGAGTGTGACATCCAAAAGATTTCTTTGCAGAATATCAATGAATTAAGAAGAGTGGGTGTTATTTTTACTTGGTTTGGAGAAGTATCATCAAAACTATACAAATGTGTTACTAGGATAATAATCTTGGTTTGGGTGAAAAGGAAATTATATGAGATAGACTCACAGTTGTCTCATAATTTTGCAACACACAGTCGTCTAATAATGTTCAAAATAGATAATTGTTATAAGTCAAAGAAATAAATCAAGACAGCTGGATTAGAATGTTGGGATTTGGTTTATTTATTAGTGTTTTGTTTTGGGTTTTTTTTAATATCAAATATTATCTGGAACATGTATTTCTTACAGTAAAATACTTCAGACCTGAATGGTAAATAAGCATCTCAGAACACATATTAAGCCTAAAAAGGATATAAGCATAAAATAAACAAACTAACAAACAAAAGGACTCAGAAGAGAAAGATAATTTTAGTGATCAGTAAGAGATCCCAGAGGATTCAGTGTTTTAAAGGACTTAAACCCAAATAGGAACAGTTTCTTCAACCATATAAATTTAATAAAAATTAGTAAAAACACAACGGCAAAAAGATGTGGGTTTTTTTTTTTTTTTCAGGGAAAATATTAAAAACAATCAACTATACTTATATTTTTCCCTCATGTTTTTCTAATAACATTGATGCTTATATTGATCCTATAGATAAAATAAAAATTAATGCACAGAAATATACATTCATGCTGGAAAAGAAGTTGTAAATGAGTAGGACATGTTTATATTGAAAGAACAAATTAAAACCACAAAGTTGTCGAATCTATGTGTCAAAACCACAAAGTTGTCAGATCTATGAAAACAATTTTTAATAGTAAGATATAATTATATCAAGAGAGGAAAGAAAGGATCTCAGCAGTCAAGACTTGAGAAAATATATGGAAGAAATATGCAAATAAAGAGTAAAAATAAATGGAAGCATCTCATAAGAAAGCGATGTGATCAAAAATATGGGGGTTTTTCAGATCTATCATGGATAAAATAAATAATAAAGCACTAAAGAAAATACAATAAATCTTTAGATTTTAGGTCATTTGATACAATGAGATATAGAAAAATATTTGACATGAAGGTTGGAGTCAGCACAAGCATTATAAACTTTCAAAAAATTGTTTAAAGATGAAATGACAACAGTCATATTGAAAGGAAAAATATAGAACTGCAAATAGAATAATTGTGCAAGTCATAAGGAATATCTTGGGACTGATTGCATTTAACATTTCCTTAATGACCTTGGCAAAACAAGTGCTTAAGAAATCAGATAAAAATTTGTAAGATACAATCAATGCAGAGGGTAAGCAGTATTTCATACTAAACTTTCGGATAACCGTGAAGGCAGAATAATGGAAAAGAAGTTAAACTTATTGGTATAAGTTTATATATATGGTGGGACTCAGTAGTAGTTTTTTGCCAGCACAAATATTGATGAACCAAAGGCTTTCCTTGTTTCCAAAGCAAAGTTTCATTTTTAGGCTTTACCTACAGCTCTGTAGAACTGAGCTATGTGATCTAGGAAATCATCCTATTTCTATGTTAAGCTCTTAGACTCAAGAATTTTTCACTTCAGTGAATACTGTGATTTAATTACAAGAAATCATTTAATTTGGTTTAAATTTCCCACCTTACAATTGAATTAAATGTTGTCTGTTCCTGACACAGAAGATCTTTTTTTTTATTTCCAATGTTGTTTTTCTGATTTGTAAAGCAAAGGATCCCAATCTTTCCATATCAAAGCTTTTTCAGCATTACCATTTTCATAATATTTTTTAATTCCTCAATATCTGGGTTAGCTTCCTACTTTGCTATTGCTGTCAAACAAATGATAAAACCTGAATCACCTTTCATTAGCTCATGCTTACATTCATTTCTATATCATTCCACCAAACTTTTATTTCTCTACATGATGGAAAGTCTAGGTATTGCAAGTCTGAAATAACCCCACAAAAACCCAAACATGTAAAACTTTATTTGAAAAAATTGCTATATTGTGGCAAGATTTAGCTGAGTAAAAGAGAAAATGAGAAAGAATTTGACTGTGTTCTTTTTTTTTTTTTTTTTTTCTTGTCAGTTGAATGTAATTATGCTGAATAAGGTGTCAGGTAGTTTTATACCTAATCATAGCATAAAACAAATTAATCTAAAAATACTGAAATAAATAAATTAAATACATAAATTAGGTCAGATTTATTGTCACCAAAGGAAGCAATCATGTGTATGCATTTTGGGGGGATTTGTTTCCCGTCTAGGCACTTGCTACAGAGACTTTTTAAACCATTTTGGTGGTGGTGGTGGTGGTATATTTCAGACCCTAAATGTCTCTTTTCTTTAATGTTTTTTTATTCAAATCTCTGTTGCAAATACAACAGTGTCAGCACATGATCAACACTTTATACTCTCATCATCACAGCTTGTGAACTATTTTACGTAAGTCAGAAAACCCTTCTTCCCATTATTTCTGCAGTGTCAGGTATGAAGACGAGTCACTTTCTTATTCTCTCCTGACAAGATTTATGAACCAAACCACAATGGAACATTTTAAAGAACTGTTATCTTCACAACCACCATGAAATTCCAGAACCTCTGTTGAAATAAAGGGTACTACACTTTTGTCTTTCTAGGACATAGGTAATCCATGCTATTATAATTCACTCTAATGTAATGGGTTGACCTTGGATGACTGTCTGATGCCCATCCAGCTGCTCTCTCATTCAACCTCCCCAACAGGACAGTGGGACAAAATAAAACAAAGATATAAAGGCAGGGTGATTACTTAACAATTGCTGTCAAAACAACTCAGCTTGGTGAAAATGAATCTAATTTATTACTGATTAAAATATATTAATAGGGTAAGAATCAAGGATAAATACTAAAATAGATGTCCCCCACTCCTATTCTTTCCAGGCTCAACTTCATCCCTTCATTCCTGACTCCTTTGCCACCCTCTGCCTGCACAGGGGGATGGGGAGTGGGGAGTTGTGACCAGTCCTTAACAGCTCCTCTCTGTTGCTCTTCCTCCTCTCACTTCTCCAGCATGGGTTTTCTCCACAGACTTCAGTCTATCCAGCTAAATCTTCTCCAACATGGTCTCTTCAGTCAACATCTCCAGCATCTGAAGTACCTCCTCTGTCTCTTCTCTCACCTTGGGGCCTGAAGGGCTGTTTCTCTGACATTTTCTCCTCACTCCTCTCACTGTTGCATGGTGTTTTTTACCCTATCTTAAATAGGGTGCCACCACCTTGACTGAGGGGCCCAGCCATGCCCTGTGGTGGGTCTGTTAGAGCCAGGTGGAGCTGGCTGTGTTTGGCGCCCCGACCTCTCCTCACAGAGGTAATGCTGTAACCCCCCACTGCATCTCATACACTTGAAATGGCACTTTTAAAAATTAAAGTTCACTTGATAAAATAGTTATTTGGGTTTAGACCATTAAGGAGGCCATGGTTTTCTCAATCTTAATAAGAACAGATTACATTTCAGTTCTTTTCTATAACAATTGGATTACAGTTAAGGATTTCTAGGGAGTTCTTTAATGTTCTGCGACAAATCTTTCCATTTCAGACATCCATCTTCACTTTCATTAGAGCTTTTGAAATATTCAGGTCTTAATTTTTCATGCTTCCTTATATACAGTTCAATGCTGAAAATGAATCTAAAAACATAAGGTCAATGATGAAAAATTATTTCATAGAGTGACACCTTGTAACAATTCTGTTAGAGAAGAAAAAATAATTAAAAAAAAAATATTATATTCGGGGGCCTGGTAAGTACTGGGGTACATTATACACAGACACATGCGTACAAACACACAAGATATGTGTTTTCTAGTTTTACATGGCATTCTATGATGGTGACTACTAAGCAAGCACAGACAGTGACAGACATCTGCCAGTCCACCCTTGTGAGTAATAGTTGAACTGAAACTGAAATACCAGTTCAGACCTCACCTGGCTTAATGACAGAATATTACTTTGTAATTAGATGTTACTGAAGGAAGGAGCATTTAGCTCCTAGACAATAGCTGTCTACAGGCTGAGTAAGCAGTGTCAAAAGTGACGTTAATTGACACTTAGTCTAGTATTCCTAGCAGAAAGGCAAGGACCAAACAAATGCTGAACAGATGCTGACTTATTTTTGTCACTAACAGAGGTTTGAGCTGCACTGTTAACACACCTGTGAAAATCTTATATTTTAGCAATACAACGATAAAAACCCACAGAAGATCAATCTATAAGATACCTTCAATTTACAGTAAAGTCTCTTTCTACCCACCATCAATTGCATCATAACAGCTTTATAATCCTTCCTCGAATCTGACAGGTTTGCCAGACCCTGTAATTTCAGATCTGTGTATCTCACCTTGATTATACATATATATATATATATATATATATATATATATATACACAAAATAATATTAGTGGTACCCAGTTTCCTCTGTATCTGTTACCTGTGCCCATCCTCCAGACATCATACAATATCCCTAATCTTGATAATAGTTCTTAGAGGGCACCTGCTTGCACTAATAACATTTGAAATCCCCCGTGTTGTAGGTGAGCGCTTAGAGCTTCCCAAAATAAAACTCACGCAACTTGTCCCCTGCTTACAGAAAGAAATTGTAACAATTTAGTTAAATCAATTCTTAAATTGATTTAAACTAGTGAAATCCCTTGTGTGGATGCTCTTAAATTGGCTTAAGGGTGGCTAATATTGACGTATCTCATTCATTTTGATCTAGAATTTAATTCTATTAAATTGGTTCAAATTCTTTGTATACACTGGAGCCTCAAGTCTAGCAGTCCAAATTGAATTTCACATTTCAGGGTCAATGGATCTCAATGAAGGTAGGACCTATAATGACACAGCAATTTTAGAAATTACTTCTGAGGGGCCACAAAGTAACAACTGCAAAAAATAAACAGAAGTTTTAAACTAGACATTCTGAAGATTTTATATAAGGCATACATTTTTAAAAATTCTGAACAAACTAGGATGGTGATATATAGAGCAAAAAATTTTTGAGAAAATGATGGCAAAATGAAATATATGCCATGCATTTTTCTGTTTTTCTTTCATTTCCAGAGTAAAATTGCCTGCTGACTATTGCTGGGCCCATCAGGCTTGGCACAATACTGAGAATGAAGACAGGCATGGCCATCTGTCAGAAATGGTTCCAGCTCATCACAATTTCTAGTCTCCATTATGTGCAAGATAAAAGTACCTGTGCCTGTTTTGGGTGCAGAACCAGGAGAATTACAGGTGAGAGAAAATAAAAATAAAATTTTAAAATTTCCTTTTCCCAGAGCCAGTGACAATTTTTTCTCAACACATAGAAAACAGTAGTCTTTCTACCCTTTTACAGTTCATCCCCACTTCCAGCTGCTTCAAATTTGCTATTACATTCAGTCAAACATGAATATATACAGCCTACTTTCAAGACTTCCTCAATAATGCAGGCTGGCTCTAGAATAAGAAATACCTTGAGTGAGATAGGGTATAAGAAGAAAGTATGAGGAAATAATAAACAAAGAGCCTGAAATCTGTCTATTGTTTCAAATATTAAAGCTCCTTCCCATTATCAATTTCAGCCTGGCAAAATTTGCTAGTTACTCCTCAGTTAACACTGATAAATTTGCAGCTGCACAAATGCCGCTTCTTCCTCTGATTTTGGCTTCAGTGTGTTACTGCTAGATTTGGATCAAGATGGAAGGCACGAACCCTCTCTGCCTGGCACAGGCTCCTTTGCTTATAGTCCCAGCCGCTTTGTTTCATTCTTCTGTGTCAATGGAATTTAAAATATAAAAAATTATTTTCCTACTGGTTACTCTGAAAGGCCCAATGTAAATCAAGGTGTCTTTTGAATGCATAGAGATATGGTCCCAAACAAAAGCAGTTGCTATGGGAGCAGAGCACAGTGCCTTATGCAGACATGCAGAAAGAGGAATAGAGGAGGAGTGTGCATGTAGTGTGCAAATATGGTACAGATTGGCCTAGGCACTGACTGGCTCTAAGCACAATGTTAATTCCCCTAAATATAAGGATATTTATGATTAAGGATACCAATTAAACTGAGACACCAGAGTGAAAAGAGTATTTTACTGGTGATATCCAAATAAAGTAACAGAGTAATACAGAAGACATGTAGTAAGAAAAGGCAGAATAGCGCACCTAAAGCAACAAACAGGAAAATGCAGGGTAATGCACCGAATCATTACTACACGAGAGAGAGAATAGTGACTAGGAGAAGATCCATCACCACCTGCACATGTTACCATCACCCAGACCCGCAGTGGCTGGGCAGCCCCAGTTACAGTGAGGGTCTGGAGAGCCTGTCCCGGCAAGGGGGAAATCCTACGCGGTGCGTCCACCCATAGGTGAGGCGTCCAAAGTCGCTGCAAACGGGTCCAGCCTTATATACCAGAGATTGACAAGCCAGAATAGCTGGCACCTTTGTTTTGAGCGGAAAATTTCTGGTTTCATTCTCCTGTTGGATTCCACCCAAAGCCTGGCCAGGGCTCAGGGTGGGAAACCAAGGGAGTTTCTAACAAGGCCGAACAGGTGGGTTCTCAGCCTTGAACAAGGCTGAACAAGGGAAGCTGGACACATTCTCTCAGCATTTCGTCCTCACTACTGATTATATTCTAGGCCACTTCTTTCACTAGCGAGTTTACATACTCTGTTAATGATTACACACTAAATTAGTAGCTTCGGCTTGGGGCCTGTTGTTCAGGCTTCAGTATTTCAATGCTTTAGCACTTTTTACATCAGAATAAGTGGTTTGTTATAACTTAGTACAATACCTACTATCACAATGATTTTCAGATATAAAATATACAGGATTCATCTATAGGTCAACGCTGGCTTGGGCCTGTTGTCCAAGCCTGAGCACTTCAATACATCAGAGGATACAAACTGAGTTCCATTTATTTACTTCTAAGAAGATTTATGGTTCCCAGGAGGCTCATTAACATTGATTTTCATAGTCCCCACTTGGAATTAATACATGTCCTTGATATAGGAAATTATCCAGAGTTGATATAAATGGCTAAATGTAAAGATTCCATGCATATTTAGCAGATTTGTATTATCTTGTCGGGGAGCCAGACAACAGATGCAGCTTTCCTGAACGATTGCAGCAACAATATTACTAAAAAAAAGATGCAGACTTATATTAATGTAGTAGTGAGAATGCCAACTTTGTTTAAAATTCTAAGGTCAAAAAGGGACATTTTCAGACCAAGGAACCAGTCAGCCCAAGAAAGATCAAATAGAATTATATTTCCTTCAGTAAAACATAAAAGGTCTATAATTACTTTCATCACTAGCAAGGCAGCCTGTAATGTGTACATGTATCCTTCCAATGTGGCTGAAGCAGAGAGTTTCTTTGACTGGGAAGATTTTTTTTTTTTAATAGATTTAGAAAGGGTTTGGGGATTTACTTATTTTCAGGTTTTCTGAAAAAATAGTTTAGAACTGTATTAGTTCAGTGGGGCAGAAAGTCTTAAAAAGTCTAACAGCTGGTTTAATTTGTGTTCATTTCTTTCAATCATGTTATCTCCATGAAGGTGTCTTTGAAAGTGGTCATTTCACTCATCCAAATTAATCCGGTATAACATCCTGGCAGAAAAGTTAATTGACCTTGGTGTATATTTTTCCTTTCCATATTCCTATTTACATCCTCCAGTGAAATTATTCTATTTAGCTCATATTAAGCTGCCCTTGGAGCTTGCCAATCCATGAAAAATTCCACTTCTCCAGTTCTCCCACATTTTCACACTACTATCTGTTTGTATGCTGGATATTTTTTTCCTCTGGATTTTTAGACTTTATACAAGTTTGCTTTAATGCTCCTTCAGCAAATGTGCTGTGAGCACAGTTTCCTTCCCCAGCATAACAACATATGTTCACATTATCTGGACAGCCCTAATCCCATGAAGAACACTTCCGAAGGGACATGAAACACCTGTATGAAAAGCATGGACAGATAACTGCAGACAAACGACACAAGATACTATTACTTACCAGTCATAAGTTGTAGCTGAAGCTACTTCTTGCATGCTGGGACAGTCTGACAGTGTGTGCACAAGCACTTGGCAAGGATGGTGAATTCGTTAGACCACTAGCAACTCCACTGCTCTCAATACCATCTCCTTAGCCTTCAAGTGTATGAAGTATTTCTACACAAGTCAGTGTTCAGTAGCTAACATGTAGCATAAATTTATTCATTAATATACAATTTCACCAGCTTTCTACAAACTTGTGTGTTATGGTGGGTTGACCCCGTCTAGATGCCAGGTGCCCACCAAAGCTGCTCTGTCACTCCTCTTCTGAGCTGGACAGGGGAAAGAAAATGTAATGAAAGGGTTGTGGGTCAAGATAATGGTGAGGGAGATCACTCACCATTTACCGTCAATGGTAAAACAGACTCAACTTGGGGAAATTAGTTTTATTTACTCAAATCAGACAAAGAAAATGAGGGGAAAAAAAAATAAAATCTTATAACACCTTCCCCCCACTCCTCCCCTCTTCCTGGACTCAACTTTACTTCCAATTTTCTCTACCTTCTCCTCTCAAATAGTGCAGGGGTATGGGGAATGGGGGTTGTGAACAGTTCACCACGTGTTGTCTCTGCTGCTCCTTCCTCCTCAGAGGGAGGTCTCCTCCTTTCACTCTTTGCCTGCTCCAGCACTGGGTCCCTCCCACTGGCTGCAGTCCTCCACAAACTTCTCCAGCATGAGTCCTCCCCACAGGCTGCATCTCTTCACAAACTGCTCCAGCGTGGGTCCCCCACGGGGTCACAAGTCCTGCCAGCAAACCTGCTCCAGCGTGGGCTCCTCTCCCCATGGGTCCACAGGTCCTGCCAGGAGCCTGCTCCAGCGTGGGCTTCCCAGGGGTCACAGCCTCCTTCAGGCACATCCACCTGCTCTGGCGTGGGGTCCTCCACGGGCTGCAGGTGGATTCTGCTCCACCGCTCACCTCCATGGGTGCAGGGGCACAGCCTGTCCCACCATGGGCTGCACCAGGGGCTGCAGGGGAATCTCTGCTCCAGCGCCTGGAGCACCTCCTCCCCCTCCTTCTTCACTGACCTTGGTGTCTGCAGAGTTGTTCCTCTCACATATTCTCACACCTGTCTCCAGCTACAGTTGTGCAGCAACTTTTCCCCTTAAATATGTTATTCCAGAGGCACTACCACTGCTGCTGATGGGTTCAGCCTTTGCCAGCGGCAGGTCTGTCTTGGAGCCAGCTGGCATTGTCTCTATTGAATATAGGGGAAACTTCTAGCAGTTCCACACAGACTCACCCCTGTAGCACGCCCCACTATCAAAATATTGCCATGGAAAACCAATACATGTGTTTAACTGGAAGACAGCCAAAAGAATCTTTTCATTTTACATTTAGCTACTTAGTCCGAATCCATTCAGACTGTGTAGAAATATTTCATCCTACAGTTTGTGTAATACGTATCAAATTCAGACCCTGTGTATTTTTTAAATTACTGGATCCTTAAATGAATACTGTCAGAATAAAAATAGGAAAATTGATAATGTACTGTAGTTTACTTACATCTTATATCAATATTCTTGAAATAGTGATAAAAAATAACATCTGTTGTTTAGATTTTTTCTAACTCTCTAGGCTTAAGTGATGCTTTTAGGCAAAGCAGTCACTTTGAGCCTGGCAGAATTTACTGTTTTAGTCAGTAGTGATTCAGTATTGATAAAGATTGGGGAAACTGCAGTGGTGCTAGTTTGACAAAATTTGACATATTAGACCTAGAATTAACCAGCTGATAAACGAGCAAAATGATGAAGTTATTTCCATTTATAGAAACTCTTAGTCTTCAGCTAGGAGACTGAAGTAATCTATACTGCAGTCAGACCTGGTTAACAGCTGTGCAAAAGTGAACATGCTTTCTCTGTGGTTGTTTAGAAAAAATCCAGACACTGCAAGTGCTAGTGATTAGATTTAAAATATTTCTCTCCACTCTCTGTAGATCTCTAGCAGATGATAAACTTTCCCAGACAAAAACTTCCTTAAGTGCAGGAAAGATTTTTCACACACAAATTAAACTGAAACAAGCCAATTCTACCACCAAAAGAAGGAATTCTTCTTATGCCCTTGGCCTTGACTACTTATTCTAATGTTTGTCAACCCTTCGTTTGTTCTAAAACAATGAGCTCCACAATTACACAGTGAACTAGAGCAAAGAAATAATCTAATCTAAAATTATTCTCTTAACTTTCTCCGTGGAGTGAATGACAGAAAGATGTATGGATAGATAGATAAATATATGTATGTTAATCTGTACAAAATCCTCAAATCAGGTCTAAAAAGTCTTGGCAAAAAGAGTCATCTATTACATTTTAAAGGTGTGTTCGTTATATTTAATAGAAGACCAAGACAAGGTAAGAAAATAAAGACTAAACCAGTAGCATCAAAGCTGGAGAATATATTTTAAGTTTTTTAAACAAAAATTATTAAAATTATATTTTATACAGTTTACACTTGTTATAGTTATATCTAGTATGTCATTATGAAATTATGAAATATTAAATTATATTGATAGTTAATAATTTATTAACTTATCTCCCAATTTGTGCTTAAAATACCCTTTTAAGAATAACTTTTAAAAAGGAAGGGCAGAATAAACCTTTTAATTTTCTATTATCAATAAATGTTTTTAAATTCCTTTTTCAGTATTCTGATCTTTGCAGAGCTCAGCCTTTTAATGCCTATGCTTATGATGCAGGCCAAATCACTTTTTGAGCATGAGCAAGCTCTGAGATTTTCAAATTTAGTTCTCACAATTTTCCCAAATTTGATGTCCAAATTCTTGGGTACAGTAGGAAATAGGCCACCCAATTAGACTAGTGAGAAATTAGGTTCCCTATGATATCTAGCACCTCCAGTCAAAGGTGTAATTTTACTATTTATTGGGTAAAATCAATTGTTAAAATTTCTATTCCGTAAAGAAATTGTAAAGAAGTAGTAAAATAGATTATATAAAGAAATAGTAAAAGCAAAGCCTGATTATTTAGTAGAAGTGGTTTACTATGAAGTTAGGCACCCCTTTGAAATTCTAATTTTTAAAATGCAGGAGACAGATTCTATCACTAGCCGAAACAGTAGCAGGTAGGCTAGTTCCTCATCTCAAAAGAATAATTAAAATTCAAATCTACCAGTAAAGTCCAATTATTATCCAGACTGTGATATAGAAACTCTACTGTAAAATGAGTATCTCAGCCCCACTGTATTTTATAGACAATTAAAAACTCAAGACATTTTCTTGTAGTTCCCAAATTTAATTCAATAGAAGGTTAGTGACATGAACAATGTAAAACTAGATTAAATAATTTCAATATTTCAGCAAGCATCTTTAACCTCGTCTTAATATTTCAGTAAGTGCAATAATGGACATTATGCATAAAGAACAAGATTCAGATAAACAAATTGGATTTTAGATTAAAATGCTGGTCATAATAAAGGTTATACTTTTGTAGATGAAGCCTCAATACATTTAAATTAGAAAGACACTTACTGGGTTATGGTAATAATGTATCAGGCAAATGACCAATACTAGAATAAGATCATCAAGGATATTTAAGAGCTTTTATAAAGTAATTGCCCGGGTGTGCTTAATTTCAAAAGTGTCCTAATATAATTCCCACTGGGCATGTAATAAGGATAATTTTTTTTTTAAATAAAAAACCATCACGTTTCTTTTTCTAAAATTGATGCCATCATAAAATTAGTATGATTAGTACTATTACACAGTTTAACATATATGTTGTTGGCCCTACACAGCCGCTTGCTCACTACCCCCCAGTGGGATGGGGGAGAGAATCAGATGAGTAAAAATGAGAAAACTCGTGGGTTCACGTGAACAGTTTAATAGGTAAAGCAAAAGCCATGCAAGTAAGCAAAGGTAAACAAGGAATTAATTCACCACTTCCAGTGGTCAGGCAGGTGTTCAGCCATCTCCAGGGAAGCAGGGCTCCATCACATGTAAAGTGACTTGGGAAGACAAACGTCATCTCTCCAAACGTCCCCCTTTCCTTTTTCTTCCCCCAGCTTTATATGCTGAACATGATGTCATATTGTATGGATATCCCTTTGGTCAGTTGGGGTCAGCTGTCCTGGCTGTGTCCCCTCCCAGATTTTTGTGCACCTTGCTGGTGGGGTGGTATGAGAAGTAGAAAAGGCACTGTGTAAGCACTGCTCAGTGATAACAAAAACTTTTTCTATTACCAACACTGTTCTTAACACAAATCCAAAAGTAAGCCCCATACTAGCTACTATGGAAAAAAATTACCTCTATCCCAGTCAAACCCAGCACAATGTTGAGAAATCAGTGATGTTTAAATACAATAACAACTTTGACAAAACAGAGAAAACAATCTTGTTGTATCAAGTGTTTTCATATCTTCAGCGTATTTACGTGATACATTTATGTAATGACTGTTTTAAACAAAAAAAAAGACTTTTATTATTTCTAATTGAAAACGGTAACTTTATAATTTCCTAAATTTACCTTGGTTTTCTTTTTAGGATGTAAAGTTAACATTCCAATTAGCAAACAGTTGAAAAGTCTAGAAAATACATAAATATGGATGAATGACTGTGTGTTAACTTTAGGAAATAGAAATACTTAGGGAAATATTCAAGGAGGTGTACTTCGGAAGGAGCAGGCAAAGGCCTAATAACAGTAACAAGAGCTAAGTATCTGATTCCCCTTGCATAAAACTGAAAATTGATTACTCTTGTCCTTTCAATTTCAGGTGGCATAAAATATTATAGAAGTATTTCTATAGAACAATCTCTTCCTGAAATCTGTAATTGATATAAATGTAATATTCAATCTTAAAATTTTATGAGATTTTAAATATGTTCTATACAGAATTAGGTTGTCTTTCACCAAGGCATTTATGGACATGCTTAATCTTGAGCTTTTTGGTTAAAGAAGATCCCTTAGCTGAGAACTAGTATGAACTGGTAAATGTGATGAACTTAGAATGATTAATTCATATGCTGACAAAATTACTATCTCTGAAAACATGTGATCAGTTTCCAATTTCAGGAAGTTTCAGCTAATTCCAATATCTGGGAACTCAAAGGCACCACTTAGGTTCAGGCACTTAAATTTCACAAAAGGTTAAATTCGTTTTTCTACTTTGCCATGTAAAAACAATATATAGGAAAGTTCCTTAAAAAAAAAAAAAGACTAGAAAAAAGTCAACCTTGACAACTACTGAACACAACTGGTTTTAACAAACATGTTGGTTTTGCAAAAACATTCTTTTACCTTTCATAGATGAAGTCAAACTTTTCCGGAGAATGCTGGCTAGCCGTGCCTAACAACATCCTACTAAACTAAAGTTCTGCTATTCATAGAGTTCTTCAACAGAATAATGACCTCATATGCCCAGTATAAGTAATGATGCCAGCCAGCACAGTATTTGGCTGATCTACCAAGTCACTGAAGGATTAAACGGTTCAGAGAAATGGAAGAGAATTTATGAGTTGCCTGCAGATTGTGAGAGATAAAAAGTGAATAGGATGTCAAACAGAAACAGGGGAAAACAAAAAGCCAAAAGAAAATATTAGGGTCATCTCAACTCAAAAAAAAAAAAATCCCCCAAACAAAAAAAAAGCTGAAAAAGTCATCACTCCAAAACAAGAAAATGTGAATTAGCACAAGTACTGAAATTTTTTTGTGTTTTGGTCCATCTTGCCCCAGAAATGTTAATTTGATCTCTATATGTAGCAGCACATGTATAGGCAATTTTTAAAAATGTTTTTCTCAACTGTCCTCTATGTTATAAGCACAAGAATCCAAATTCGTGGTTGTACTGATGTTTCTCTTTCTTCCCATGTCTAGAAGAAAATGTTCCTCAGGCAGGCATGTCATTGTTTCCTAGCTTTCTACATACAGTTTGGTTTACTTTTAACAACCAAGTAAACTTGATTTCTTAGACCCAGTTTAGGCCAATTTTAAGTCTTTTACCTGAAGAGACAGTTCACATGTGTGTCATCTTTATTTACTGGTGTAATTTCAAGTGATTGTCTTTGAGATGGAGACAGACCGTAAGCACCCAGGCACTGTGAATATTCCTAGCTCAAGTATCAGTTGCAACAGCAGCGACATCTTCACAAAATTTCCTTTGCCTGTCCATTTAGAAGTCTGAGTTTTTTTCATAGTGTTTAAGTAAAGATTAACTACAGATATTATCACATGGTGTATTATTATTATTATTTCAAATCACCATCCAACTGGTATTGACCTATGTTTACTGCAAAAGATGCCTTTGTGAATCCAAAATTCAAAAATCACATATTTCTTTTACACTAGGTGAATGTTAATTTAAGGCCAGATGCTCCAAATTTTGCCACATGCAGTCTTTCCCTAGTAGTCATAGTAGCAGTAAAACAAATGACAAATGTGATTGTGTGTGACCACTGATATTTACAAGACGGAACCCAAATTTCTAATTTCACTACTTAAAAACTTGAAACAAATTGGACTCTCTCCACCCCTGAATTACAACTAGATTAACATAACTGTCTCTTTTAAAGAAAGAAAATAGCAAAAGAAAAACAAATGAGGCTGGTAGCCTTTTAAAACTGAATCAGACACTGGAAGAAATGACATATTGTAACACACAAACAAGTATCAGGTGACATGATCAAAAATTAATAGTTTCTGTAGAAAAGCTTATTTCCTTTGGTGTGTGCCTTTGTTATGTTCTCTTATCATGGTTGCATAAAGTAAAGCCACCTGGATCTTCACAACAAATCTGTTTCTTATGAGTCTCTGGAGTTAAACATCGTATAAAGAGGTCACTGCAAACTGACCTTACAAACCATCCACCTGTCTATGCCATCACGTATTGGCTTCTATTAAACAACAACAAAAAAAAAATCCCAAAGGTTTCAACTGATTTTCCCCTTCTTTCAGCTCAAAAGAAAAGAGAATTATTTGCTGCCATTTAAATAAAGGTAACATAGCAGACATTTTATTGTTATTTTTCAGACAAAGGATGACAGACAGCAAAGGAATCCTTTTGCTCATGGAGTGAAAATAAAATAAGAATACTGTAGATGAGAAATTCTAGATCATTTTCTAAATAAATCAACACCATGAAGTGTATCAACATGTGATCTAGAACAGTAGAAATAAAAGCTTGCTTTTGCTTTTGACATTTGTGGGTATGGTAAGGTATTAGCTCTTTTAAAATAGCTGATGGTATTTGGAAAAAAGATTGAGAGAGTCAGTTCCTCCAGCTAAAAATCCTTCCTTCTGCAGGATGACAATGTACTATTACTTATATATACGTATATAAAAATCCCCCTTCAGGAAAAATATTATTGTGAACATTTCTAAAATACTTGTAGGTCTGTGATCTTCAATATCACACAGTCTCAGATTCTGATTAAGTGTAATTACCTATTCAAACCATAACCCCTGCTATGAGCTCTGTGTAATAAAGCTAACAATAATGTCATCAATAATGAGCAGCACAACGTAAATATTGCTTTAACTGTGTTTGTTGGGACCTTGGGAATTTTCTACATTGTGGAAGAGACTGTCCAATCTCATTACCCATTCATCTTTTATTGTGCTACGCCAATGAGACCATCTCAAAAACACTGTTTCATTCCAGAGCACTTGATGTGGGAATGAAAATGTGGGAGGAGTGAAGTAGAGACACGTGTGTCTATAAATGTTTTCCCAGTCTCAGAGAGTTTGCATAAGCGAGCCTTTTTTTTTTTTTTTTATGAATATCCAAAAACTTGATCCAAACTGTTCTATGCTGAAGATTTTTCAGACACAAGCTGGTTTTAGAGCTTCAGATTCCCCTTGTTTTCTTGTTGCAAGGAAAGGATAATGACTAGACAACTCTAACATACTGAAAAAGGGTCAAAACTCACTGTTCAGTTGTCAGCTCCATTTATTCTAATAGAGAAAGGTCAGACATGTCTAGAGAAGAATAAGGATTAGGATGTATCTAAATTAAAAGGGAAACAAAAAAAAAAAAAAGAAATTTTAAAGAACGATCATCTTAGGACAAATATCTTCAGTGAAACCGGGTAAAATTGTATTAACCTACTTTCGAGGAGTAAATGTTAATACTTAAACCTCTTGTTTTCTGTTTTTTCCCACTACATAAAGATTCAGTTTATATTTATGGTAAAAATAAAGGAAACATTCTGTGCATGCTTCCAGTATAGGGGATATAGGGGGGCTTATTCTGAATTAAAATTATGGTTTGCCTCAGGAATACTTGCCAATACACTAGGAATAGAAAATATATTTGTATCAAGGACCTGTAACATCCCTAGGAATTTGTAGTCTAAAATTTATAATAGAATTTGTATTAATACATGAACAAAAACAAAAACATTGAGAGAAATTTACTGCAAATTAATCTAAATGAATCATAGAATCACAGAATGGTTTGGGTTAGAAAGGACCTTGAATATCATCTAGTTCTACATACATCTAAAAGCAAATATTAATTTTTTGCTGAAACACAAATTAGATATCACTGAATCATGTTTTATTTGCACCATTGCAGCATCCAGCCATGATGTGGGAATCTCCCAAGGAATTTAGTTAAATGGGGAATTTTGGATTTTCACCAACATATTGTTGGCATGTTATTCATCTGTTACACAGCTTACCTAGAGAAGAAAAAAAAAAAAAAACAAACACAAAACACCCCAACAAAAAAAGGAAAAGTATTTCAAGCCTCTCCGCTTCCTCCAGAGTACTGTGCCTGTATAGTAGCAACACCCTGACTTCACAACAGTAAGTCAGGACAACACTGGAAAGCATCAAGATTCAGTATATGATGGGGAGATTTCTAACTGCTGCCCTGTGGTCTTTAGATGTGCAGCTGCTGTTACTGACCAGAAGTCACAAGCTTCTACTTACATATTAAGATTCAGTTTTTCTTAAGGAGAAGATACCACCAAGTTTCTGCTAATTTTGTTTACATTTTACATTACTTCTCCAGCTGTAGCATAAGGTCAGGTAGTTGTTTTCTTCCTTCATTCTTCCTATGTTTCATCACACAAATTGCAAATACAGATTATCTCTGACACATCTCGCATTATGTAGTTTGTTTTGGACCAGAAACATTTTGGCAGCTATAGTCAAATATCTGGGTTCAAACAAACAATGTCTGTCTTTGCCTACAAGTGGAGGTTTTGGCTGAATGCCACATGATGAAAACACTGTAAAATTAATTCTTAACATATTGAATTTAGAGACCAAGGAATTTATTCTCTTTCCAAATACGTAATTAAACTTCATGACCTCAGAGTGACTGCAAGCTAGAAATGAGAATTGTTTTGCAGAGCTTTTGCATTGCAGTTGACTTTAGGTGAAAAATCTTTTCTGACATTACTGACTCACTTATATAAACAGATCTTTCCAGAGAAATAATATTCTTTATTAAGAAATAAATTACTATAGATGGGAGAAAAACAAAGATAAAAAAACCTATTTCAATTACATTAAGGCTGTCACGAGTTTACACAGGGCCAGGCTGCTAATAGATAACTAAGTCTAAAAGACATTCCTTTAATCATAGCTATAATGCTGACACTCCTGCCACAGCAAAGCCAAATCACTATGATCAGGGACCTTTTAATTTTATTTATTGAACATTTGTGAGGGCATAGACATTCTGTATGCCAGGAACATATTCCTTAGGTATGTGATCAAATGCTTTTAATGCACTGAACTTAGAAGTCACACTAAATATTTTTTACAGGTAATTTATTTCTGCACACTTCTCCAGCCCTTGGTTTTGCCAAGATCAGAATCCTGAGCAGAGAAATAACATACAATGCTCTTACTCAGTTTTGAAAAATAAAAAGAAAGGTTGATTATGCTGCTGCTTACTGTCATAACTCTGTATTTATTATGAACTACTTTTGAGGTGGCATGGCAAATTTATTTAGCAGATGTTGTCAAAAATAGTTGTGCTAGCTGAATAGTGTGAAAGAGTAGATCCAACTTGAGATATTTCTTTCCTTCTTACATTAAAGATTAATGCCTCCAAAAAGATGAAAGCAGGAGGATAAAAGTATGATGTTTTCAAAGACAATTCTGCTAGTGGCAATCATGATCATTAGATGAAAATAAATAAGTCATTTTCATTATCATGCATCCTGAAAGGAAGCAAGATTCACTGTGAAGGAAAAGTATAAAAGAGGGGAAATTAAAGGCTTTGAAAAATTAATATTGATCCAGGAGTACACCTGGACTTTTATTTCCACAGTTCTGTCTCCAAATATCAGCTCATATTCTAAGATGTTTTGATAGTGGACAACGCTTAATTTAATGTAAAATATACCAGATTTAACCCAATCAAGGGCTTTTCTCATAAAACCAAAAGCTTTTTATAAGTGTCTTCGTTGCTTCTAGTTCTACTGCATGCTGTATGTAAACTCATGTGATAGGTGTCATTTGGGATCTAGGAACAACATATTTTCCCGGACAATAGGAAGAAAAAGACAAAATTAAAAGATGAAAAGAAAACTTCCCTTTATCCCCTTGCTAGTATTCAAAACCAAAGTAAGACATATGAATTTTGGCCTCAACAATTGTACAAAATATTTATTAGAAAGAAAAGGAAATAAACGGCAGAAGAGGTAGAACTGCATTGTCTGATGTGTTGTGCTTTTCCCTGTAGTGTTAAAAACAGTGATGTGACATACTGTTGGTACCTAAAATATATTAAATCCACTATTTCAAAATCGATTAGATCCTCTTTCAGCTCATCCCTATCTGTTAAGTAACTGATCCTGGGTTTCTGTTCTCTTTACCATTCATCTATAAATTCATTTACTATTTGTCCAGACTATTCAGTTTTTATTGATCTGGTTGTCCTATTAAAACCCTCTACTGACTTAGAGTGTCTTACATCTTTATCCCAGATCTGAACTTCCACTTCATACTGACCATTGTTTCACCATTTATCGGGCCTAGCATAAAAGACACAGCCAGCATAAAGGTGAACCAATAACCAGATTGTATTTGATACAGAAGGGTCAGTACATGGGTGAGCGCTGGGAGTACAAACAAGTCAGTCAGATTATACACAATCAACATCAATCCCAATGACCCCAACAATAACACCACATGACCAACAATGGGTGGAATAAATGGTGAAATACAGTCTCCCATAGAAGAGATGGGAGACAACCAGGTCAACCAGCAAAATACATAAGACCAAGGAAGCCACATACTGAATCTCTACACAACCCACGTTTACAAAGGCCAGACCTGACTGGAGCCCAGTCCCAGGGAGGCAGGAGGTCCTTCCCCAACAGGAAACTCTGCAAAGTGCATCCACCCCACACACAGACACTGCCCCTGCCTGCAAGGGGTCCCAGCTTTTATCCCTAAGTGGGACACCTGACCTTTGTTTACTCAGTGCAGACACCTGGGGCTCATTTACCCCATGGCTCTCCCTGCAAGGCCGCTGCACCCTGGAGGGAAGCCTAAAGGTAAACTCACCCCCCCTTTGTGAAGGGCTGTGGGAATCACCACAAACAGGCACCTCAGGTTTATTCTTCTCTTTCAATTCTAATGTAAGATTTTCAGACATCTGTCAGCCACTAGAAATGCTTTCCTAACTCAGTTTTTCCTCAACATTTTCTTCTTCAATAATTCACATATTCTGTATTTTCTGAAAGTAGAGGACTGAAAGAGAAGTTTTCTGAAAGAGAAGTTTTGTGAGTCATTTGGGTAATTCTCTGACTAATTTAAATGTGCACATCAGGTTATGGATTATTATCTTAACTCTCACCATGAACTTCTGAGGTTTACCCTTCATTAACCATTGCACTCTGGTGTAACATTTATTTGATCAAATGAGGTTCATGTTTCTCTATCAGGGGACATCAAGACTTCTGCAGCCACAAGGACAGGACTCTAATAAAATCTCTAATTGCTGTTTATACATTATTGACAAAATCCTTGAGAATGAAAAAGAAACATGGTTTTGTAAGCCCTTAAACTAACATTAAACATAACTGTGGATTCAATTAGGAAAGTCTGATAACTGTAACAGATGTCTGGAGAATTAACAGATGAGCAAGAATGTATTTTAATAACTATTATCTGAAAAATCCGGTAGCTTGTGACAGATGAGGAGTTGCTGACCCATTCCCTTTGACCTGTTCTTTATTGCAATTTGAAAAAACTCACTCAAGAGCAGACACCACAATATACAAGCAGAAATACTTTTAATATACCAATCTGAATTTCAGCATGTCTTTTTTTTCCTTCGCTGAACCTTTAAAATTTACAAATGATTTTGTTGGCTTTCAAATTAATTTACACAAGAGGCTCCAGCTTTATTGACTTCTTGGGAGATTTTGATGTTCTGCTCCTCTATGAACAAACAGCAGCCAGGGCTATGATAAGGAAGAATTAACTGGGTATAAGTGATAACTAAAGGAATAATAATGACCTGGAGGGTTTTTTAAGCCAAAGATATGTTTACAACCTAATGAGTTTTAATTTAACTATTGTTGACCTTGTTATTTATTAGCAAGCCACTCAGAATTTCTATATTAATTTTAAATTAATCTTTGTTAATATACAATCAGTAATTGGCAATCTGTATCAGACTAATTGAACAATAGCTAGAGTTAAATGCCATTCTCAACTTTTGTAATTGAAATGGCTTTTTCCTAAAATAATATTTTAGATTTTAAAAGAGCATGTGATTAAGAATCTACTTTTTGTTCTTGGCCTGAAATTTCTCCCTGCTTTTAGTATGACTTCTTTACTTCTTAGTACTCTTCTGGTGTACTGAAGCACTGTTATTTTCCTTGAGAGATGGCTTTACAGGGACAGCTTGAGAGATGTGCCTTCATTTCCTGTGCACCTTACCCATAGTGACAAATGAACTCTGTTTTGATGGAGATGTGAATTTGTCTCTACAAGTTCCTACAAAGTGTTTATCATAGAACCTTAGCAACTGTAATCTTGTAGAGCCCTGTTGACTCCACCAATTTTAGCCTGGATGAAGAGATAAAGATCTTTGAGTTCTGCCACTTCATCTTTCGGAATTTTCATTTTCTGCCCTTAACAATAAGTTATACCACAGAAAAATGTAACAACAACTTCCTCAAAGAAGGTAAAGCAAGAAAAATTAAACATTGAAATTGTATCTCAGTCTTGAAGTTGCTTTAACACAGTTTCAAGTCATAATCAACACCTTCATTGCATTAGGCATTTTACAGACACATAAAACTTACAGCCCCTCCTCCAAAAAGCTTTTTTTGGGGGGATGGTTTTTGCCTTAAAATTTGTCCTGTAGGTTTTAGGAAAATATTAGAGTTTTCAAGAAGGACTATAATGAAGAAATATTGTCCTGAGGCTTCAGTCTCCAACTAGTTCACTAAAGACCTTGATATACCTCAGTCTGGAATAGTTGCACAATATAGGCTACAATACATCTGATAAACTGCCTATTGAAATATAACCTGCTTCCACACAATGTGATATATTTGATAAGAATTTGTGACTAAAGATGATCAATGTGTCAAAACAATTCCAGAGCATACCATGAACATAAGACTTCCTAACAACTTGGAAATTAAAATGTTCTTATAGGAGTTAAAACACACACATGCACGCATGCGCGCACACACATACACACATGCATTCAGTCTTGTGAAAACATGGATTATTTTCAACTTTCAAGGTTTATTGTGATGCACAACAGTTTTTATTGAGCATATAATTTAAAACTTTAATGAGGTAAGATGTCTCTGTAAATTACTTACATTGCCAGACTAAAGGTTCTTGGCCACTGAACAGAATCCACTACTGTTCACAGTGATAATCTTATTGAAATCTAATTGCACTTGTGGTGGTTTGACCTTGGCTAAATGCCAGGTACCCACCAAGTCGCTCTATCACTTCCCCCCCTTTCCCCTTGTTTTCTCAACAGGGTAAAGAGGGGAAAGAAAATAAGATAAACCAACCCTTGTGGGTAAAACAAAAGCAGTTTTAATATAAGCAAAGAGAAGCAAAGGTCTGTGTGCGGAAGCAAAAAAATAAAACATATTTTTTCTCTCCTTCCCATGAAGGGGCGCTGTCGGCCCTTCTGAGGAGCAGGGCTCCCATACGCGTAGTGGTTGCCTCGGAGGACCAAGGGTGACCCCACCCCCTTCCTCCTTTCTCCCAGCTTGATACTGAGCAGACGTCATACGGTCTGGAATATCCCTCTGGTCAGTTCGGGTCAGTGTCCTGGCTGTGTCCCCTCCCAAGATCTTGCCCACCCCTTCCCACTGGGGGGGAAATGTCGGAAAGAGCCTTGGTGCTGTGTAAGCACTGCTCAGCAGCAGCCACTACACCAGGGTGCCATCAACACCCTGCCAGCTCCCAGCATAAAACACAGCACCGTGAGGGATGCTATAGGGGAAAACCAATCCCAGCTCAGCCAGACCCAGTACAGCACTCTGTGCTGGTTTTGTCTGGGAGAGAGTTAATTTTCTTCATAGTAGCTTGCATGGTGCTATGTTTTGGATTTGTGACAAAAACAGCATAAAGAGCATAATAATGTTTTAGTTATTGATGAACAACAGTGCTTGCACAGCATCAAGGCCTTTTCTGCTCCTCACACTGACCCACCAACAAGTAGGCTGCGGGTGTACAAGAAATCAGGGGGGGACATCTAGGAGAGCTGACCTAGCTGACCAAAGGGATATTCCCGTACCATATGACATCATGCTCAGCAACAAATCTGAGATATGAGTCGCCGGAAGGAGACATCTCAAAGCTCTCATTTTCCTGCTGTCACCTGTTCTCTTAAATTGTAAAAGAGTTCTTGAAACAGTATTTCTGCATGCTTGAGAAACCTTCTCAAGTTCATGCCTGTACATACCTACCTTTTTTTTCCTCTTTTTTACTTTTTTTTCTCCCCTCTAGTATAGTGTTATTTCACAGCAGCTAGGCAGAATCACAAACTGTCCACTCCTTCTATCTTACCCTAATAAAACAATATGGTGGAGTAGGCTGGGAGAAGGTTATCCCACAGGCTTCCATGTAGTGTATGAGTTTCCAAGGCTATTTTGATCAAGAAAAACAAGGCAAACTGGCCCACACAGAGCTATGAACTGTAACAACAGTTTGCTTCCAAGATCAGAGTTTGCTTAAGGCCTCGGAACATTACACAGTGCAAATTGCAAGTATACTTAATCTTGCTTTTGTGTACAAAGTTTCTGTAGTAAAAAACTTTCTGTGCTTTCTGTACTAAAAAAAAGAAAGGCTGGTGTACAAAGAACACTGACTTCTTTTTTTTTTTTTTTTCCATTAAAAATAATAAAAAAATAGCTCTGTTGAAAATTACTTTTCTGAAACTCAAGGATTTGGAGGAGAGTTTACTATTTCCACCAAAAACATTATTGTTTCATTTGAAGCTAGACAAAATATTCAAAAATTTTCTGCTGAAATTTTGGAATAGCCCAGCTCAGATGGTTCCATAGAATTTCCAGCTCCTATTGCCCTTGCTAGGTTCTGTGCTCAGATTTACCAGCCTTATCCAGAGCTGAGACTTCGAAACATCATAAAAGAGGAGATATAAACATGGAGTCTAGCTTGAATTATATATATACTGTCATTCTCAAACGTCACCCTCACTTTAGTCTTCAGAATGTCATTATCTGTCGAAAGTCCCTTAAAAAATGGAAACCCTTTCCAGTCCCCAGCTAACTCTGAAGATCATCCCAGCCATCCCAAAGATGAATGAATAGCTGGTGCCTTGTTCCTCTTGTGCACAGAGACCTAGGAAGAAAGTCTCCATCACCCTAGAGACAGAGAAGACTTCCACTGGAAAAGTTATATTATCTAAAAATAAGAGTCTTCAAGATGATATAGTAAGTGTTACGAAAACCCAGATTTGAAGGCTTACATTGTTATGCTAATGGGAGCTTATTTATTACCATAGTATATCATAAGTCTTTGATAAGATGTTTTGAATAGCACTAGTACAGTATATACCATAGCAGATCAGACCATCCACTCATCCAAATTCTTGTGACACATTTAATACCTGTTCTGATATAAGCCAGATAGATAATAAAATTTAAAGTTAATCTAAGTGGTCTGGAACAAATTGTCTAAATATAACAACAACATGGCAAAACAGATGTTTTTAAACAAATACATTATCCTTCTGCTGCCCGCAATGTGAAACAAGAGTGGATTAGAGTATCTTAAAAAAAACCCAACATGTTGTGGGGCTTGCTGCAATGATAAGGATTTACAGGAAGGAAAACTCTGAAGGGGGCTTGAGATGGCTTGAGTGTTTTGTAAAAGTATGATATTTCAGCAATTAAGGTGGGCTTTTAATTGAAACGTTGATATGTTATGTATTATTAATATGTTTTTCTGAAAAAGAAAAGTACAGCCTCAAAATAATACAAGTCCTTTGCCCATGGTAGAGTAGTACTTTTCAATAAAAAATACAAGAAAATAAGATTTGAAAGTTTTTAAGATAATTTATCACATTATGGATATTTTCAATTTCCTCAAAAGTCAGGTAAGCAATTTAGACTACAGTCTCTGGAAGAAAAGAAGTCTCTATTTTACAAATGACATTTATAGGGCGCATGGTGCAGCTGACATTTCTTTTTCTAACATTATTTGCTAATATTTTCAGAGGAATAAATTACTCTTCCACTTCTTAACCACTGCAACTTCATAGAGAGATAGATATGCTTGTTTCTCTTTTGCTTTTCAAGGAGTATATGTATCATGAGTATTTTATGTACAGTACAGTGCTTTCTGAAGAGGCTAAAACTACTGGAGTCTTGATTGATAAAGGGATAGGGCACCACAATGAAAAGGCATTCTTCGCAGTTAAAGAATACTCTGATGTAAATATCATCATTGATTTGGTGTAGCTTAAATTACTGTGCAATTTCACACAAAACTACAAAAAGCAAACAAACAAACAAAAAAATTTGTTGTTGAAATTTTAAGTAATAAGCTCCACTATAATACAAATTTATGCAGGGATCTGTGGAATCTTCAGATGTTTAAAAACTATCCAAACTACAAATCAAATTAAGGGTCTATTCACAAAAGTAGTTTAGGCATATAAAATCTCGAATGCTTTAAGACTTACCTTCAGTGTCAGTGGAATTTATGAGAAATATTGAGCAACTGTAGTGCTGTCTCTTACTTCCTCCTCCTTCTAAGCACTTCTTCAGTTTATTCACATTAATGGATGTGGTCAAGCTGAAAATTCTGCTGGCTTCATCTTCTAAAAGTTTAATACTTTTATCATTCATTTTTTTCTTATGGAAGCGTTGGATTTTATGAACAGAGTACTTTTTATGAAGGAAATATGTGCAAAGATCACTGAATATCTGTGGGTCTACTACAAGTGTATAATGGAGGGGAAAAAAAAAAAAGATGAGGAACATAAACATGGAATTTACTTGGTCTTTGTTATTATTGTAAAAAGAATCTAGTTATTTTTCCTGCATTACCTTCTCTATAATGAATTTCATTTATGTAAAGGTAGATGTGTAAATGCATCTCAGGCCAAAGCTCCATGTACACTTAGGCATAACTGGATATGTTTCTCAGGAAAATTTTTCCAATTTACTGGGGTTTTTTGTGAAAGTTTTGAAATTGCAACTCTGAAACTGAAACATTAAAAAACTGAAGTTAAACACTGACAGCTAATTTGCAAGCCAGCCATAACCAGGAGTTATTTATTTAGATATTAAATCCAGTTTCTTATTACCACTCCAACATTTTAAGTGAATTATGTGTCTGAGATTGAAAAATTTGTACTTTAGGATTATAAGACAAGTGACCTTCAGAGCTACTTGACCTTCAGAGCCACTTTTCCTTCCAGACTGAAGATATTAGAAAGTCTTTACCTGAGTGCTTGAGATTAAAATCTCATTTCTAGCATCAAGAGAGATGACAAAGAAAAGGTAAATCTTTAGACCTGGGCGTGACAATACTGGGAATATGATTGTTATAATATATGCATATATTTTACATTTTATACCTGACACGCCTCTTTACATCCAAATTTGTTCTTCCCCAGCTCAGTCAGCAATGTCAAACAATACAACGAATAGCCTCCTATGGAATTATTGCAACATAGCAAAACATGGGTTATAACATCAGAACATGCAAGAAAGCATGTTCTCTAGAGGACTAGATTAAATACTGCCTTTGTTTCTTGCCTTGGGAGCCTTTTCCTTATTTTCCACACCATTCTATTAAATGAATAATAGAAAAAACACACATTAATGATGGTGTATGACACACAAGACATGACATGACCGAATTTCATTGCTGTTGTCAAAAGTGTATGGAAAGTAACCTTTTCTGTCTCTCAGATAATGCTGATTGTCCTGGTTGTAAGCAGAACAACAAGAAACAGAAGATTAGAGTTACAGAAGAGCAAAGGATTTGTACCTAGGAGGTTTCAGTAAATTATAAGAAATCATCGAATCATAATTCTATGTATGGGTTGGAAGGGACCTTAAAGATCATCTAGTTCCATCTCCCCTGCCCAAGCATAGATCAACTTGAGCAAAGCCCCATCCAACCTGGCCTTGATGGGAAGGGAGGAATTTGTAACAATGTCACAAAATGCAATAAATTGTTCTCTATCATCACCCTAATGATAACTGTCAAGAAATATTTCAGGTTGCACTTCTATAGTGCACTGTAGTAATCAGCAATATTTTTCCATGTATAAGTTCTCCACCATTTTCAGTAAGAAACTCTATTGCTTCATAGCTGGAAGGTTTCTATTTCTATTTTATTAATTATCATATTATTATTTTGTTAATGTTATTATTGTTATTCTGTTTATTAACCCTATTTCCAGTCTCAGTTTAAAGCATTTTGTTGAATCACATTTTTTCTAGATTTAGAAGGAGCAAACATTACATCTTACATTCTTGAACTTCATTTTGTCTACTAGATGGTGAGAAATACTGGTCTTTGAAGGGCCACACAAAGGAAACAGTCTTAAGGTGCAGTAAGTGCTATGCTTTATAGTATCTCAATAATAAGCAGACACATTTAGAGATAACAAGTACTTACCAAAAACTAAATACAACCATTTGGTGTTTACAGTAAAGTAGTAATTCCCTCATTTCTGGTTGATGCCTACATTTGTCTTATGCCTGACGAAGGTTACAATGGAATTTTCAGTGGTTAGAATTTACTATAACTTCATGTAAAGTTTTCCTTCTGCCTACCTATTTATTAAAAACAAGTAAGGACAAAATTTCTCTGTCTAAAACACTTTCATACATCTTGCTCTATCAAATTTTCATCCATTTTGGAGTGTGCATACTTCTGTTAATTTTAATGTTTCCATCTGAGGAACTGTTTGGCAAACATGACCTTTCTCTCTGTTGCAGAGTACTTTGTCTCTTCCTTCTGCAAGTTGGCCTTTCTTGATAAACTCCATAATACAGACAATATTCTTCCACCACCCTTTCTCCCCCTTTTAGTTAATCTGAAATTATGACACATCATGTTCAGAAGAATTAAGTTCTCTGGAGAACAGGAATAAGTGAATTCTTATGAAATATTTTTCACATATTAGTGGAAGATGAGCATTGGTTTAAGTGCATACATTCAAATTGTTTGAATCACTGAAGAGTGCTGGCTGTTTTACAGATTATGTGTGTTTACACCTCGTTCTGCAAAACCTGCAATTAAAAAAACTTGTTTCAGTTCTCCAGAACCAAATAAAATTTTATTCGTCCTTGACTTAGTACTTAGAAAAAACCCTAAAAATTGCAAATGTTTTTGCTAAATCATTAACACACACCATCAAAAGTGTGGGATGTAGGTACTAGTGAGATGATTCATGACAACACAATCCTTATTACATCAGTGTGGCCCCATAATTGATTTAGTTAATGGCACCATCTGCTCATTTCCAGAGTTTTCCTTCCAATTAGTGTCAGGTCATATATTCAATTTTTGTGAGTTTAACTCTGTTTTCTGCCTTTTTTCTAACCCTTGTACAAATCTAAGTTTGATCTGTACTGCCTTTTTCTGTTTACATCTGTTAGTGAAATAATATTCTTTTGTTTTTAAGGAAATGAACAATTTTGAGAGAGTTGGCTCGACTCTCAGAACTTTTTGCCTTTCTAGGTCATAAATGATTCTCTTGTGGTGATGAAATGTTGCTACTTAATGCAGAAAACATCTAGTAGTATTTTCAGTTATAAACCTATGAAGTGCCAGGTCTCAAGAAAATACTTCTAACTTGATAGTATTCATTTTCCATATCCTCCTCAAAAAGTAAAAATGGAAAAAGGAAAAAATGAATAGAACATTGCAGCCTGTTTCACATAGTTGGCAGTTAATGTTCTCCTTTAGTACATCAACTTCAGACAGAGCTGACAATAGTATCTGAACAATAAGTTACGAAACTGAGAATATGTTAGTGAATGATTTTTCACATCTTGGGATGAAGGGAAGACTTTAATTGAAAACAACCCCTAAAAATTACAGTTCCTCTACAATACATTCTCCTCTAGCCTCTCATTCAATGAGAAGATGTTAGAAGCAACCATGAGCAGTTATATATTACCTTGACAAACAGACCTTGATGAGACCTATCTCTGATATTTTCTCATGAACACCAGTATTTTTTTCTTTTTTACTATAAATATATTGGTGCAACCAGTCAACAGCATCCAGAGGGCCTGAGCAGATTCTGTGCGTACCACTGATTCTTTTTTCCTTAGAAATGACATAAAAAGTGATTTGTCACTGCATTTGCTTTTCTACCAAACAAGTTAACTCATCCATAGAACAGAGACATAATTAATGATTATCAGAACTATTCTGACTTACTTAGTGTTAGACATCAGAAGACAGTACATGTCCTCAAGAGTTTTGATTTACAAGATTTAGATTTATGAAAACTAAAAATCACCATCAAACATACAAAAGAGAATATAAAAGACATTTGCTTTGTATTTTTAATTAATCGCCTGTCACTTATACCTCTGGTGTTTGAAATAATATTTGAAACTTAAGATACAGTAATGGATCTGTTTCCAGATACTAATGTTCAACTATAAAATCCTTGATGAGATCTCATTTCACACGCATGCATATGCCATACTGAGAATTCATTAATCCTCAATGATATTCTGATTAATGGAGTCCATAAAAAAAATCTCAGATCATAAAAGATGGCTCAAGTGTATTTCTGGTGAATGGCATCTAGCTATTAACTCCACTATGTGCAAAGATACATTCATAGCTATATTCTAAAAGAACTGAGGTAAGAAAAACTTCTCCCATCCCCCAGTAGGCAAGAACACTTTCTCTGGCAACACATTGGTTTTAAATGGATCCATTAAACAGAAGCTATTCACCAATCTGACACTGTGTGAATTAATTTCTGTAATAACACATTAGTACTATAATGATAGAGTCAAGGTCCATATAAATTACTGATTTCAGTTTTAAACCTTGTTCTGGTATTTTATTTCATGTGTTTTTGCTATTACTATTAGGTCATCTATGATGGCCAGAAATATGAAAATGTGCACATATATATATCCTGTCTCCTGCCTTCATAACAGCTCTACTGGAATATCAACATGTATTCACAATGTTAAAATTTTACAAGAAATAAGAGTGTAGAAGTTTGGTCAGGGAGTATTTCTAGGGCTTAGTCTTAGAATAATTCTGGAAACTTTAATATGTATTGATGATGTGTAATGCATAAACTATCTCAATTATGAACAAACTTTGAGTAAAAACCTCTTCGCTTAGACTGGGACATTAGACTGGGATAGAGTAGCTCAATTAAAAAGTGTAAAGTTATAAAAGCAATGTATAATTGTATAATGATTATTCATGCACATATGGCATATTTCAATGAATAAAGTAGAATAAAATCCATTAGCATATCCCTGTATGTTTTTGGATACATAACCAAGCATACTTTATGAAAGGCTAGGGAAAATAAATATGAAAAGTCACGAAACTAAATGTAAAGTAGTGGGTACTCTGCATTTACTTTTCATTGAGACTTATTTCTAGCAAGAAAAGAAAAAAATCCAATAAAGGAAGGCCACTTGCTTTTACTGGTAAATTTTAAGGAAGCTCTGAACCTCAGGAACATACTGAAATTGAGGAACATAATTCAGATGGGTAGAGTTAACTGTCTGTACAGTAATAAATATGGTTTTAACTTTGTTCAATTTGATTTGGTCCCATTTTTCTCCCTGTCCTTCAAGGATAGCAGGAACCACCATTGATAAGGTTGAGGGGTGTTAAACAGATGCATTAAGTGGCTCTTAAAAGTGACAAAATTATAATATAACAACTGTGAAAATACTGTGCAGCGATGTTCTTGCTTACAAGTTTCTGAGAATAAAATCAATGCGTTATATTTTACATGATCCCCATATCATACTGGAGTTGTTTCCCTGTGTTGCTAACACCTTCCTTCTTAATTTTCTTCTGGGCTGAACTGCAAACAGAACCTCCTCACTACATGTCATTGCAAGATCCCACAAAATCCTGATCAGTATGGTATGCATTTCCATAATAAAGGAATACAAACCAGAAATCTCTATAAAGTTTATGGACTATGTCTGCCTGAAACTCCATACTTTATGTTCACTTATTATTTTTCACTCAGAGTTTCTGTAAAAACTTGAGTCTAATTAGAGCACTAGGAATACTGGGCTAGAGTTAAATGCTAGTCCCCTGGCAACCTACCAATTGCTATGAGGACGTAAAATTTAACCAGGACTTGGGCCCTCAATAGGAACATATCCTGATCATGCTTTATTCACATAGCCAGCTGTTGTGGGCTAACCTCATTGGCAGCCAAACACCAGACAGTCGCTCACTCACTTCCCGTCGCAACCCCAGTGAAACAGGGGAAGAAGAAAGAAAGAATAAAAGCAAGAAAACTTGGAGGTCAAGATAAAGCAAAACAAAAAATTTTAATAAGTGAAGAATAAGTGGGAGAAAGGAGAAAATAAAACAAGTGGCGCAAAAGCAATCACTCAGCACCTCTCATGGGTGGACTGATGCCCAGACAGTTCCTGAGCAAAAGATGGCTAACCTTCCTAAACCCCCCTCTTTTCCCTTTTATTGCTGAGCATGATATTATATGGTATGGAATATCTTTTCAGCCACTTTAGGTCATCTGCCTGGCTGTATCCCCGTTCAGTTTACTGCACACTCCATAGTCTTTTCAATGGGGTCAGACTGAGAAATACAGAAGGCATTGATGCTGTGCAAACACCGTTCAGCAAAAGCTAGAACATTAGTGTGTTACCAGTACTGTTTTGGTCAAAAATCAAAAAACACAGCACCATAAAGAAAATTAATATGAAGAAAATTATTCTAGTCTGGCCCAGTACACCAGCCTAGAAATTAGCTCTTAGTACTCTTTTTACATCTAAATCCCCTGAACCTAACAGTATCTGTCCATTTTCCCTAATCTCAGTAGTAAGAAAAATAATTTCCTGTTAGTTGAATTCACAGTCTCTAACAATGTAATAGAACCAGTTTTTTAATTAGGTTTTGCTACTTTAAAATATTCCAGAAGTATCTGTCTGCATATTTGATCCCTTCTGCATTTAAAAGTTTATTAGGAAGTACTGACAGCAATTTGATATGAACATAGAGATGGGATGAGGAGTGGATCATTAACATTAGGATGTCACCTGCCGTCTACACTGAACTCATGACAGGACATAGGTTTCGGCCACAACTTTGTGATATTTGGTCCCAGAGCTTGAGTTTTTAATGGAGGCTATGTGGACCTTGCCGCAGGTGATTAGTCAGAATACCTGACAGGATCTGATAAACCAGATGGTGAGAGCAAGCATGGAGACAATGAGCAATCGAGATAGTAACATAGGGCAAGAGTTCTGAAAGGAGATTAGGTGAGGTATACATTAATTATGGTAGAAGTGATTAACAGAATACAATGATTAAGCGATACAATTTTGAAGGGCATATAGAAGGCAGATGCCCTGAAATTATTTGGCAGAGTAATGGGCTGAAAAACCAAGGGCATGAACCAAAGCTAAGAAAAGACTGGTCAGCAAGGGAGTTCAGGATAAATTTCCTCATACGGAAGGTAATTAATGTGTAGCACTACAAGCTATTAGGTGGGGAAAAACTAACCCTGAAATGCTAAACATATCCGAGAACAGACAGGTAGATGAGCTTCATGAACTAATTCTGTATATTAACTCTGCTGCAAGAATGGCAAAGGTAAAGCATTCCTTAAATTGGTGGGATAATAAATGGACTAATTTCAATGAGACTTACAGTGATAAAAAACAAAGTCAAGCACAATTAGTTTAGTAGTATAGCTCCCCACACAAAAAATAAAAAATCACAGAACTTGTTTTACTCCAAAATATTTAAAGCAAAATGATCCTTCCTGATTTTATTGCTAACAAGAACATGATAACTGTGGATGTATCTCCCATGGAAGTTGTGTATCCATAATGAGGCACCAGAACAGGGTTTGTTAAAAGTCACAGTTCTTGAGGGGAGGCCAAAACCAGGAACTTTAAACCCCAGAAGATTTCTCCCCCCAGTTTATTAGCTGAATTTCCTGCTTGTAAGTCCAACCATGGGGCAGTCTGAGCATGTGTTCAAGAGAAAAGATCCATAATATAATTTACTGACAAAACAGCAGCAGCTGAGTACTCAGTCAGAAAAACAGGCTGTGTGCTACCCACATGGCTGTTCAGTACTAAACATGAATGGTATTGCTCTATCCCTTCTACATGGAAGACCCAGAGATCTGCCTTTTCCCACTTATCCCAACACTGAACAGCCAGATAAACACTACCCCCTACCACATTGCATCCAGCTCTATTTTTAATCTTTACCGGGCACCACCCCTAAAGTGATACTCCACTCTGCCTTTTTTTCCCCACAGTATATGCTGCAAGCAGCTTGGGACCTGTGCGTCCTCTCTGCTGGCTGGAGGTAAGAGTTCCCAGATCAGCAATAACTGGCACTTTGCAAGCACACTTCTGGGCACCCCATGCCAACACTGACATGCCACTCTGCACTGCCCCCTAAAAGTCAAGGAGCTGCATAGAGGCAGCAGGAACCTCCTGCTGCAGAGCAGCTGGTAGCAGAACTGCCTCACCCTTTTGCTGGGAAATTTCAGGCTTAGGTAGCCGAATCTGTTGTTATATAACTGCCAATTATGAGGCACGGAAATACCAGTCACCAGTTTTCTACTGGATAAAAGCCTTTTATATGCGATTGCTGCACCCCCGGTGTGCAGTGACATAGACAATGCCTGACTGAATTCTCACCACTCCCCTCTGCGCGCCCTGTGGCTCCTGAGCAAAGGCAGGATGAGAAAAATGGCACTGAAAGTAGCTTATTCCCTTCTGTGCATAGGCATACATACACTAAATACAGCTCTCTTGGACCTTAGTTCAGCAGTGTGTCAGAACATCAGCTATGATATTTAAAAACTTCAGCTTTCCCTGGTGGAAACTGAAGTACCTTCAAAATATGGAAGACAAGTAAAACTGTCAAGTCATGTATGTGGATTTCTCTGTAGGCTGAGCAATATATCAACTGAGATCAAAAAGCATTAACGTTCATTCTCTTGAAGATTAATTCCTGTGCTAAAAAAAATACATCCTAGCATTAGATATTTTATGAACAATATCCAAATAACATATTGCTATGCAAATTTAAATTTCACATAATTCCACTTTTATTTTCCCTCACCATTCAAAAGGAAGCAAGCCAAAACCAACTGGCAATGTTGGATTTTGTATAATTACAATTTCAAAATCCTTCTACAAAGCAAACAATTTAATTGCTACAATATAATTAATAAAATTTATACAACTGTTCCCTAAAAAACAGCTTTCAGAGAAAAGTTTTGGTTTTCTGCATTTCCATAGAACATGTTTAACTAGAATTTAACTGATCTAATGTTAACTGTAATAATTTTTTGAGTCAAACATATATGTAAACATTTAAAAAACAGAATTTTCAATAGGGTTAATGTAACTTAAGTTTTCTAACACTGCAAAGAAATTAATTTCCACATTGCATATCTGTTATATTCGTGCAATAAGGGAAATGTAGATAATTTTATAAAAAGCTTCTGAAGATATTTATATACCAAGAAACCAAAATGAGTCATTATCCATTCAAATAATTGACCTTTATTGCACTTGAGATCATCAGTGAGGATAATCTATGAGTTTGAAATCTGGATCCTCTCCAGACTGATATGGAGTTTAGCCCAAGAGTAACAGAAGTTGCAGTATAAGTGCAGGAGAAAGCAAATACAGAAGTCAATTTACAAAAGGGATTTTCTGCTAAAATCTTACTAGTTATCCTGCTCCTAAATAGCCTGAAGCAAAAGCTCATAACTGTCCTCCAAACTGATCAGTGGGAGTGGAGGTTGTGCCTAAGAAATTCTGCTTCAGCCAGGAAGAGGTTTTCATCCAGACAGCTCATATTATAGCAGTAAATAGTTTACGTATATTCCCATATGTTAAAGAAGAGATTAGTGATACTGACCTTCTCTCTACAACTCTACAAAGAAAGACTGATATTAGGGAGGTAGCTAATGCATTGGGAAATTATTTATTTCGCAAGTGCTTTGTCTGGACATGGAGCAGAAAAATAATTTTTAACAATCCCAAACACTAAAGCAACCAGGAAACTGTGTTCATATGTTCTTGGTTCATGCAAAATTCTTAAAAAGTCAAATTTCCACATATTTCTGAATGCTATTTTGTTAGAAAATTCCAAATATTATAGAAGTTTATCGCCAGAGAGTGATTATTACAGATATAAGAAAAACAAGGCACAACATCCTTTATAATTCGTATGACAGTCCATCCATCCATAATATAGCACAAGAGATTCTGGGTTGGCAAGGAAAAAGTTTGACCACCTTCTTTAGACCGTGAAGCACACAGAAGTCTGAATTCTTATTGTACCATAAATTCAGGGGGACTAGGGGGAGGGGGGGAAGGAAGAGAGAAAATGGGGAATTGAAAGATTTATTTCAATGGAATTTCAGCAGTTCTAACACAAACCAAGAATAATTCCTATAAATTCTAACCTTTGTTCCTCTTGTCCATACTGCAACACGCCAAGCAGACAACTTCAATATCAGGAGTAATCTCTAGCCTGTTACTTTCCTCACAGGACATTGTCATGAGTTCTGCTCTCTCCTACCAGCATAGTCAAACATTTCCTTGTCACTAATCCAGGTTCTGATGTTAGAGAATGAGCAGAACAGAAAGGCTGAAATTTACTTTCTTTACCAATGAAATTAAAATGAGACAGAAACTTAGCACGTCCTCGGATTCGGCTATTTCTTGTAACATTAACATGGGCATAGCAACAGCCTCAGGCTGCACAGCCAGGATAATGAGAGAGCTTTTTTCCCTAACCCCACACTAACATATTAATATATCATCAACTTTCTCCAAAGCTGCTTCACCCATTTGAGGTTAGAGGACTAACCCTTAACAGTCTTGCTTTCTTTCCTCTACTAGTCATACAGACTTCTCCTTTCCCAACATCGTTCTGTCCTTAAAGCTGTTGCATTTGTATTTGGAAAAGGTTAAGGTAACTTTCAGTTTCCTAAAACAGACTGCCCTGCAACACCTTAAAATTGTTATTCCTTTAATATATGCTACAGTTCCAATCTTTGCCCATATTGCTCAGAAAGAAAAAATCTCTTCTATACTTGAGACTCTGTGTACTGGAAAAAATGTTATGCAAAAACATGACAAAACTTCATTTATCTACAGATGGGAAACCACAGCATGAAGAAGGTGTCACATCATTTATTCACAAAACTGATTTATTTCCTTCGTTCCAATTATGTTACTGCTACTAATAATAAAGGTCTTATTACACAAGTGTAATTACTTTATTCTTAAGAATTCATCTTCAAACAGGTTTGGTTTGGGTTTTTTTTAATCAAATGAGTTGCCTGCAGAGTATAAAAAATTATGTACCAACACTATGTGGATTGAGACTCTGATGTTCATACTTGGCTGGCAACAAGATTGGTTCACTCTAATACAAACAACTCCTGCTTAAGTATATTTCAGTAAAAAGACAAATCCCAAATTAGTTAAAAAATAAAAACAAGCCTGTAAATGCACACTCACAGGGACTTTGATACAATATGAACATTAAGCAAAAGCGGGAAGATTACATCACCAAGTAGACATTAAGACAGATTATAAAATATGATTCTACAAATGATTTATTGTATTACTCCTTTTCTCTAACTCACTAACGTAATAGAAAATCCTAGGGAAAAAAATTTCTAATGTAATTACTTCATGTACTGAACCCAGAGGTTGTTTGAAGTTGCTAATCACCTCTGAATCTGGTGTAAGGTTCACTCAAGTTTCTTGGCTACACTGACCTTCCCTTGAGTTTCCTGTGCTCAGAATTATGTAAGATTAACAATGTGCTGCATAAGTGATTTAATCGGAACTGAGCTAATATAGCTCTATTAGAGATCAGTAGCCAAGCAACCACAAATATTTATATACATATATGTGTATAAATACACATACACACACAGATAAATTTTAGAGACAAAAATGTAAATCAGTGGAAAATACAAAATACTGCAAAGACTTAAGAAGTAAATAAAAAACTACTTCTAGATTCCTCTATGTATGTACATGCAATAATCAAAAAAATACAATTGTCATTAGCTTGATATCTTAATGAAACAAGTATTAGCAATTTGCCTGTCAATATATCAGTCTCTTATACCCTAAATAAGTTTTTAAGCTTCTGGACAATTTCAACTGAGTTTATCAAGAGGGTGGAGATCACAGACTTTAAAAGGTTTTACAACTGTCAGACAGGTATTTAATAAAGCCAGTGAAGGAAGCAAAGAACCCTGATCCAGGCCACTTGAATTGCCTCACAACATGCAAGTATAATCAGCTGTATGTAATTCTGAACAGGAACTACATCACAGAGAAGCCAGCAGACCAACCCAAGGCAGACGAAATAGCAGTGGCATTGTTAAGCAACATGGAGAACGGAAGGCAAAGCTATGGGATGAAGATCTGTCTTATTAGTAATGCAGTGTTGGATGGGATGAAGGAACATTTTTAGTATAATTAAGGAACTGTGGAAAACAGAGACTTCGAGGGAAAGAAATCACATTTGTGTTTAGGGTATTGTCCTTTTTTTGGCAAGGATAGAGTTAATTTTCACGAGGAGGGATTGCATAGCCCATGCACCTGACCCAAATTTCATCTAGGATAGAGTAAACATGACTTGAGCTGCGGGGGGACAAGCTGGAGTGCTGGGCCCGGATCGGCCATTGGAGTCTTCCAAATCATGTGACATTATGCTCAGTATATAAAGGAGGTGGGTTCTCTTTCACCCTTTCCCCCCTAACCAGGAAAATAGGGGAGGGACAAAAAGGAAAAACTCCTAGGCTGAAATAAAAAGCAGTTTAGCGATAGGAACAAAACATCAGTAACAACAGGGAGTCCAAACAGGTAATACACAATGCAGTTACTCACCACCCATTGACCAATACCCATCCAGCCCCCCACAGCGAGCCCGACAGAATGAAGATCTTGCTGCACCTTCCAGAGGTGAGAGAATCCACCTCCTTGTGAGAGACGAGAAACCAGGCCTGTGAGAAACTAAGACAAACAACCTGGGAAAGCAAAAGTTGAGGCTGATTGAAGAAATGCCTCAAACACTCGCAAGACAAAACTCTGAGTCACAGGGTGCATGCTGTGGAGGCCAAAGCTGATAACACTGCCCCATGCAGCTGGGGGAGGGAGCCCTGTGGAGACAGGACGGCTCTGCCCTGGGGCACCTGGGCAAATTTCAAGGTCCATGTGTCCAGTGAATGAACTTTGCTTCATTATCCACGAAATGCATATTAAAGTTAACACCCCTCAATATGCTAACAAGGGCTGTCATGATCATGCTAATGACATCATCCCATGAAACAACTTACCCCTCCCGGTACATGGGATACGTAGCTATGTGGGTCGACCTAGGGGACGGACCCAAGGAAAATGGCTATAAATCAAAGGGGGGAAGAAAGGACACTCTCTCTCTGCCCCTCTTCCTTCCCCCCCCCCCCCCCCCCCCCCAACCGTCTGGAGAAAGCAGTGAAGCGAAGAAGACGAATGCCAGCGAAGAAGACGGCCACCTCCTGGAACCCTCGCCGGCGGGATCAGCGCAGGAACCCAGACCGGTGATCTGTATTCCCCCATTCCCTCTATCTCCCTTTTCCTTTTTCTATTAAGAAATGCAAAGCATATTATATTGCTCGCCACAACTTGCTCTGTACTTAGCCAATTATCATGTGTTCAATTAGTACATTATAGGTAGTTAATAAATGCTTGAACTTGGAGACTTGTTGTCCGCTCCAATTGGGGATTTGCGAATCTGAGTCACTTGTCCCCCTCGTCAGAGCGGGACGTGACACTCTTTTATATACCAAGCATGATGACATATGATATGAAATACTCCAATGGCCAATCCAGCCCGGCACTCCAGCTGTGCCCCCTCCTAGCTCAAGGCAAGTTAACTCTATCCAGGTCGAGTGCTCTGGCTGAACTCTCTCCTAGATCATAAAAATTAACTCTATCCCAGCCAAAATCAGGACAGGCATGCAGAAAGAAACAATATATTTTAGCAGGGTAAGAGAGAGCTAGATGACCTACTGATGTCTCTTCCTACCTGAAATATTCTATGAATCTAGGGGAGGAAGACTCCAGTGTACAAAATGCACCATTCTGTCATGTGAGTTTGGCAATCCTAGTGCTTCCAAAACAATTTTTTTTCCTAAATTCAGGTTTTTCAGAACACATCAGAAGATGCGTGCCTCATCCCATGCCCATGCAGTACAAAGTTGCATAGTACTCGACTTTTTAAGGTTTTCAGACTCTTTATGAAAAAGAAGTATTTTCCAAAAGGGTGCTGTTATTGGTATTTCTGTAGCAGTAAGCTCTGTCCCTAATTCCAATCCTTTGTTATATGATAATTAGAAGTCCTATTTCTGTAAATGCTGCTGTGATCAGACCTTGTTAGACCCAGATTTACTGCAAAGAAGTCCTAACAACTTTGCAGTGTCTGAGTCCTTGACAGTAGGAGGATTTGACCTCCCCTTTTGAATACCATTATGTCCTTAAAGGACTTATTCCTACTGACAGCTGCTCTACTTAAAGCAAGAGAGTGAACTTAATGCTTTATTGCAAAATTATAAGAAGTATCCTTGCAAATAATTTTCAATTTTTCTGTTATGTGCTATGAGACAAAAAATGACCACATTTTAATTACAAAGCAGGCTGTTCTGCTAGCTAACTGGAAGACATCCATGACCCTTAAGGATGAAAGAGGTGATTTATAATTTCTGCACTAAAGATCTTGTAACTGATGATTGATGTAGTCTCCACTGAGCAGTCCTTAGCCTTAGATAAACACAACACTACCTTAAATTAACTCCTGCTCTGACAGCTCCCATGTGGCTTTACAATTGGGATTTGAAGTTGTTGACTGTGTGTCCCCTCCAGTTATGCTTCTATTTGCCTGTCAAGCAATTCCTCTGTCTGGCCCACCTGCATCAGTACATGTCCCACAGAGCATGGTACTGCAGAAGGCTTCATACACTAGGGGTAATATTTTCAAGGTTAACATATACACAAGAGTATACCAAGGATGGTACCTGAAGAGGTCTATACAGGATGAGGACCAGGTTCACATGAAGACTAATACAAATAAACATTCCAAACAGAAAAAGAAAAATGAAATCAAATCAAACAAAAAACCCCACTTAACTAAGAGACTACATTAAGGCTATTTATTACAAATATTTGAAAAGTTCATGCCAGAGAATAGAAGCATTTAACACCATTAAACAAGACCTATAACACAGTACATTTACTTCTGTCAGGAGACAAAGATCTTGAGGTTCTCACTGATGTTCAACCTCAATTTGGATGTCAATAGGGGGTGAAGATGTAATGCTCTTTGAGGAATAAGTCATTCAACAGTTTGCACAACCCTGTCCTTTCTAATTAATCCTCCAAAAAGAGAAATTAGGAATACAAAATTGGTATTCGACAAAATTTATACTGTTTTTTTCTTTTAAGAACAAAACCTTATTCCTAAGAACTTAGATGAAAAAAATTTAACCTCGAGTATTGGTTTTAAGATAATTTGAAGTTTCATAAACCATAGATAAAGGCCCCTTGGGAATATAATTTTCCTGGTAGAAAGCATAAATGAAGTCCTGAAATAAATATTATGAAATATTTTTCTTCTATATTTTAGTTCATATCTTCCTTCAAGGGAAAGCAAAATACACTATGATAATTTCTTCCAACAATACATTTGCTTAATATTTTGTAGCTGTGCAACACAACAACTTGTTAGATTATTTTTGTAGACAACATAAACATGGGGCTCTTAATACATTTTTATCCATTTTAGAGATGAACAAACTGAGCTGCACTACAACCAATAACTAAATTGTTAAAAATTTATTAATAAAATGAAAATTCACAATAAATAATTCATTAACCTAAAGTATCTTTAATTTTGAAAGCTACTTTGGTTTTAGTTTAAATAAACTGATTTCCTCCCTCCCAAGTTGTTAGACACATTTCTTCACTGGGGCCTTTGAAATATTTCCTGCCATTTCCTGAGTGGATACTTGGCTAAAGTTAAGAAGAATTTGGGATTTACAGAATTATGTGAGTTAGTGTTTGATCTTAGTAGGAAAGTTGGACAGGAAAAAGATTTCTTATTTGGAAAAGTATTTCTGATATTAGCATTTCCTCCATTTTGCATCACATGGAAAAAACTAATGTTCTGAAAACAAGAAATTCTTACCTTTCTCAAAAATAAGCAGCTGACCTATAGCTACCTATATCCTCAGTGCTCAGCAAGGATACCAGATACATGGATTCAGTTTAGTGAGTGCTGTAGGAACCATCTCTTTTTCTTTTCTATTAATTAATAAATTAGTTAATTCTATTTCTTACTCAAAGAGGGACTTGTAGGCCTGAACTCTGGTTCACTTTTTTTTGTATCTCCTTTAGAAATGAATATTACTTCTATTCATCACTTTGTCTTTTTTTCTTTGGAGCAATTCCACTTTGTCCAACTGAAGTATTTACTAGCACAAAGAAAGACTTCAAAGCTTAGATCCTGCTAAAACCTTCAGTATTTCTTTGCTCTTTATTTCAACATAGACAGAAGCTTTCTAATTATACAGGAGGGTTAGTATTAATATAATTTGTTAAATATAAAAACACATGTAATCAAGATTGCAATGAACACTCCTCAGTGCCCATGTTTGTTCTACAGATAATTGCAAGTCCATTAGAAACAGGAAAGCTTTATCGCAAGCACCAACATGCTGCATAAGTGATTTTTTGATAATTACATTCATTAGGAAAACTGGAATTTTCCAGTCTTTTTGTGTGCTCAACTGCTTATGTTTTATGGCTTCCCCAAACTCTTTAGTTTTTGGGAGTTTGCAGCCTTTGACATGTAAATTTTTTTAAACTGATTGTCTTATTATCAAAGCAGTTTTGCCATTAGTCACAGATTATGTTCATTTACATTTCAGTTTTAAAATCTTTCTAGGCTATAGGAGATTTAAAACAACAACAGTAAAACCTCAGTGTTATCAAAGTCTGGATCCTTATGTCAGACAACGAAAACAGAGCCCTGATTTAGCCCCAAGAATCCACCGGTAAGTCCCAAAAAGAATTAAGCTTCTCAAAACGGCGATCCAAAACAATCAGCAGAATAACCAGAGGTCAGTCTAAAGTCAGATATTTTCTGCCTGCAGCAGGAAACACTGACTCTGCTCCCTTCCTGAGGCTGAAGTGGCTGGTACCCTCTTCTATTTGGGATATGCAAGCTGAACCTTCTTCCAATCTTGAGTATATTTTTCCTAACAAAGAAGAAACCAGAACTTTCTGTAGAAAGAGAGTTGGTGCCTATCACTTATAAAATAACAGATAGTAACAACTCAAGAACTGGAAGTCTTTTCCCAGATTAAAGAAATTTAAAGATAGTCTTTAAAGTGGATGGCTTAACCAGGAAACTACAACTTATTTACTTAGAAGTCTTTTCATCTGAAGCTGTGATGATATGCAGAAAGAATTAAGAGTCAAGGAAAAAAAAAAAAAAAAAAAGAAAAGAAATAAAAGGACAAGTGTTTTAAACTCAGGAGTCAGAGCAGTCACTTGGCATGAATTATTGCTGGGTAGCAGTCCATGCTTCCAAGATTACATTCATATTTTATTCACAGATTTTTTTCACATACAAAAAATTCTGAAGTAGGAAATCAAATCCAGAGTACTGAGAGTGGTGAGCATCTTACATACCTTTAGGTTCTCATTCAAAGTGTTAGACAACAGCAAGACTGGGGTTACTCCATGAAGGGGGAGAAGGCAGGTATGACCTCAGAGCAGGGAACACCCTCACTGACCCAGGCATGGTCCTGCAGAACCTAGACAGGTCACTGATGACAAGGACCATCAACAGGTCCAGACAGTTGTGGACCAGGTCCAGGGTCCCTTCAGGGTGGAATTAAGGAGCAGCAGAAGGTGGGTCCAGAGGCAAGACTGCCACAGAGGCACAAGGCATCCATCTGGGAAACAGGCCAGGAGACAGGCACACCTAGAGCTTAGCTCAGGAAGGGATTAAAACCCCCAAACTGAGTTGAAATGAGGCTCCTAGGTCCATGGAGAGGTGTGGGGGGGGATCCCAGAGGCAGGTGGTCAGGGCCAGTAAGGCCTGGTAGTGGTCTCAGGGCCCTGACACAAAGCATCCATCATGCTTCAGGATCAAAACAAGGTTTAGGCTTCCTTGTAATTCTCAGGATAGTGATGGCCTTGAGTACTGAAATATTCTGATCTAGCTACCATAGGTCTGAGACTCAGCCTGTATATTAGTGTGTAGCCAGCCGAGGGAAGAGAATTAGAGTGGGCATGTCTCCATTTGCACATAGACATTTTTATCAGATTTGCCACAAGGTTCAGAATATTGAAATGAGTTGGCTGCTGAGGTTCTACTTACCATGTTGGTAACATTCCACTCTCAGATTAAGAAAAATAACCTGGGCAGTGAAAATAAAACCCAACATTTCATATTCGATTTGCTTCAGTTGCCAAAACAACATAGAGCAGTCCTGATGCTAATTCCCAGTGATAGGGATTTGGTGGCAATTATGTCATCACTGTGATTAATTTCATAGTGAACATTGTATTCAGCCTGTGTAATCCTCCCACTGAGTAGCACTGATCTGTCAGCCTCGTCTAATTAGACAAAAGTTTCAGGATTACATTAGGGTCAGACAGAAGACATTTAGAGAGAATGAGGTCAGCAAATTACACATAGAAGGCAGCAGTGGTAGCGCAGTAATGGTCGTGTTGTGAACAAGGAAAGACTGTGGCCTTTTGGGATTCTAATGGAAAACTAAACAAATCCTTGAGCTCTTGCCAAGTCCACAAACACTCAGCAAACAAAACACAATCAAACAAGGTAAAAATTATAAACAGGCTCCTTGCACACATTTAGGAAAGCCAAGTATAGTCCTGGTTGTTGTTATAGCTGAACTGTTTTTGGCAAAAGCCACATTTTTAATAAAATATTCTAGTCACTGGGCACTAAAACTCCATTCCAAAGTGCAGGTTATTCTCCTGGGGATATAACAAGCTATTTTTCTTAAGTACTCAAGCCACTCTGCCTACCACAAGCCTACTTCTACTCTGTTGAAGTCAATAAAAAGGCTCTTATTGATTTCAACAAGCATGGGATCAGATCCAATGCCAAAATAATCCAGGAGGTAGAAAATTGAAATGAAAATGAAAAAAAAAAAAGGAATATTGACATGACATAATTAATACCTGCCATTTTTAGCACTGCTTTTATACATTATTCTAAAAAGAATAACAGGAAAGAGTTTCTCTTTTATTGAAATATTCATCATAAATAATATCTTTATTTATCAAATTGTATCAGGAACACTAATAAATAAGACACATGATAGATTAAAGGTGTCTGTATGCAGAAATTGTCTTTCTTTATAAAAGCCCAGTCCAAGAAATTCCATATTTTGATTACATGTAATGTTTCCATTAATAGCCAAATATCAGAAAATTAGGTTGTTAATTTCAAAATGTTCATTACAAATAACTGTTCATATATGTGAAGCCAGTTAGTCTAGGCTTAAAGATTCTCAAGGTATTACTTTAAAAGTGTCTGCATCGGTAAACTATAACTAAAGAAAACAAGCATGCACCAACATTTGGGGTTTTTTTGTTGAATAAACAAACTATGTTTGTCTAGAGGTAAAGAACAAAGACTGTATCAAATATAATCCCTAGGCTGAGAAGCAGAGTAATAAACAGTAGAATTTCTGCTAGAGGTTCTTTTCTGCTAGAGATTCTGATTGTTCTACAGTTTCCTCTTACTTTTCCTAAAGCAAGTGGTAAAAAATAGTAAAATTATTTCAACAAAAGATAGCATAAAAGGTAATTAACAAAGTTTCTCTGTCCCCTTCCCCATTTTTCCTCAAAATATTTGTTACTTCCAACTGTCTGTAAGTCATTTGCATGTAAATTCATTACTGTCAAAACCAGCACTTCTTATCAAAGTACAAATACATTTTAGGCAGCACATATGTTTCTAAGCTATTGAACTGTCTATTGAACTTTTAATGCAGAATCTTCTATGTTACGCACAACACACATGCACTAAAAAGAAAGCTGGTTCTCTACTTTGTATTTCATCAGAACAGCTGAAATTTGCTATGTTCAGCTAAACTTTACTGAAATCAATGCAGAGTTGGTAATAAAAATACAATAAAGACCACAAGCATACATTTACTTATATTTTACATATTCTGTTCATGTCTAATTATAGCAGCTTTTCTGATCATGCTTAAAATACCATGATAAATGGCTTCTGCAGTACATACAGTGTCAGGTTGTTTTGAGGTTGGTGAGTCAGCAGCAGTACATTATACCTTCATTGTTATGGTTACCTTCCCTTGGGAAGAAAAGGACAGCTGGGGAAAGAGGGCATGCCTTGGAAGTCAAGAGGATCATCTGAACCCATAAAATGAGTACACTCATATTGTGCTCCTCTTACTACCCTTTAGGCTCTATTTCTTCAGGCTTCCTGCTGATCACACTGTATCTCATTGCATATTAGATAATATGTAAATGGTCCCAAAGAGGTGTTCAGTTATAGGGATACAGAATCTCATACAGTAGAACAAACTTCCTTGAATCTGTCTCAAGGCATAAATAATGAAAATAATCTTACTAAACACAGCTTAATGTAAAGTAGTTGAAGATGACAGAGTGCCTTAAGCAAAGATTGAAAAGTGTGATTGAAACTCAGAGACTTGTTCTGTTTTACTTCAGTGCTCCCTAGAAGCAGTCTGACATCTGTTGAATTGACATTTTATGTATCTGGCATCTGCTTTTATATATATATATATATATATATATATATGTACTGCTCATATATATAGAATATATTTCACATCTGCTTTCACAGATCTAGAAAAAGTTAATAAATCATTGGCTAAATATAACTCCTCATTTCTTCTGCCTTGTTCAGTTTTTGCAATAAATTGTTTTCTGAATTACAATACTTTGCAAAAGCAAAACAAAGCAATTCTCTCTGAAATTATAGTTAAAAAATCCCAAGCAAACCAAAACCAACTGGCAACACCAATTTAGTTCTGATGATAAATTTATTGTTAAAGTTTAGGTGATGATATCCATGCATTTTCCTCATAGACTCCTACACTTTATTATACATAATGTAATTCAACTAGAAGAGCCAGAAGAGCTACTTCAGCATCCCATGGAGATAAAGCAGGCCACAAAATACATACATAATGACAGTCAATTATTTCACCATGTTGTCTACACCTTGCACCAGAAAACAAGGAAAACAAGGAAATAATCTACAGGACTGTGACAAAATCATTGGCTATACAGAGATCCTTAAAAGAAATGGTAAGATTGACATGAATGAGGAATGAATGCAAATGTGTTGGTGTGGAAGCACCCAAAGGAAAAAAAAAACAACAGAAAGGCCATGAGAATGATCTATCAGGTCACCAGGTCATCAAAGAGCACGTACCTCTGTGCTGCTTCTCAGGATGCTCAGGTTGAGATAGAAAACTTGGTAATTCACAGTTCTGTGACAAGATACTGGTTGCTGCTAGCTCCTACAGTGTGCAGAAAGGCACACCCAAACCCAGTGCATGGTAAGCTAATTAGAAGATACCTGGAAATATGAGTAGGACTAAACAGGTGATGTCTCTTGTCCTTAGTATTATCACAAGAAATCCTGGACAGGCTCATATACAAGCATTTTGGTATCTGATGAGTGGCCAAACTATCATGACATGTATATCTTGCTGTTTGCGAGTATATGATTGTCAGAGTACAATACTCTCTGACCAGGTCCTTTTAGATATTCCATGTGTGGAGGGTGTAATATTTAATAAAATTTACTTATCTGAAAATATTTGATGTTACACAGGTTTTCTGATTTATCAGAATAATAAAAAATATGCTGAAAACACAATACAAATATAAGTTTACACTTAGTAAAATATAGGAATTGCAACATTCAGTTCAATCACAATACCAGTCTGATCTCCATTACTAATCTCTGTAATATTCTTACCAACATGACACTTGTCCTCCCCAGTTGCCAGGTAGGAATACGTGGACTAAAGAGGACTCAAGTCCATTGTTTTCTTTAAAATTCTTTTGATAGTTGTTTAGGTTTTATACTCTATGTTGGGCTGAGCCATGTGTACACTCCCCTCATGCTGGTGAGTCTGACTCAGGGAGATATTCACATTCTTTTAATGGATTCGTGAAAACATTTATACCACCAGTTGACCCACTCAGCTGTGATGTAGTCAGCTGATCCATGCAACTGGCCTGGCTGACTAAAACAACTGCCACTCTCAGGTTCCCCTACGTGTTGAGATAAAGTCAGTTTCTCTGGGGTAGCTGTGCTCCATTAACCCTACATTATATTCTGAGCTTCATGGGCACATCACCCTTGTCCATTGCCTCTGAGCCTTCTTCCATTATAGGGGATTATTGGTTAGTCACAGTGGTATGACAGTGTGAGTATGTATAAGCAAAATCAGCTGTTTGAATTTACACTTTCCCTAAGAGCTCACGTTGAGATTTCCTATGCTGTTGTTACAATGCTGCAAGAAGATTTCCTGAAGAAAATCTTTTGCTGTTAATTCCCTTTCTGATGAGCTTGCTCTGGATCTTGGTTGTTTTGCCCTTCTACTTTAATTTTATATGATGGAGGTGTTTGTTCTCCCCCTTCCGCTGTCCTCTAAGCTTTGGGAAAAGGGTTTATTCACAGTGTTTATTCACCATAGATACCATAAAGTGAAAAGCAGCACTTTACCTTCTCATTTCATGCTTCAAGAATAGTAAAGCGTGAAGAGCACTGCCATATTCAACACACTGTTCTAAGCTTGATCCTCAGTCCTTCTACTGTACTGCTGCTTAATTTGACCAGTCAGGAGCACTTCTGTGATGTCGTCTTCTAGTCAAGATTAGTATGAGGGGAATATTTCCCTCCTGCTCTGTTTCAGTGAAATATCAGACTTGGAGTAGGAACTGAAGAGAAGTGCCCAGGCATCAACAACTTCTTATTGAGACATTGTTGCAGAAATCTTATTTGAATAGAGTGTCCTAACTTCAGCACTGTTTTTAAGCAAAATGCTTTAACTTTGTGCTAGTTTCTAACTGCTCTCATACAGCTGAGTTGGAAGGCTATGATTAACGTGTTAGTTGCCAGAATTTCTCAGATACCTCAGGTTGTGTTTTGACATAAGTAGGTAAACAGAACAATGAACACATGGCCTTTGTTTAACCAAGACAAGGTAAAGAACAGTGGAAGATAGACACCTCCACAAGAGCAGAACAAATTCTCTTACAGAGCTCCTTGCTCATCTCTGACATTTAAATCTTAAGGAATACCACTTTAGTGCTACAAGTGATGGAGAAAGTGATATGAAGCTAAGAGATAACAAAGGATAACAAGAAGAAGGGAGCGAAGGTTCCAAAGCAGTGCCACTGTAAACAACAGCAGAGACCACTATATATGAAATACATTAATATAGTGACATACCTCATTTTTTACATGAAGTTAATAATTATTTTCAACATAAGAATGTTTAGATCAAATGGAATTCAGGCCCTATGGCATTAGGGGTTTCACAAACACAGTGTAAGAAAAAGCCTCTGGGAGTTTGAAGTTAACATAGAAAAAAAAGGATTAAAGTAAATGAGAAAGCAAGTTTTATTATCCCCTTTTCTCTCTAAATATTGTGATTGACAGGATTCCCTGCACATGCAGAGAACTCTCCATATTAAATTAATCATCTTTTATAAATAGTCTGATAGATCCTCAGAGAGTGATCTACCATGCAAACTCTTTAAATTTTTAGAAAACAAAAACTAAATGTAATTGCGTTATCCAGATGTATGAAAAGAAATAAAACACCAGTGGCAAATCTACTCCATTTCTTTCCGAAAAAATTTTTTGCTTTTGTTTAGCAAAATGGATTAGGTTTTCAGTATTATTGTTGACAGAATGATGCACATATTCTCCTGAGGTTGAAAGGATTTTAGGAATTGGGCACTGAGAGATTGTTGCTGTCTGCTCTTTATATTCATAAAGGATGTGCACTAAAATATAATGCTATAGTCAGTGGTAATTCATAAGATACCCTTGCTACCATATAACTCAAAAGATATTTAGAGTAAGCCATTATGCCAAGACCATTTTGTGACAATGCATTTTCATGGATACGAGTAAGATTACACAGATATAATGACATAATGAAGGGGCAATTTCTGTCTTTACACATGTACAGAGTGGGATATTTTTAGGCACCCTATTCTCAGAATTGAGTCCATGTCTTTGAGTCAGGCACTGAATCATCGTGTAAGGTCCAGGATGGACCAATAGTCTGGGAGTACAGTAATAAAAAAGAAAAAAAGTTACATATTAGAATATTAAATATTAAATTAATGCATCATATTAAATACTTCATATAAAAATAAAATTAAATATTCCAAAATGTTTTGCTCTGGCTTTATGAAAATCTCTTTTGATCTTGTAATTTTTGAATGCATGCGATTTAAGGTTAATAGTGTATCCAATGGTTCAATGTTACTTCAGACAGAGAAAAATTGCTGGGTACTTCAGGAAAATTCCATTATTTTTTCAAATAATTCATGTGGGGACAAACACATGAAAGAATTCTTGTGACTCTCCAAAAATAAATCATTCAAAGAGAAAACTATTCTACAGTTTCTGCACTTGTAGTAATTTTGCCTAGTAGACCAGAGAGAACATTAACAGTCAAGAGCTCAAGTAGATACACACTCTCTGCTTTCAGCAAGTATCACCAGTAATTTTCTAAATTCACCATTTGTCACAAGTAATATTTTCCTCCTTCTTCCTTGTGTCGTAATATTCTTAATTTCTGATAATGTCTGTCCAGTTCTCCAGATCACTTAACCATTTAGCATTTATAGGTGCTGGTGATGTGTTTGATATTGTCCAGCATTACTGACTCTCAAATATGCTGCAAGCGAGAGAACAATTATTTGTTTTTCTGGCTGCTTAAACTCAATTGATTTTTTAGCTCGGGTAAGTAAACATGGCAAGTAAACATATCATACTGAAATGTGTGGGTTCACTATTTCGTATGAGCTGAAGATCTAGTCTGAAATATACCTCTATATTTAAGATATGGTATGGAACTAAGATGTTTTGTGACCTTTGTCGTTAGGGATATATGCTGTTTATTTTATTCCTTAGGGAGAAAATGAAGAAAGATTACCCGCTAAGAAATGTTATGCTTTTCCAGGAAATGACTGTTTGACAGAGAACATTTACATTTCTAGTATTATTATCTCCCCAGTTGCAGCACCAGCTGTAGAAAATTACAAGGTTCTCCCATGGAACCAGGATGTAAAGATTTGGAAAAGATGTTAAGTGGCTTCTAGGCAACATTTGTTGCCCTCCAATATGCAAAAATTAGGAAACATCAGCCACTGAAAGTAGGTGACTCTTTGCAAGGCTATCAGTAGTCATGCTCTTATTGCTCAGCATAATCTTCTTTTAGAATCCTATTTCATAAACCAAATGTCTGTTCAGGGCACTGAACAGACAATCTGCATGTATAACTGCATGTACAATAACAGCAAAAGGTGGTATAAGTTAACTGCTACTTCATGTGCCTGACAAAAAAGCAGTTCTTTTTTTTCTAATTAAATGCCACAGATTAATTAGGGTGCACACAGTTAATTGAAATGCTAATATAGGGCCAAAATCACGCTGAACTAAGCTTGCAGTATAGATGCACTAGCCAGTTTTTCATATATTATTACATTTCTCCAAAGCAAAAAATGGTCTTAAGACCCAGAATCTTGTTACTTGAACTGTAACATACTGTACCTTTTGTCACTCAGACACGAAATGGGATCTCTGTTCTCATATTCATTCTACCTCAGTTTCACAGATATCTTCACACAGTTTACAACTGCACATTCTTCTGTGTAAGTTCTTAATTTGTTTTTATTCTTTATAATCATTTCACACACAGAAAAGAGACAAAGTGAGAAGTAACTATCTTCTGTGATAAAACACTGATTGGAATACACTGAAGGCATAAGTAATAATTACACGACACATCCAGCATCTAAAATGTGCAATTACTATCATTGGCTGAATTCTTTAAGATGTCAGCAGATCTGTATGAACAAATATTAGCTAATGAACTGAAGGATCTATAGAGATCCTTCACTTCTCTTTTGTACTGCTTTTTCAAATCATAGTTGTGACTGGGCCCAAATAGCCATTCTCCGAAATCTTACATGCTTATCATGCTTATCTGATTTTCCCCTCAGTTTTGAAGAAAAATCTCTTTCTACCAACATAATCTCTCTAATTTATGCCATCCTATGGAATGAAATCAAATTAAGAAAACTTTTTTTTTTTTTTTTAAATATGTGTAGAATATTTGTCATCTGAAATAACTGTTAATAATTATCAAACAGGAAAGCCCTGGAAAAAGTTGATAAATATTAACTGTTCAAACAGTAGTGTGTGTCCATGACAATTTATTTTTTCTCTTGTTTGGCTAATGTCTATAAATTGAGCCCTTAATTTATCTTCAGCTGAGCTTGAAAAAGCAAAGATTTCACATTTTATTGCTTACTGTTATTGGGTGCTATAAACTTTAAAGAAAATGTCCTTCCCGATATATTATCTCTTATCGTTAACTACCAGGACATCCCTTATCCTACTTTTTCTGGATCAAGAAGAGAGATAAGAGAGTAAAGAGAGTAATATATCTTTGAAGAAACTAACTGAGCCCGCTCTCAAGCAAAGTTCATCAACATTTAACCTATTATCCACAATTAATGTTTGTATTTTATCTAAAGGTGACTTAGAAGATATCTATATGCAAGAACTCTAAATTTGTCATCCAGTAGAATTACACTCTGTATTTGTATATCCTGCAGAATGCTTACTTCAGCTTTGACATGATGCTGAGGCAGTGGCTTGTATATTCAGAGTTTTTAGGATTTCCTTCCAGAACTCTCAAGAGACATATAGCAATTTCTTATATCACAAATGCAACCTGTGGAGTTAATATTTTTTTTTTCAAAATGTTTCTAACACATCAATTATTAATTCAGCCTTTCTATTCAGTGGCTTTTTATTGATGGCTTTGTAGTCATATGTTTTTGTGGTGGAGAGGATGGCAGGAAGTGAAGAGCTATATAAATCAACAAAAAATCATTAGAAACACTTAAGTTGGAAATCCTCATATCTCTAGCACATTTCATTTCAGCTAATGTCCTCTCATCTTCAGAAGGGTAAATCTTTGCTAAGAAACTGAATGCAGGCTAACATGTAAATAATTCCAGTAACTAGTAAGAAAGCTAAAATACTAAGTGCTGGCTTCCAGTAAAGGAAAAGCTACTTCTAACATCAGATAAGTGAGTCACCACACAGAACTGTTACTCACTGAGGAGTGTCTCAGAGATTGTGACTAGGACATTGCACTTTGTAGATACCATTCCTAAGTAATCTACTTGGTATTAAAAACTGTAGCCAGAAACACAATGTATTTATTATTATCTTCCTTGTTCTTCCAGAAAGTGAAACATTGGTCCTTGGTGCATTGTTCCCTAACTCATAGGAATAGATGTGTTTCAACAATACATTGTAATTCTTGTATCTCAATTTCTCATCTCCAGTTAGACCTAATATTTTGGTTTGTTTTAGGTGAAAAATAGCACAGAAATATATGTGAACCAAAGGGCTGAGGTTTGTTTTCCCACTTTTTTTTCTGAGAGTGCATCTTCATAATAATTAAGGACCATATATTATACCATTGCAATCTCACTAATAATAAACAGAACTTAATAGGGCCATTAATAAAACCAACTTATTTTCTTTTTTAATGTAACATTTCATTTTCTCAGTGCAAAAGTATTTTTTAACAAAATTTGCAGTTTGAAAAGCAAAGAGGGAAAAGAATAGCTTTTGGAAAATATTTGCATTTTTATTTTTCAACTCAAAGAGAAAAACACACAATTTGTTTTACTGTTCAAGGAAAATATGTGGGCTTTCAATTGCTGATATTCAAAATATGGTGACCTTCGATTTTATTTGTTTATAAAAGAAACAAAATATTAGAAGAAAGCTTGAAAATGAAAGAGAAGGCAGTTTATTTGAAGTCTTTTCATGGAAACAAATATCATTCACCACCAGATCTGTGCAGGAAATGTAAACACAGGTCAAGTTTAAAGAAGACATATGCATAAAAACATAATGAAAGATTTATGTCAGAGACCCCACACAACAGCTTTGAATGTATGTGGGAGGGAAAAAAAAATACAGACTGAGAGGGTTCAAGGCTCCTTATGATGTCTCCTCATATAAGCTGTGGAGGAGTAGAAAGAAGACACAAAGTATGTTGAAACTCCAAGGACCTGCAAGTAACATGCCTCCTAGAAGCCCCTTAGTTAGAAAAGTCTTAAATGACTGTTTTATATCCTAAAACAGCCGTTAATGGAAGAATAATTTTTCTTTTGCTCTGTATCTTCTGTAGACATTTTCCCCAGAGAGGTGGATCTGCTGGAAAACCACTTTTGGTAATCACTAGTACTGGTTTCAGCTCAGCTGATAGAAATACAATACTCTTACCAGTTCGTATGCTATAAATGTTTACCAAAACTATTAAAAACAATAAAAACACTAACAGTCTGTGACAAACCCAAAACAATAGGCCTGCCTTCGTAACAGTAGGTAAGCTTTGGACTGACATTTTGTACAGTTTTCAAACAGGAGGCCAAAACCTGATACTACTGAAGTGCTGGAATCTATTACATTGGCTTAACCATCTCATTTACTGTTTCTGTCTAAACATTTATAACTTGAAGAAACTATGGTTTGGACTTTTTTCCTCTAATCTGGAATAATTTTCTGGTTTTGTTGTTGAGTTTTTGAATAAGTACAACAAATAGATTACTAACAGCTTACTGAATATATTTAAACTGCTTGAATGTAGCAAAAAAAAGCTGGCAATCATATTTATTAGTATTATTTTAGTAAGAAATATTTTATCAGATGTTTATCTACACTAATATAAAAGTAAGACATAGAAATAAAGGTAAACCAGTGTTCAGTGGCAGTGAAATCTAGAGTGCATTGTTAACAATTTTCTGGCATAGGTCATCAAGGAGCCAACAAGGAATGGTGCTCTCCTGGACCTCAGTGTTTAGAAAAACGAAAGAACTGTTTGGGGATCTGGAAGTTAGGGACAGGTTTGGCTGCAGTGACAATGGGAAGGTGGGCTTTAGTGTCCAGAGAGAAGGGAGCATAGCAAAAATAGGACATAATACTGGATTTCAGGAGAGAAGACTTGACCCTCTTCAAAGATCTGCTTGGAATTATCCCTTGAGATACATCCCTGAAGAGAAGACAGTTCAGAAAAGCTTATTGATATTAATAGATCACCTCCTCCAAGTACAAGAAAGTCCTGTCTCAACAAACAGGTAATCAAGCTTAAAAAGCAGGAGGATGCCTGCATGGATGAACAAGGAGCTCCAAACTGAACTTAGACATAAAGTGGAAGAAGCGGAAGCAGGGACAGATGACTCAGGGGAACTAGAGTTGTTGTCTGGTTGTGCAGGAATAGGATTAGGAAAGCCAAGGCAGGCATGGAGTTGAATCTGGGAAGCGATGTGAAGGGCAGTAAGAAATGATTCTACCATACATAAGCAGCAAAAAGACTACTAGGGAAAATGTGGTCCTAATGTTGAGTGGGGCAGGGGACCAGGTGAAAGATGACAGAAGAAAGGATGGAATACTCAATATCTGCTTTGCCTCAGTCATTACTAGTAAGAACAGCCTTCAAGACTCTCAGAACTAAAACCAGATGAACAGTATAGAGCAAGGAAGACTTACTCTTGGTTAGGAACCACCGGTCAAGGAGCACCGCACATACATAAACAAGTCTACGATGGGTTGCACCCATGACTACTGAGGGAGTTGGCTGATGTTATTGTAAGGTTGCTCTAGATCATTCAATTTGAACACAAGAAAACACCTTTCTACTATGAGGGTGGTCAAACACTGGAGTAGGTTATCCAGGGAGGTTGTAGAGTCTCCATCTGTGGAGATATTCAAATCCTGACTGGGCTCTGTTCTGGGCAACCTGTAGTAGTTCACCCTGCCTGAGAAAGGGTGTTGGACTAGATGATCTGAAGATGGCTTTTCCATCCTGAGAAATTCTGTGATTCTGTGAAATCTGAGGTTAGCTACAGGCAATATTTTGGAAACTATATGAACTATGCCCTTTTTGAATGTGTTCCTACTGCAAATCAAGATACCAAAAAACCCCAAACCCAACATCTGACTTGGGATAATCGGCGCAAAGAATGTATTTTTTGTTGGTAATTTGTTGCACAGCAGAAGTATAATATTAAATTAAACCTACCCTCAGGGAGAAAAACTATTTGAACAACACTATAATCTTAATGAAATGGGTGAGACTTTAAAATTCATCATTTTGGAATCTGAAAATAGTATGGTTTAGTCTCTGTGAAATAGTTTTACCTCATAATAAATTATCTGACTCCAATATACTGTAATTATTCATCACTTGCATGGAATTCTGTCACATTAAAACAGTTTTTCTTGAAATAATATAGAAAATCTAAGAAATGTTTTTGCTATACTGGGTCATATTTGCAGATATGAAAAATTAATTAATTTCAACCTACAATCTAGATACATGCATATTATATAATAAACCATTTTAGGGAGATACTGTGTTCATTTCTGACATTTAAATTTTTTTTTCCCCTTGGGAAAAAGACAAACTATAACATTATTATGAGATCTTTAAATTTAAAGACCTCAAAGAGATGCTGAAGTGTAGACCATTGGTTTATACCTGATTTAATATTCTCAGATGAACACTGTGAGATAAATGTACTTTTATACAATTTTTTCAACATATCAAATTAGCTGCTTAAAATATTTTCAGACTCCATATAGACCAACCTGTACCTGATTCTGGAAATTCTGAATGCATTAAAATAGCTTGATGCTAATAATAAGTAAGTGGAAATGATCTCTTTGACTCCCTCACTATCCCAAAAGTATTGCATATTGTGAAAATTGAGGAAAACTCATACTTCTTCAACATCTGATGCAGAAACATCACTCCTACATAATATTCAGTCACTGTTATTAGGAACTGGTCTGTATCTATCTACAGGTACAGTATAAGTACACAACAAGGAGTGCTTTTAGGAGTTTAATCTTGGATTCTCAACTTTGTGTAGTTGGTGCCAATATTCACTGAACCAAGTAGCTACATAACAGGATTTCCACCATTCCTACCAAGAAACCCCTCCCTGAACACAACGGTTATGGTATTATTAGAAACTATAATATTATGGTCACAGTATTATTATACACCTGAATGCAGTCTTAAATCTCTACTGTACATGAAAGAATTAGCCGGATTTAATAAAATTTTCAAATCAGAAATGGTTTTCACTGATAGTGTTCCAGAAATGTTACTGCTGAATAAATGTTGGGTGTAAATAGAGTTCATTAGGCATTGAATATAGAGAATAATTCAGTATCCAGCACTCAATTTGAGGCAAAACCATGCTAGTTAGACTGCATGGAAAACTATTCTCAAATACTGGGAATTCTCAATACAGTTTCCATTGTACTGTGGTAGACTTAAATTCTTCAAAGTGTCTATGGTTTGGGGTGTTTTTTACATTTTGAACTAGCAAAATAACAAAATTGGGACTCAATAACCAATCATGCATTGTGGGGAAAAAAGCAAAATGTAACATGACACATAAAGTAGCAGCTCTCTGTTTTTCATTTGTTTCTATTCAGCTAATTCCAATATTCTTAATTGCAGAGTATCCTTTGTGTGTGGATTAGACAAATTATTTCATTAAAGAATAAAATTTCAGTGTGTAAAACCAAGCAGTTTTGAACTCTGTTCTGCCAGCTTCCCAATATAGGGTTTGAAAAGTTGCTGATATCCTGTATATAGACAAAAGACTACAGAAAACTTGATGGTCACTTAGAACAATTTTGCTCGTCAGTAATTAATTGAGTCTGATAGTATCATAAGCAATGATATTTTATAATCCTAGTCATAAATCCTTTAAGATCCATCTTAAAAACAATCATATTTCTTCCTGTCAGTGTTGGTTATATTCTTCTGAAGGTATTACACGGCAGTTTTCTTCAACATTTACAGCACACAACATACTTGCCTCTGCCATACATAGTTCAAGTACAAAATAATGTCAGTGTGTTGAAACATGGCATGACGTACCGAAAGACTTTATTTTTCAAGAGGACACAGAGTGAACAAATCTGTACAATTATCTTGCGTAGTCAGGTTTTATTTTGCAAACAATGTCTCAAGTCATCTGCCAAAACTACTCTTTCTAGTTGTTTCCATCTTCACATCAGTGTTCTTTCTTTGTCTCAGATGCCCACATCCCTACTTTCCTACCATTTCCCCACCTTCACATTCATTGATTACAAATTTGGCAAATAATAATGACAGGCTTTCAACATACTCTTCAACAGCAGAAGATATAGGGATTTTTTTTCTTTTCAGTTAAAATAATTAGCAATATAATGGTTTGATCATTAAAACCCCAGATTGACAGACTATTGGAAAGAATTAGGAAGGGAAGATTTAGTATCAGTTTTAATTAATGTTCACTTTATGAAAGTGTTTATGCTGAAAAATACTCAGGACTCTGCTGGCCTCTGTAAGGGAATACATGAAGGCTTGGTCCTTACCTTGAAGAACTTAGTCTCAAAGAAAACTTAATATTTAAAGACAATTAATGTTAAAGAGAATGATTAAGGTGTCTGCTGAAAGGCTCCCTAAGAATCACTTAATATTTAAAATCACTTAAATACCCAGAATAGAATGAATAGTTAAAGGCTGCCACATTCAGCACTCTATTCTTGTCCCTTTAACTTCAAATCAACCTAACTTATACATGTCAGTTCCCTCTCTTAACAGCTTGCTGCCTATTTCTTTAGGAATTAATATTTAATTAAAATAAAGGTTAGCACCATAGGGTGTTAATGGCATTGCATTTCTATTCACAACACTAAGTGTAATTTGAATCATCAATAGAAGAAACAGAAGGAACAGAAGGGATGACCTTTCTTGAAAGATGCTGCACGAAGAGAAATGTCAATAAAAAGCTAAGAGTGTTTTGCATATCCCCTTACAAACAGCTATTTCTATTTTATGCACTTAAGAGAACAGGCTTCTTTCTGAGGCATCAGCTTGGCATAAGGGATCACTTGCCAACATGGGACTGAAATAAGAGCTCACACATCCCTTGCAGTGCCCTGCTGTCTAACTGCAGCAATCAAATATACATGAAGCTCTATGTTCCTTCAAAATGGCAACAAGTTTAGGACCAGCAGATTAGAGACAATTACTTTATTTTGCTATTCTATGCTCTAAAATTCCGAGAATGTCAAGTAAACAAATACAAGACCATAATACAAATACCATAAAAAAAACCACATAATGCCAATAATATTCAAGACTTGAAGAAGCAAACACTATTAAATGAAGATATTTTTATACAACCATATTGTTTCCAAATAAGGCCTCAGAAATTCTGGTTCTCCTACAACTACTATAAAGCTTGGTAAAACCACTTCTGAATTATTCTCAAACTCCCTGAAATGTCTATAGTTTTCTACAGTTAGCTTGATCCCGATCATTTCATGTGATAGAAAAATAAAAGAAAATTCTAAAACAAAAAAACCCACCATCACTACCAAACAAATGAGAACCTTCAAGCACATAAATGTGATAGACATATTTTTTAAGTCAAGAATTTAGCAACATACTCACTCTGCAATAGAGAAGGCAGTTTGAAAGCAGTTGCTTCTGAAAACAGCTGATGTTTGAACAATTAAGTTTCAAAGGTTGCACTACAAATCAATTTCTTTCTCTTCCATGCATTTCATACATCTGCAGAAAGGAATTCCAACTAGATCCACCCCTGAGCGTTTTAAGCCTGTGTTCTTTATCGTCTTTATCCTTCTCTTTACCCTCTAAGGAAAAAAATATCATGATCAGAAATGAAGGAATGCAGTAAATGAAGTGGATAAACATGCTGGACATTTAAAAACATGTAATGAAAGAGTTATTTGAAACAACAAGGGCTAAGTCCTGTCCTCACTTGCCAGTCTTCTTAGCCAGTACTAGCCTGTGAATAAGTTTCAGCTATGCTTATCCATGATGTGCTCAGCATAGATCAGTCCCAACCTCTGAATTCTCACCAGAACTGGGAATGATGAGTTAATGGAAACAATGCCATCAGTTCAAGCATTTAACATTGCAGCAGTTTACATCTCAAGAAAATAGAAGCCTCTGTAACATCTGCAGGAGAGGAATTAAGCATCTTGGAAAAGTAAATGACTTTTGTTTCTACAAATATAATCAATTTAACCTTCATTATGGATGTCTCTTCTTCCCTTATTCTCTTACTGCCCTTAGCTAGCACATTTCACATGAAATGAACCATGTGAAAAACAAAATGTTTGTATGGCTATATACTAAATAAAGGACAGATTTCTGGAGAGATTGAGGGTAAAGATAAATTGTAATTTTTACTTTTGCCATGCAAAATTGATTATAAGTAGTGCTTACAAGGGAAAAGGATTACCCTGGCTGGAATCCATTTAAAAAAGAGTAATTCTAAATTACTCTCTGGAGAATAACTTGATCAATTTTCTTCATATTTTCAGGATAATTTTAATTCATTTTAAATGTTCATCTGAAAAAATAATTAAGACAAAAGAATCCCCGGAGGAAAAAAAAAAAAAAAAAAAAAAGAAGAAAAGATAAAAAAATGGGCTAGTAATGGAACACTTACTGCAGCACTAATTAAGAGGAGACACTTGATCACTCTGTAATCACTGCCTTAAATTAAATGTCTCAAGTACAATAACTAAAATATAATGGTGCCATTCAAAGCAATACAATGGAACAACCTAGCATTTCATAGAATCACAAGAATCGTAGAATGGATTAGGTTGAAAGTGACCTTAAAGGTCACCTAGTTCCAACCCCCTGCCATGGGCAGGGACACCTTCCACTAGACCAGGCTGCTCAAAGCCCCGTCCAACCTGGCCTTGAACACTGCCAGGGAGGGGGCAGCCACAGCTTCTCTGGGCAACCTGTTCCAGTGCCTCACCACCCTCACAGTGAAGAACTTCTTCCTTACATCTAATCTAAACCTTCCCTCTTTCACTTTAAAGCCATTATTGCTTGTCCTATCACTACATGTCCTTGTAAAAAGTCCCTCCCCTTCTTTCCTGTAAGACCCATTTTAAGAACTGGAAGACAGCCATTAGGTCTCCCTGGAGCTTCCTCTTCTCCAGGCTGAACAACCCCAGCTTTCCCTGTGTACTCATAAGGAAGGTGCTCCAGCCCCTTGATCATCTTTGTGGCCTCCTCTGGACCTGCTTGAGCAGGCCCATGTCCTTCTTATGTTGGGGGCCCCAGACCTGAACACAGTACTCCGGTGGGGTCTCATGAGAATGGAGTAGAGGGGAAGAACCACCTCCCTTGATCTATTAGCCACACTGCTCTTGATGCAGCCCAGGATACGGTTGGCTTTCTGGGTTTGTGAATACACATTGCCAAGTCACGCTGAGCTTCTCATCCACCAACACCCCCAAGTCCTTCTCTGCAGGGCTGCTCTCAATCCACTCATCACCCAGCCTGTATTTGTGTTTGGGATTGTCCTGACCCATGTGCAGGACATGAGATTTACATGGGCTTATTCTCAGTTCCTCCAGATCTCCTTCTGTGAGTTTCATTAAAAATACATATTTAGATTGCTTAAAGGTAACCTCTTCCCATGAGCTCAATCACAATAGCAATAGAAGTGGCAGCTGTTAACATACTTCTTGGATTAAGAATCTCCTATGGGTTCAACATTTGTATATACTGATGTTGTGGATTAGGCCCTGCCAGGACCAGAGACCACGTTGCCATTGTCCCTCCCCCACCCTCAGGCCAGATAGGGCAGTGAGTGAGATACAAACCCCAGGGTTGAGATAAGGAAAAATTTAATACAACAGTGTAACAAATAATAAACCAAACAACAATAGCAAGAGCAAAGACAATAAGCAGTAATAACAATGAACAGGACGAGATATACAGAGATATACCTCAAGGACACAGCAGCCCCATCACGGGTACCGTCAGGGACAAAAGCAATCCCAGAAACCGTTCCCACGCTTGGGTGCCCAGACCTGACATCAGCATGGTATCGAACAACCCGAACAACCCGAACAACCCGGCTGGAGCTCCCTCCCCACTGCAGGGGAAACTTAACCCTATCCTAGCTGAGTACAAAATCTCTGATGCTTTGAACAATTAGCCTTCCTGCAAGGAAAATTAGACCACTTTCCTTCACATCAGGGTAACCTTGAAGGAAATCTGTTGGAGTTAGGTTTCCACTAACAAAAACAAAAGGCAAAATCAGGGAGATAAAAGGAAAAGAAGGAAGTTTTATAAAGCAGCAATCTAAAGGCAACAAAGAAAAAATCTGTTTAGTATACAGATGAAATGAAACAGTAAAATAAAATTAAAGAAGCAGATATATAAAAGTGTCTTAATTTTAATTTTTACAGCTTATCAATTTAAGACACCCCTGTACTCAGGGGATATAAAAAAAGCCTGTGTAAATAAGTTTTCACATCCTTATTTTGAGTTCTTGTCTTGCAGCAAATTTAGTACTAGGGTTTGATGGTTTTTTTGACAAATGCAGTAGAAATACCCTTGTGGATTATCAAGGAAACAGAAACAATGCTGAAAGTTGTTTCATTAGCAGGTTACTTCACTGTAAATTAAAAGGCTTACAGGCAAGCACATATGGCACATCACTTATGGAGTGGAGACAGTCTTATTAAAAGCCCCAAACATGTTTCTGACAAGAACTGAGGCAAAACCCAGAAAATTAAATGCAAGAAGTTTCTGTATATTCAAAATATCATTCAATTTCTAGTCTTTATTACATTAATATAATGAAAAACAAATAACAGGAAATAGATTTTTTTTTTCTTTGTCCTACTATTTAATGTTACCAAACAAACAAAACAACAACAAAATTTAAAAGAATAAAAGAAAAAAGGAAAAATAAATAAAAAAAAATTATAAAGAAAAGCAGATCTTACTTTCACTGTACTAGTGAGGTTCTGGTTCTGATGCACAGTTGTTTTTATTTTAAACAAATTTGCTAAATTCTGCTACTTTCAGAGACAGGAAAACTATTTGTTTGCAAGTGGATATCTTTCAGGTATCTTTCAGTAACAGTCGTAAAGGTCAGCAGGAAAAACAAAACAGGCCAACCAACCAACCAACCAACAAAAGAAATAAAAAATATGAATTCTCCGAGTTCTTAACAGCTTCCTCCTAGCCACGTTGAGGGATTGTATTCCCCAAGTATATCAAAGAATGTTAAAGGACTTCATGGACTTGTGGGGCTTTCTGATTACACTGATCCCATCGAAATTTAAATCTCTGTGTTGTGCCTTCTTCACAGGCTCCTGAGATCACAGTGCCTGCGAAAGTGCTGCCTGTATAACTGAAACCTGGAAGAAAGCTACAGCAACCTGAGTGCCTGCACAGTCCATTTCCCAGGTGAGATTTAGGTGACTTAGTTCTTTCTGAAATTTTTTTTCCCCATCATTAACAAAGTTACCCCAGTAATCATCACCTAGAGCCCACAACAGACCCAAGACTCCTGCAGAAGCCAGAGGCTGCTCTGTAACTCCTGTGTTAATATCTGAAGGTTCTTTCACTAAACTTATGCCATGTTGAACTCAAATACAATGTGACAAATGGGCAAAGAAATTCATACTGTGATTACACCAGTTAAGCAATTTTCATAATTGCTTATAGCTTTGTGATTGTTTATTCATTCCTCTGCCAGCTTAGAAGTATTAACAGTTTAAATGGACAGAAGTGAAAAGGAAAGTTAAATCAGTTACTGATAAAACTTGTTTAAAGTGACACAGGAGTAAGCCTAGTCAGACATGCTAGCAACTATGCATTAATTATCTTCATAGGTTTTGGTAGCACTTAATCTTTTTGACATTATTTAAATTAGAGAGCAATGTGCTGCATTACTGGACCTGCAGGAGGTAGGATATCTCTAAACAGGGGGGAGCCCATGGGCTTGAATTGTAAGTTAGCAGGCTATGTCTTATTTAGTGCATTTCTTAATGTCACATGTTGCTCACGCTGAACTTCAAACATTACATCTAGTAGACTCCCACATTTGAATTGAATGGGCTAAATTCTTTGCTCTGGTAGCTCCACTCAAGAGTATAAAAAACCAAGGGCCCTAAGGGGGATATGGATAGTAACTCAGCAGAATGTTCAAGTCATCAGCCTGGATTTAATATTAGGGTAGAAATACATCAACTGAACTGTGAGGGCAGAACATTTTATATCTCTAAGATATACAGTAGCCAAGTGCAACCCCTGGCAAGGCAAAGATACTGCAGTCAGAACTGTCCAGGGGTTATTCAGTGGTAAGTCTGAAAGGACATTGCAAGCATTAGTCAGCAAGACACTATCACCAATGCAAACCTGAGTCCGTCCTCACAAAACCAGCAACAGGTCATTATACCACCTTTTCTGACTCACTCTCTCAATACCCATGGATCTCAGCTTGGATTTTTAATTATATTTGTTTTCAAAGCGACAGGTTTGAGAGGAAATAAGGGATCTCTTCTTAGTCTGCCACTGGAGGAAAAACTAACTTGCAATCATAAATGCTAAGCATGGTCAAACCTTTGCTGACTTCCCAAGTGGACTATGTGCATTTGCCTCTGCTTTCAGCTGGCACTCAGCAGCTTGAAGAACTGTGTCCTCTACTGAAAAAAACTGGCGGATTTCCTTCTTTTCTTTACAGTAAGTACATGAAAGAAATAAATACACAATGAGATACATGGGTTTCTCTTTGGAAAAAAAGGTTCCCTTGTGGAATTCTTGAAAGAAAAGGCTCCAATTCTTTTCCATCACTTTAGTATTCTTATAAGATAGTGGCACAGATGCTGTTTCTAGAAAATACATATTCTCACAGGCAAGAACTCAGTAGATTGGCAGGGATGACTCTTTCCTGTGTTGGCTGGATCCAGGAAGCAGAGTATTTAATGTGGATTCTACTGATGTTTTTTGGAACAGCTGTTTCTAAAAAAATAATGCAAAAAATGATGAAAGTATGTCAGCTTTCTTGTGAGTGCCATAAAAAATTCCTTTGAGGCAAAGCACAACAGATCAATTCTCAGAGGGCTTTTTGCACTAGCAGAACCTGAAATCTGAGCTTCACAAAAATATTTTTCAAGATAAAAATAGAAAAACAAACCATCACACATGCACTCTTCAATTATTAACAACATAATAAAGTTATAAAGGCTCAATATACAACCTTTTTTCATACAGACGGCAGGTTTTTTTCTCAGACATAAAGCAATATGTACCATATACAATAGCATGATAGAATACCACCATTCAATCATATTTCAGTCACATAGTCTGACTTGTTTATAGATGTCGGGGGGTGTGTGTGTGTACATATGTGTAGGATACTGTGATATAATCTGAATTACAGGATTTTATTACTGTCTTCTCTAATTTCTTCAATGACTTTATTGTCATCACATTAAGATATGTCTGTTCTTCCTTTTAGTGACCCTTGAATATATGTTTTACACATATATTGTTAGTTTGGAAGAATACATATATATATATATATATATATGAGTGTTTTAGAACGGAGTTTCCCATTGATCTATCTCCCTATCTCAGTAAACAGACTACAGTATATAGCAACCAGAATGAAAACAACACTTCTATCAGGTCCATAACACAGTGGCAAAAGCTTGCCTCTGTAGTGTCTGTACAAGACTTTATAGCATATAAAGAAAGTACCAATAATCTAAATGGTACTGCAATAGTGTTGTCGACAGACTTCGATATAACAGTACTGAACAAAGAGGAGCCAAGCTGGTCCTAAAGGTGGTCCAGGAAATTTAGAAACAAAGCCATTTAGTCCTAATATTATATAGCAGTGTAACAAAGCTATAGAAACTAACTCAGAACAACCTACCTTGAGTAATCCACATGTTGATAAGGAGATGAAATGCAGCAATATCAAGTCCCTCTCAGCTTGCACAATAATAAGGCTCATCACATAGGAAGTTACTCATTACATAGGAAGAAGGTTAAGACACCAGTCCTGGATATGGTCTCTTTCTGTGCTGTCACTCAAAACAGAATGCTGAATTTTTTTACATTTTCCAGAGACTAAATTAATAAAAAATACTCTAATTTCACCTTCATCCAACTGTTAACTAGTTAAGAAAGTAGTACAATGCAATGCAAATCTATCTGAAGGTTTTTGGGAGAAGACTGTTTTATAATTGTCTCATACAAACATTTCCTTCATTCTCTCTTGAGATAGGCAGCAGCACCTCCATTACTCTCCATTTCATGTCTGTCCTTACATTAAAAGCCCTCTCTGATTTGGGAAAAGAGCATAAACAACCATGTAAATGGATACGAAAAACAAACATAAAAAATACCTCTGAATGGGAAAGTAAGTTATAAGTATCTTAACTAATGAACAAAAACCAGGAGAAAATAGAGAACCACTAAACAGAAATAATTCTAAGAAGGTGATCTAAGAGCAAACAAGTACTGCCTTTGTCTGCAGAACTGAGGTCACCACACTGCATATGCCTGGAGATCTTCCCCAGACTTCTTTCTTCCTGATCCAAGGAATGGTTAGTGGGGGTATACCAGCAAGATGCTGACAAGGAGGTGTCCCAACTTTTTGTGTGTTCAAAGGGCTGTGCAAAGGAAAGGAGAAGTGAAACAGTTTGACTTCTAAATGAGATTCTGGAGGAGACAGGATAGGAGTTGCATCCTGTGCAAATATGCATAGATATGAGTCAAGCTTTTCTCATAGCATCATACAAAGCCAACTCAGAATATAAGACCATCTAGATACCCGGTTAATTTCACCATCTTTGATTGTAAGTAACAAAGATAGATACCCAAAATGGAAATAAATAGTTGCTCCTGCACTGTAAGCCAGGTAGTGATATAACAGAGGAGATGCAAAAATCTTAAAGTGTGATGTAAGGAAGACATTTTTTCACAGTCAGAATGTAAATATACCATAACCTCCGTGTTTGATTCCATAATCCAATGCTAGAAAATTCTGGTTTGACCATTTTTTTCTCTCTTTTATCATGGAATAAATTAATATTTTTAAATTTCAAATAATATTTAGAATTACTAAACTAATATTTTGTTAAACTTTACAGATTCTCTCTCTGAGAAACTATACAGCAAGCAAAATATTTTGTGCATCCCAAAAGATTACTTCTTTAGAGATAAAGAGAAGGAAAATGTTATATTCTAATATAACCTTAAAATTATTTCAGGTTGTTATTGGACTTTGAAAGCTCTTTCTTGTTCTCCTCTTTTACAGACTCTTTGCACCCCTAGTAGAAAGCTAAAAATAATCTCAACAGCAAAACTTAGATGTTGTTTCATGTATTAGAGATGACTGAAACTGACTGAACTTTTTAAAAAATTCTTGACTTAAAGATCTAAAATAAACTTAGAAAGAATGCTGTATCCCTCCAGCTCAGTTCAGTTTGAATCTCAGTTATCATTTTTGTTTGATAGTCTTTGTAACTTGCAGGTACAGCCGCAAGCAAAAACAATTAAAAAAAAAAAAAAAAAAAAAGGTGTAAGGACGCATTTTTCATGCCAATAAGCAAGGGAGAAATTTGAACTCATATGCCTGCCATGCAAGAAATATAATTATACTTTTAAAATTACAGTTAAAAATAAAGTATTTTAATAAATTATATATTATTAGATATAATTTCAAGATAATAATAGTTAAATAATATAATTAATATATTCTATACTGTATAGGGAAATAAAAGTTATTTAGTATTCTTAAATGTGTAATGTAAATATATATAAAACTGTTGTATCATGATGCTACTTTGTAAAGCACCTCAGGGTTTTTTTCCCCTCACAGAAAACTGGCAGTGGTTTTCTATTCAAAATCTGATCTAGCCCAGCCTTGTTTAATTCATAAGTTCTCAACATTTAGAGTTAGTTGCTTATCTCAGAGAAGGATACGCAAATATTTGAAAACAAACAACAATCCCATATTAATACATTGTTATGACTGAACACCTTGAAATGATAATAATATGGAAATGCTAAAGATTTTAAGTCCCAAGGGCAACATTAACATGAATGTATTCTATGTACATAGCATTGTATTTTCCTGAATATATTTTCTACCTAAAACCATAAGAAGGAGGAAAAGCTTTGTGGCCTTTTTTTTCTGTTGTGGTCAAGAAGCCCTCCTAAAAAGATAGCAATTAAGATTTCAGATTGTGCATACAAATCACAGAACATAACATTTTAAAAGTCTGATTCACATTTCACTGATGATTTGTTAGACTTATAGAACCGACTAAAAATAATACCGATGGTACTGATAGCTCTTCAGAAGTTCTCAAAGAAATCTTTTCACCAATGGAGACTGTAGGTCTTACTAAACAGAAACCTGAAGGGATGCCAGAGAGAAAATAATCCCTTGAGCCTCAGAAATGCTTAGGGTTTGACTTGAGTTTCGAGTCAGTTTCCTTCCCATCTTCCTTATTTATTTCCTGCCTCCCTCTCTTTTTCCTTCCTTCTTTTCTTTCTTCACTCCTTCTCTACCTCCTTCTCTCCCTTCTTCTCTGCCTCCTTCTCTCCTTCTCTCCCTCTCCCCAAGCTCCTTCCCCCTTCCTTCCTTCCTTCCTTCCTTCCTTCCTTCCTTCCTTCCTTCCTTCCTTCCTTCCTTCCTTCCTTCCTTCCTTCCTTCCTTCCTTCCTTCCTTTTTTCTGTAATTAAGTACCTATATAAGCAAAGAACTAATTTTTCTCTGGTTTGTTCCATTATAAATTATGATAACGATGCAGCTTTGCATTTCTGGCACTGGGGATCCCACAGCTGCAAAAAAAAGAGACAAATACTCAAAGACATGTAAACCTGGATCTTGATAAAAGTGGTTTTAGGATTAGCAAAGAGAAAAAAGGAATATTATCTAACATATGTAAAGGTGACCATACACCATAAATTCCGATGTGATGTAGAGTGGCAGACCAATGAAGAAAGAGAGCGGTGTAAATGTATGTTAACTGACATATAAAAATGATCCAAAGTGAATCCCACAGTAAGGAATAAGAAATCATCAACATGAATGATATTCCTCCTAGTAAAGGACTCAGATGCTGATAATTCAGTGCTAACACTGGCTCCCACCACCAGCACCAGAGCAAAGCCACTGACTTTGGGACCCAGAGGAGCAGGGGAAGGGTGAACCTAACTGCAAGAAATGAAACAGAAATTAAGTGTGCATATAACTGAATTAGATTGCATTATTATTCCTTTTTTTCCTATCAGAAACACATTTGGACTAATAATCATTAGACTCTTAATGTATCAGTTATACAGCAATAAATTCTTGTGTTTACTTATACATAAGGTGTGCTTCCTCTGCCCATAAACAAGATTCGAATGTAGCATGCAAAATTGGTTGTATTCAACTTAAAATATAGAGCTAACTATCTGCAATATATTTTAATGACAGCTTATAGAAAAACAGATTTAAAAAAAGACCAATGAAAAACCTAATTTAAAGAAGTAATTCCTGCTTTTGAATAGGTTAAAGTCATGTTTGCTATCTGAACTAAAGTGAGGAAGTAGTGACTACACAGAATTGAGATTACAAACCTATAGTATCTCCAAATTTATTTTGTTGGTTTTGCAGACTGTTTGAATAATTTTGACTTGAACTACAGAGAAATACTCAGGAATATCTGCTTATTCATTGTCAATATTCACTATGATAGCATTTACCCAGCAAGAGGGAAGCATATCCCTTGGTCCTCTCTACATAGAGATAAGGATGACTTATCTCCAGACCTGGACACAGCTCTCGCAGATCTAATATCAATCTGTCTCTGAGAATGCAAGTCTATGAACCTAGGTCCCCTTTCTTGTGCTGTGTATAGAAAGCATAGAAGGAGTCAGCCTCCCAGTATTTTTAAAGGATCAAAATTGCCCATGAGGTAATCCTGAGGTATTCCGGAAAAGGTACGGGATAGCAGATTTCAACTGGGTTTTTTTGCTTGAGCAAAAACATCGATAGGTGTGCTGTAACTTTCTCAAAACCAAAATAACTGCACTTTGGCAAATACATTGGAAATCCTGAGTCCAAACTTTTGCACTCAGCAAAATCATCCTGAAGGCTAAATCAATAGGTAAATGAAGGCATAAACACATTTGTGGAGCTTGTACAGATCAAAGACTTGCATGGAAGAAGTCCCCAGGTTTTAGTCTTATTTGTCTTTTCAAGTAAACATTACACATGCTGAGGACTTGCTTTCCAGGAAGTACATCTGCCTGCCACTACATGGGAAGTAGTGAATGAATTTCTTATTTTGCTTTTCTTTGCTTGTGCAGATTTGTTTGACCTTTTTTTGCTTGACTGGTCAAAAGAGGTGATTACCTCTCTGCATTCTGTGCTGGTGCAGCCTCCCCTTGAGTACTGTATGCAGTTTGGGCCCCACAGTTTAAGAAGGATGTGAAGGCTCTTGAATGTGTCCAGAAGAGGGCAACAAAGTTGGTGAAAGGGCTAGAAGGCATGTGCTATGAGGAATGACTTTCAGCATGTCTAGTCTGGTTGAAAGGATGCTGAGGGGTGACCTCATTTCTCTCGTCAGCTTCCTGAGAAGAGGATGGGGAGAGGGAGGACATCTGGGAATGGTTCAACATTGCATTGTTCAACAGGGGAGGTTTAGACTGGACACTAGGAAGTGTATCTTTGCCAAGAGGGTGATCAAATGCTGGAACCAGCTTTCTAGAGAGGTGCTCAATACTGCAAGCCTGTCAGTTTAAGAGGCATTTGGACAATTCTCTTAATAACATGCTTTAACTTTTGGTCAGTCCTGAATTGCTCAGACATTTGGACTAGATGATTGTTGTAGGTCCCTTCCAACTCAAGTGTTCTGTTCTGTTCTATCCTATCCCATCCTATCCTATCCTATCCTATCCTATCCTATCCTATCCTATCCTATCCTATCCTATCCTATTCTCAACCCATGAGTTTCCCTGACTGACCTTCTGATTCTCTATCCTATCCCACTGCGGGGTAGTGAGCAAGCGGCTGTGGGATGCTTAGCTGACTACCAGGATTAACCTATAACAGGACATTAAATACAGAATCATAGAATCATTTAGGTTGGAAAGGACCCTTAAGATCATTGAGTCCAACCATAAACCTAACACTGCCAAGTCTGCCACTAAACTATGTCCCTAAGCACCACATGTACGCATCTTTTAAATACCTCCAAGGATGGTGACTCAACAACTTCCCTGGGCAGCCTGTTCCAATGCAAGACAACACTTTCAGTAAAGATTTTTTTCTTAAAATCCTAAATATCCATAAATCTTCCCTGGTGCTAAAAAAGCATTTTTAATAGGTACATATAACTAATACATATTTTTATATGATTATATATGTAATACAATATATATGTGTCGGTATATAAAAATATATGTGTGTGTGTATAAAGGCTTTTCATGTATATATATATATATATATATATATATGCGTGTGTGTATAAAGGCTTTTCATGTATATATATATATATATGCATATGTGTGCTCTTACTACTGATAGGTAATTTAAAATTCCAGTGACCAGAGAGCAGCGCTCTTCCCAGTACCCACACAGACACACAACACTCGCACAACCATGAGCAGCACTAACAGCCCCATTCTGTTTCATCATTCCAGCTAATCAGGGTCAAAGTCTGCTAGTGGAACGTGCACTCACAATATATGGGTCTCTTCTGTACAGGATCTTAGACACTCAGACCATGCAGTAGCTGACCCTTGTTTCCCTTCATTGTTGTGCTTGGACCTTCAAGCCCCTAAAGTTTGTGGTCATCCTCCAGTTCCAGGCACTTAGATGTCTTATGCTCTAAGGTCAGGCGACCTTGAAGATCACTAGCACCCACATACACAGTCAGAACTGAGAGAGCACCCACACAGACTGTAATTGGAAGTAGGATTTGATAAGAACATAGGATCGACTGCAGTGATAACGCACAGAGTCAAAGATACTGACCAACACATATTTACACTTGACCAGCCTCTTTTATCCCCTTTTCCCTCTATTTTCCTATGCTTGCTCCTCCTTGATTCACCTTTTTACCCTCCCTAAACAGCCTACACCAAGTCTCACATATCACCACAATCCCCTTAAAAAGTGCCCCATAATACACTTTACAACCCCCCGAAATGCTCTTCCCCCATCATCCCTGCAGCCCTTTATGCCATGGCTCCCTTTAGTCTGCAGGGCATTGCAGGAAGAGTTTCTTTACTCACCCTTCTGTGTGGGTTTCACTCCAGGGACAATGGTTGGTCCTAAAGAGCCGTTGACTCAGTGTGCTCTGTTCTCACTGTGATTAGGTTCCTACACTTATCATTGCTCCTTGGATGCCCTTGAGGTCCCAGTCTATAGGTGATGAGCCCTAATCTCACATCCACAACCAATAGCATGGTGAACCTTCCTCCTATCTGGGTATATAAATCCCACAAGTCATGCAAGGTCTTTTTTTTTTTTTCTTTTTTTCCAGAATTAGGCATGCAGAACTGATTGCTGACATCTTGTGCTATGGTGCTCCATTTATCTGCTATCACCAAACTTGATTTGCTGGCGTTTGCCCCAGTTCCACACCCTAGGAGCTTGGTTGTGATTTGATACAATAATACAACTGTCCAAAAGGCAAGACAGAAGAGGGAAAATGGGTTAGAGATTAGAGAAGTATTCACAAATTACATTTTCAGCCCAATATTAGTATTGCTGTTTTCAGCCTCCAGTAGCCTCTGATTGTAAAGTTAGAATTTTATAATGAGCTGATCTGCATTTTTTACTGACTTCTGAAACAGAACATTCAAGGATCAATAGAAAGCTAATCCTGATAGTTGCCTCCTGATAGGTTAGCATCATGGGGCTAAGAAGATGGAATATATCATTAGTGACAGATTCAGCTACAGATTTTTATCATTGGCAGAATGATGTAACCCTCATTACAAAAGAACATTGTTTAATTGATCCATTTGCTCCCAGCAGTCCTGTTTTTTTTCTTACAACATAAAGGCCAAATTGCAGTTCAGCTTCAATCAAGTGAAAACATTATATTGCAACAGGAATAAGAAATAGTTTCTGCACATTTTAATTACCATGGTTTAAATATGAGAAATCATTATACTATTAATGTTACCAATGCTGCCAGAGGACATTTTAAATAATAGTTAAATTAGTGCAGAGAAATCATGAAAGGATTCTTTTTTCCTAATCTTTCCTAGTTCCCAAATCTTTAGTTTTGCCAGAGTTCACTTAGCTTGGCACACAAGCCTTATCATTACTACCTCAAACACATATGAACAAGAGAGATTTTTATTCTCAATTATAGTGAAAGTCTTTAAGCAACAAGTGTTATAATTAAGTCAGGCAAACCAACGTATAGTACACAGGTAATAATGAAACCCCTCACAGTTACTTGCTAAAGGCTGAATACACTGCATAGAATTTAAACAAAATGCCTATAGCTTCTAAATGGCTTTAAATAGGCAATCATCTTAGAAAGGGGAGCTAATAACTTCTTTCCTCACCACAAGGATTTCTGTGGGAGAAAACCAAAACGTTTCTATTCACAAGAGGCAATTGTAAAGAAACAAAAAGTACCAAAAGTGCATCCTCTGTAACTGACCAGAAGCCAAACTGAGAATAAGTGTTGCATTTAAGGTGATGAATTAATTTAGTAAGAGATGAATCCCCTTGCATTCCAGCCAGTCCTCAGAGATTAGAGGGGCAAGGGGTGGCTGGACTTATCTCTTAATAGGTATGCCAATTATAGCCGTAACTATAGGCCTGACAGCAGATGCATGAACAGCACATTTGCCGTAGGTCTGGTTGCATTCAAGAGAAGGAGTCAGATTCACAAATAGTACAGTTTATTCTTACGCAACATCTACAGATTCTTTGAGATTGCCTACAATAAATGCACAAACTGAAGGTTGGCTATATAACACTACATTCAAAAAAACGATTGCAATCACACACACTTAATTCTCAGGTAATCACTCGGTGTAGCAGAGTGCCCAAATCTCCTTTCCGGGGGGGGGGGGGGGGGGGGGGGGGGGGGCAGGGAGCACAAACCCGTCAATCTGTCCCTTTGATTTGGTTTTGGATTATCATCCCTCCGAGTTAGATACAAACTTGCGGTAGTATTTATCATAATATGTATGTGTGAGTGGGTGGGACTGTGGTCAAGCCATTGTTTCTTGAGTAACAACAAAGCACATTCCTTGGTGCAAGGTGTGGGCTGGTTTTGTGGGAAAAGGGGAAGAATGAGAGATAAGGTCTACAGAATACTGCAAAACAGTCCTTGAGAGAAGAGGAAGAGCAGGAGATAAATCTGCATAGTCATGTCAAATATTCCTTGAGAAAAGTGGAAGAAACAGACTGCACAACCTCTACCTCACTTTGCATGCCTCCTTGGTGCCATGGCAACACAAATCACTAGATCTCCATCCTGTCCTGTGTCTGTTCTGGGCACCAAGTGTTAAGGAAATGTGTGGTTTGCAGTTTTTTCAGTTTTGTTTTTCCCATACTTCCAACAATAAGTTATTCCAATGTCTGATGGAGTATTGGCAAGAATGAAGTGGTTTCTGCTATGGCTTATTTCTCACCTCTTACATTTCAAGTAACAGAATTCAAGACTGAATCTCTTTAAGCAGCTTAATTTTTTTGCATCAGGCTCTACCCTACTGCCTCTCCCCAGAACAATAAAAAACACAGAGACTTCCTTTGTTACAAAGTAATTAATTTCCTTCCTTTGCAGATCATGCCAAATCAAGCATCAAGCAGAATACATAAGAATATATTGAAGAGCTTGGTTACAGTTCTGTACTTCCCTATCAATTTTTATGAAGACCAAACTTCCTGACATCTGCAGTGCCTATATCTTCAGCAAGTGTCATTAATCTTACATGGGATACCAGGACACTGTTGCAATACAAAAATAGTATTTTTTTGTCTCTGAAGAAGAATACCCCTTCCCTTCCCTTCCCTTCCCTTCCCTTCCCTTCCCTTCCCTTCCCTTCCCTTCCCTTCCCTTCCCTTCCCTTCCCTTCCCTTCCCTTCCCTTCCCTTCCCTTCCCTTCCCTTCCCTTCCCTTCCCTTCCCTTCCCTTCCCCTCCCTTCCCTCCTACAGTTAACATTCACTTTGCTGCATTACAGCTGCAGAGAGGTTTGCTTTGATTTTGTATATGTCAGGCTCATAGAAGGTAAAACTGCGAGCTCTACAATAAAGCAAAAGTTTTTGACCAATGAGATCTCTATATTTTATCCTTCATTCTGTCCAAAATTGTTACATATAAACCTCTAAGTTATGTGATGAAAATCTTGTTTACAGAGATGTGTGAAAGAGCTCAGAAGCATGATTGCAGGTGGAAGAACCTCAATAACCTGCTCAGAGAAACAGAGCCCTGGTCCGAGCCCCTCACAGAGACTGATAAAGCTATGGACTGGGGTGAGACCCAGTACCATCACTCAAGAAGAGAGACTCCCCGGACCACCTTGCAGAGGGAGCGGTTAACTGCCTAAGGGGTATGGACTCATTATGAGGAGCAAGGGAAGAGCATTTTGAGATGGTACAAATGTGACAGGTGCACCCACCCAATGAAAACAGTGCTTCTTGACTGCAGAAGTGTAGCAGCTCCTGATTGCCTTTGTTCTTGGGGCTTCATGGTAGTTGGGGCCTTTGGCCAATAAGAGCTGCTATTGACTACAGGTCAGATTCAGCCTGGGTATGAATGGAGGCCCTGGGGGAGACATTCTGAGCTTGTCTCCTGGAGCAGCATGCTGTGGTTGAGGACTCTCCCCTTGGGTCAGGATGCCACCCAAGGAAACTCTTTTGAAGTGACTTGGGTTGGGCCGCTGCCCTGAGAAGTTCTTCAAGGTTGAGAGCCCTCACTTCTTAGGTGAGCAACAGAGCATTTTGGGTTGTCATTAAGCCCTAGGGAGTGGTGTTTTGGTTGTCATTAAACTCTAAGGAAGATGTTCTGTTCTCCTCTCACAGACATTCAAACCTGTAGTTTGCAGAGGGCTAGTGAATTGAATTATGTTGACAATAAATTTTAATTTTTGGTGGCTGCTTGTTTATTTGAGAGCCTCTGTAACAAAGACTTACTATGAGATGCTTAGGGGAGGAACCAAAGACAGAGAAAGGATGGTCTGAGGAGGAACACACAAGGGAAAACAGATGGGTAAGGTGATAGTTTCGTATGAACAGGTTGCTGATTTGTAAGCTTTTTAGGCCATGCTGTCCTGGTTCAGCTAGGATAGGGTTAAGTTTCCCCAGCAGAGAGGGGGGAAGGGATCTCCAGGCAGGTTATTCATACCATGCTGATGTCAGGTCCAGCGCGGCAGTGCGGGAAGTTTTTTCTTTGTGGCTTTGGTTGTGGGGAGCACGGGGCTGTCTGTAACCATTGCGGTATTTCTCTGTATATCTTTTGTCTTGTTTACTGTTATTACTGTTTATTGTTGCTATCATTGCCACTGTTGTTGTTCAGATTGTTTATTACACTGTTGTATTAAATTTCTTCTTATTTTAACCCGGGGTTTGTGCCCTACTGGTGTCCGAGGGTGGGGGAGGGACAATGGCAACGTGGTCTCTGGTCACGGCAGGGCCTAAAACAACACAAATGCCTTTCACCTGGTCAGCAAAGTCTATCCTGTCTTCTTGTTATACTCCATGTCTAACTATTTTCATGGCTGCAGTCTTTCTATTTGGCATGTATGTGTGTGTACAGAGTCAGACTACAGGTTCTAGGTGCCCATGTTTCTGTGCTGCAGCAGCACAGGCTGAGGACAGGGATGTCGGTGGGCACTTGCTACCAAATACCAAGTCAGATTATCTAGGTAGTAAGGTAAGTGGCCTGTGGTATGTGTATGTGTATCTTAAGTGCTCAGGCTTGGACAACAGGCCCAAGCCAGAGCTGACCTATAGATGAATCCTGTATATTTTATAACTGAAAACCATTGTGCTAGTAGGTATTGTACTAAGTTATAACAAACCACTTGTGCTGATGTAAAAAGTGCTAAAGCATTGAAATACTGAAGCCTGAACAACAGGCCCCAAGCTGAAGCTGCTAACTTAGTATATAACTATTAACAGAGTATGTAAACTCGCTAGTGACAGATGCAGCCTAGAATATAATCAGTAGTGAGGACGAAATGCTGACAGAATGTGTCCAGCTTCCCTTGTTCAGCCTTGTTCAAGGCTGAGAACCCACCTGTTCGGCCTTGTTAGAAACTCCCTTGGTCTCCCCCCCAAGCCCTGGCCAGGATTTGGGTAGAATCCAACAGGAGAATGAAACCAGAAATTTTCCACTCAAAACAAAGGTACCAGTTATTCTGCTTGCCGATCTCTGGTATATAAGGCTGGACCTCCTTGCAGCGACTTTGGACGCCTCACCTATGGGTGGAGGCACCGCGTAGGATTTCCCCCTTGCCGGGACAGGCTCTCCAAACCCTCGCTGTAACCGGGGCTGCCCAGACACTGCGGGTCTGGGTGATGGTAATGTGTGCAGGTGGTGATGGATCTTTCTTACTCACTATTCTCTCTCTCATGTAGTAATGATTTGATGCATTACACTGTATTTTCCTGTTTGTTGCTTTAGGTGCACTATTCTGCCTTTTCTTTCTGTATGTCTTCTGTATTACTCTGTTACATTATTTGGTTATCATTAGTAAAATACTCCTACTCTGTTCACTCTGGTGTCTCAGTTTAATTGGTATCCTTAATCAGCAAAACAGTATGCCAGAACAAGTTACTTGGAGAAGTTGGCTACTGGACCAGGGGAGTCCTGGACAACTGCCAGAGAGTCTGTGGGGTCTGGGGGTCGACTGAGAGACGTGTCTGTGTTTGTGTGTCTGTGTGGGAGGTGACCGGGCAAAGTGAGGATCCAGGAACAGCTGCTGGGAGTATTGTGTGTCTAAAGCCATGCTACCAGAGGGATCAACATTGTATACATGTATATAATGTCTATATTCCCACTAATTGACCTCCATCCTGATCAGCTACAGAGGAAAAACTTCACTCTCTACCATCAAAAAAAAAAAAAAAAAAAAAGAAAAGCTATGTTGTCCTTTACTTTGAAGTTCCATTAGTAGTTTATCTTTCTCTTCTGTATTCTCTAACCTGCTTTGGTCGTGATCAGAATCATTCAACTTATCTCTCATGTCTTCAAATTAAAGGCAATTTCTAAGTATTTGAGAATGTTATCTAATGTGAAAAGAATTTATTTAATATTATCGAATATAGAATACTTTTAGAAAATTCTTTGCACTTTAAAAACTTCAGATGATCTGTCTACATCATATTTAGGGTCTCCTATATAGGAGGAGGGAGCTATGGATTAATATAGAACTTTACATCAAATGCATAACTTCCAATAGTTTCTAAACAGTATCTTCCTTATGAAGAACAGTATGCAAACCCCAAACGAGAAAGAAAATCTGTTATTATTTTATCTGTACTGTTTTCAGGTCTGACACTTTCTCACTTGTCTTTTCATTTGTCTTTTTTCTTTTCTCTTTTTTTAGACTCTTCCCCTCTGAAATTATTGCTTCTAAATAGAAATGTCTTTGGCATGAAAACAGATCTATCTGTCATCTTATAAAAACTTCAAATAAAATGTTTCCAATTTCTTTAATAATGAGAGGAAGTTGATGCTTTGTATTTTTCTCCCTGTTGACCAGTGTGAGCTACAAATCAGCTATATTAATATGTTTGTGTAACAGCAGTTCAAATCTCTGCAGACACTACAAATACCTCACGACAAAATCCTCTAGTAACTTTCAAAAATAAGTTAAAAATACAAAATTACCATAAATGTTGGATATAAATAAATGGGGAAAAAAAAAAAAAAAAAAAAAAAAAGATAAATTATTTGCCTGGATCACAAGAGGAAGAGGGACTCAGTAACTAAGGAAACACAGTCCTGAAAGGTACTGGTGGAATAGAGCATTTTGGAATCAGCTCTGTCCTCTCCCAGTGTGTTGTTGGTCAGATGGTCAGATCACCCCCTGCGGTTTATAATAAAGGTGATTTACTGCTTCCCTTATCATCTTCCTTGGAGGACTGAACTGAACAATACTTTTGATATGTGGTTTTGTGTCTAGTTTTACCCTGTTGATTCCTCAGTGTTCTGGGTTTTGTTTTCCTTTTCTTGTTCTTATGAAACTTTTTACCTTTCAAGTGGTTTAGACACCTTATGGAGAAATATTCTAATTGCATGATTCCACAGGGTGTTGGGAGGAAAATATATAACTGTGTATTAACTGATAGCATGCCCATAAGTGATTTATACAGCTCAATAATATTAGCTATTAATTTAATTTACCTGTATACTTAGTTATTTAAAATCTAAAACTCTCTCCCTTTAAGTAGCTCTGTGGATGCTTGTCAGCCCCCTTCTAGAAACACTGATGTCATGTTCATAAGATATATCAACAGGCTTAGAACATTTTTAATTATCAGCTAAGGCCATCTTCAAAATCTGTAGTGAATAATTACAGAATCACAGAATCATCTAGGTTTGAAAGGACCTTGAAGATCATCCAGTCCAACCATTAACCTAACATTGGCAGTTCTCAACTACACCATATCCCTCAGCGCTATGTCAACCTGACTCTTAAACACCTCCAGGGATGGGGACTCCACCACCTCCTGGGCAGCCCATTCCAACACCTAACAACCCATTCTGGAAAGAAATGCTTCATAATATCCAGTCTAAACCTTCCCTGGCACAACTTGAGGCCATTCACTCTTGTCCTATTGCTTATTACTTGGTTAAAGAGACTCATCCCCAGCTCTCTGCAACCTCCTCTCAGGTAGCTGTAGAGGGCAATGAGGTCTCCCCTCAGCCTCCTCTTCTCCAGACTAAACACCCCCAGTTGTTCCCTCAGCCGCTCCCCGTACGACCTGTGCTCCAGACCCTGCACCAGCTTCGTTGCCCTTCTCTGGACACGCTCGAGTCATTCAATGTCCTTTTTGTAGTGAGGGGCCAAAAACTGAACACAGGAATCGAGGGGCGGCCTCACCAGTGCCGAGTACAGGGCTCAGATCCCTTCCCTGTCCCTGCTGGCCACGCTATTGCTGACACAAGCCAGGATGCCATTGGCCTTCTTGGCCACCTGGGCACACTGCTGGCTCCTGTTCAGCCGGCTGTCAGTCAGCACCCCCAGGTCCCTCTCTGACTGGCAGCTCTCCAGCCACTCCTCCCCAAGCCTGTAGCGCTGCTGGGGGTTGTTGTGGCCTAAGGGCAGCCCCCGGCATTTGGCCTGATTGAAACTCCTCCAGTTGGCCTCAGCCCATGGCTCCAGCCTGTCCAGGTCTCTCTGCAGAGCCTCCCTACCCTCGAGCAGATCAACACTCCCACCCAACTTGGTGTCATCTGCAAACTGACTGAAGGTGCACTCGATCCCCTCATTTAGATCATCAATAAAGATGTTAACAGGGGTGGCTCCAAAACTGAGCCCTGGGGGACACCACTCGTGACCGGCCACCAACCGGATTTAACTCCATTCACCACAACTCTTTAGGCCCGGCCATCCAGACAGATTTTTACCCAGTGAAGCATCTGCCCATCCAAGCTGTGAGCAGCCAGTTTCACCAGGAGAATGCTGTGGGAAATGGTGTCAAAGGCCTTACTGAAGTCAAGGTAAACAACATCCACAGCCTTTCCCTCATCCAATAAGCAGGTCACCCTGTCGTAGAAGGAGATCAGGTTTGTCAGGCAGGACCTGCCTTTCATAAACCCATGCTGACTGGGCCTGACCTTCTGGTTGTCCCGCATGTGTTGTGTGATGGTACTCAGGATGAGCTGCTCCATCAGCTTCCCAAGCACCGAAGTCAAGCTCACAGGCCTGTAACTTCCTAGATCATCCTTCCAACCCTTCTTATATATGGGTGTCACATTGGCCAATTTCCAATCTGTCGGGACCTCCCTGGTCAGCCAGGACTGCTGGTAAATGATAGAAAGTGGCCTGGCGAGCACCCCAGCCAGCTCCTTCAGCACCCTCGGGTGTATCCCATCCCGTCCCACAGACTTGTGTGTGTCTGTGTGATGCAGTAGGTCACTGACTGTCTCCTCTTGGATCGCAGGGGGGTCATTCTTCCAGTTTTCGTCTTCTAGCTGAGGAGGCTGGATTCCCTCAGTACAACTAGTCTTGTTATTAAAGACTGAGGCAAAGAAGGCATTAAGCACCTCAGCTTTCTCTTCATCACTCATTGCCATGTTTTCTCTTGCATCTAGCACGGGATTGAGGCTCTCCCTGGTCTTTCTTTTGCTGTTGACATACTTATAGAAACATTTCTTGTTGTCCTTGATTGCTGAAGTCAGATTAATTTCCAGCTGAGCTTTAGACCTCCTGATTTCCACCCTGCATAGCCTCACAGCATCTTTGTAATCACTGTGAGTGGGTAGCCCCTTCTTCCTAAGGCTGTAAACTCTCCTTTTCTCCCTGAGTTGCAGCCAAAGCTCCCTGTTCAGCCAGGGTGGTCTCCTCTGGCACCGATTTCTCTTACAGCACCTGGAGACCGCCTGCTCCTGAGCCATTAAGACTTTCTTCTTAGAGAGTGCCCAGCCTTCCTGGACCCCTATACCCTTCAGGAGAGTCTCCCAGGGGATCCTTTCAAGCAGGTGCCTAAACAAGACAAAGTCAGCCCTTCTGAAGTCCGGGATGTCAGTCCTGCTTAGCTCTCTCCTGACCTCTCTAAGAATAGAGAACTCTATTATTTCATGATCACTGTGCCCTAGTCGGCCTCCAACCGCCACATCATCCACCAGCCCTTCTCTGTTCACAAAGAGGAGATGCAGCAGGGCACCTTTTCTTGTCGCTTCTCTCATCAGCTGCATCAGGAAGTTGTCTCCCACACATTCTAGGAATCTCTGGGACTGGTCCCACTCTGCTATGTTCTATTTCCAGCAGATGCTTGGGAAGTTAAAGTCTCCCATGAGAACAAGAGCAAGCAATCGTGAGATTATGTTTCTGTAATAGCCACAACATCATAATTTTCCTGTTTCATCATGGATTCAAGCTCCTCTTCTTTATTACCCATGTTGTATACATGCACTTCAGATGGGCCAATATTTTGCCCCCTTGCCCTTCAAATCTAGTTTAAAGCTGTGTCAGTTATTGACTGTGATTCACCATTAACAAAGATCTATAGGTTAAAATGCTGACTAAAATTTTTAATACTCTGAATTAAATAAAAAAATTTCACTGTCATCCTACAGTTTCCTCCATTAAAATTACCAAAACCAAACAAAAACCCCCAAACCCTCAAAATCAAACCAATAAACAAAAAACCCAAACACACACACAAACCAAAACACAAACCCACACAAACTCCAAGAAATTAAATTTGTGATTTTTAGATCAGGTAAAAACTATATACCAAACAACCCAAAGGCCAAGGTGAGTAGTAAAAACTTCATTTTGTTCTTGAACTGGTTTACAAAACTTAAGAAATTAAAAAATTAACAAATACTCCAACCACATCATATATACCAACAGGAGCATAGGTGCAGGTCTTTGAGTAATCCTACTGGGACACATTCCTCACTAAATGTTTTGCTAAACTAAACATTGAAAAGCATGAATGGAAAGTATTATTTTATTTTTTTCTCCATTTTTCATTAATTATATTAAGTAAGATAACCTGAGGATGATCTGTCAGCTTTATCACTGCATTTGTTAACAACTGTTGCTTTCAGACAACGTTTATACGACTCTGTAAAAGATTTTTCTTTTTACCATACAGAATAGTCAGAATTAAGTAGTAAAAAAATTCTAATCTTTCTTTTCTTTCTTTCTTATAATTTTCTGTTAGAGACCCAACTGAATCAGGATGTGAAAGTACAGAATTGAATGGCACTAACTGCAAATTACAGAGTTGACATTTCATTTTGTTTCAGCAACCTGCCAAGTACATATACTCATGCACTGGTTTTGAAAGTGCATCCTATTCTTAGTATTCAATTATGATGTTACTGGCTACCTGCCTTTGCAAATCCCCCACATAAGCGTACAATTAGACCAAAACATGTCAGAAAAGTATTGCAATGTTTTATTTCCTAAGAAAATTAAAATAGTGTAAATGAAATCTGCGTGAAATATAAACTTCATGGAGATTTGAATGCATGTTTAAAAAAGCAAAATGAGTTTACCAGATGATCTAGCAGATTTAAAAATTTGTAGCTCTTTTGAAGCTGAAGACCTGTTCCTATAGGATTTTAAACCATCATGTTTTAAAAGAATACTTCTTGCATTAATGCATTTTCATATATTTATATAATTCTAGTATATATATAATACCTACTGAAAAGCACCCGACAGTTTAGAACACATCAGTAAATTAAAGAAGCAAGCCTCAATAGCCATTAAAGCAATTCAATGTCTAAGAAAAATTAAAGACCATATAGCAACTTGTCAGACTTGATCCCTGGTTAGTAAATAAAGAAATAATAATAATTTAAAAAATCTGGCATGAAATATGATCACTATCACCTCTTAGATTTTCCTGTTGACTGCAGAATAGAGATCAAGAAATCAACATGAGATTACAGTTCTGTTTGTTTTTTCCTTACCTTCACTGAGAATTTGACATCTCGGGAGCCAATCCATCCATATACACCAGTTTTAACTTTTGAAAGGAAATATCCAGAAAAAAATGATCAGCATAGTGTCTGTCTTATTTATGTCACAAATTCATAATGCCAATAGACTGCTAGCATAGTTTTTAAATTCTGTTCAAGTCTTTTGTGAAGGATGTGCACAAATATGCATTTTCAAATCTGATGTGGGTACAATTTTAAAGTATTGACTAGTGCTATTTTACAAATTTTTTTTTTTCCAGTAGCTTGCATCACGTGTGCCACAGAAAAAGATGAGAACCCATATGAATATTTATCATTCAAATCGTATGCAACTTGCAATTAATAGAAACCAAGTCTTCATGCAAGCTTTTTCTGATTCAAAACAGTGTCACTGAAATTAGTCAAGAAATGAAACCTCTTCCTGCATAAGAGTCAGACAGACTGGCAAGTATTTTCAGACCAAAATTATGCTTGGACTTACTAATATGCATATTTTTTGGAGGGGTTTTTATAGTTCAAAATATGTTGATGCCATTTACTGCCTGTTCTACTTAGAGTTTTAGGGAGGTGGAAGATAAATCTTTTTGTCTTGTTCTGTAAAGGCTTTGCTGAGAAAAAGATATCTAAGAATTACACAGAAAACTAATTAATATTTCAACACTGGATTCTTCAAGGGAAAGAACTGCATAAAAAGTACATTCTTCATGGCTGATTTTTGCCAGACATGATATCACTTGAGGTTCCCCAAATAGGAATACCAGAGAGGTAAAGAGAATACAGTTAAAGACACAATGATACTGCACTAATAGCTACATTTGCATATTTTATCCCTTTGATGAAAACTGATTAATTTTTCTTTTCTTATTTTATGGAAAATCTGCTAGCACACTTAGCACATTGGTATGAAACCACTCTTCAAGCATGTGCCTGCCTGTCTGTGTAATTAATGTGCTTTCCCACCAATGGTGTTATTTTCTGTGTGTCCATGTGTGATTTTTTTCTTTATTTGTTGTTGGTTTCCCTTGCTTCTCTTCTGTAAACCACATCTCCCACATTTATGTTGGAGAAGGCAATATCAAAAAAGCAATTTGTCCAAAGTACAAGCATTTCTATTAATTTACTTATATAGATGATCCTCGTCCCTTTGTGCGTTCAATAGCAAGAAATAAATAGCTTGGGTCAAATGCTGCTTTAATTTAAATTAATGTTAATAGAAAAATATGCAAAGAGGCTCAAGTATACCAAACTGGTCTGAGCATAGTTATAGTAGTCATTTGTAGTATATTTAAACAGATCTGTTCCATGAGGTTCTCTAGCCTTCATTTGGAAGTAGCACAAATATAACTTTTTTCACTAATCATCTAATTTTATAAATGTAATTGATAGGACTTTTTACAAGAGGTTTGATTACTCTGTATCTCTATAAAATGTCCTTACACATAGCTACTACATATCCTTATATTCACAGAAGATATTGAAGATATTTTGAATTTCTTTTTTGTTTATTTTGTTTTGGACATCTTATCTAGTCTAAGTGAAACAGAAGGGGAAAGTAAATACTGGTATCACTGAAGAATAGTGCACAAAAAAAACATTCCTCAGGCTGCAGTTAAAAAGCTTTCATGATATTTCTCAATTTTTAAAAAGTAATACTTGGATTTTGTTTATGTGTTAATTGCTTCTCTTTCAGCATTAAGGCTTCAGTCACCTTTTGGTACTAAGCACAGATTTTATTGTTGATGAAAGTTAGCATCTTCTGTAAAGAAACATCATTGTCTCAGGAGTTCCACACTTGCTTCTTTACACTGCAATTTATGGAAATCACTGATAACAACAACAACAAAAATCATGTTAAAAGAATGTTCTAAATGAAATATGTAAAATACTCTGGATAAGAACTCAGTCTGTATCTAGATAAAGTCCTGGGATTAATAATCAGGCTAATAACAGACATTGACTGTCATACACGATGACAAAAATTAAGGGAAAATCCTTCATGGTGATGAATATTATGTCATTAAAGTGATAAAGAAATATTAAATTTATGTTCTTTCCAAGAAAAGTTTAATTTCTTGTAAAGAGGAATGTTTTACTCAGTGACACTCAAGATATTCTTAGAGGTAAAAAAGAGAAACCTACCATGATAAAATCCAATACGGAAGGTGTCATTCCAATGATGGAAGATAGATACTCTTAGATACAAGCTGAGTATTATCTCAATGACTTTGAGCAAAACAGAAAGATATGTGAATGCTTGAATGTGGGTCATAATTGTAAACTCCTTGGCTAAAGTACTTGAAAGAGAAAACCTTTCTGGGAACACAAATATTACATATGGAAGTAATTGGTTATTTATAGAAAAGTCTTTAGGGAAAAAATAATATTATTTGGCATATTTTCAATAGGCTAAGGTAACATTCAAACAAATAAGTAAACAAACAAATAAAAAATTAAATTTATTCTTCCCCATTCACTAAAATGAAAGCATTCAAAACTGTATGCTGGAAATATTTATAAGCACAGTCTTTTTAAATGTGCAGTATGAAATGTAAAGACATCACTATATGTTAGCAGCAAAGACCTTCAGGATGTTCTTACTCTTGTGAAGATCACAAAATGTACTGATCATTGTCCTGTTGTATTTTAGAGACTGTACAAGGCTCTAGTCCTAAAAACTCACAGCTGTCAATACCTTAATATTTGATAATTACATATTTTGTAATACTACTTACCAGCCTTGTTAGATAGAAGAGGTAGATCCTCTTCCATGTCAGCAAAAGAGTACTGAAAAGAGAGAGACCTTACTCAGCACAATACTGCAAGTCCATTGCAAACCAAGTAATTGCTTCTCGGATGCCAAGATAATTCCCCGTGATAAACATTCATCTATTTTGGGTTAGTGTTTAGTTAGCCTGGAAACTATTTAAATTTACCTGTACTTGAGATGTATTCCTTCATAGAGCAGAGAGATCACCTTGTACTATATTCTCAGACACACAGGAAACGTAAGGTTTTTTATGGACTTTTTGTTTCAGAACCTATCTTAATTTATACAACTTTAGTCATATACAGCTTTAGTCAGAGCTTTCTGGTTCCAGGTGGTTTTTGCTTTATATAAACTTAGTAACAGTGCAATGTTATGCAGAAAAAAAAAAATCAGTAATACAAATATAAAACACTAAAGAACTAAAACTGACCTCAGACAGGCAGATGCAATTGGGGTTTAAATCAGTACAATTGTGCTCACACAAAGCCTTCAGAACTTTACTCAATAGTGCTTGGGAGGCTTTAACATGAATGTAATTATGGATGAAGACTCTCTAAATCATTATTAGTTATATGAATAATGAGATTTGTATTTGTCATTCTCTGCTTATTAACCATAAAAAGATTTAAGTGAATCAATATAAAACTCACAGTCAGCTTGCTGATACTGCTCATCATAAGCAATTCATTTATTTCAGGGCATAAGCTATTTCCATTTGCAGCCTTTATTTAGTTTATTGGTAATGAGAGGTGATTCTAAACAATCGTCTCCATACCATAGGCAATTACTGAAATTGGAAAATGCATGTGTTTATTTCCTCTGGAACCTTGTTATCTACTATCAATATCCTCCATCTGCAGGAAGATTGCTACATATTCGACCGGAGGTTGCATAAGTCAGTCGGATAAAATCAAAGATAAAACCATTAGTTTTGGGGTAATGCTGTTGATTTCGTTCACCTATGAGAGGCATATGTCTGGCTTGGGGCTTCCACAAAAACTTAATTTTTGGTATAATTACATTTAAGACAGACTGCATACATATGAGTACTTCAATACTGCTGTGAACTTGCTGTTGACATGGTGCTTTAGTCTTAATTTCCAAAGCTGCACATTCCAAGTACCTCAGTTGAGGTGCACAAACTCCCACTACCTTTTCCCTCTTATAGAAAATCTTCTCCATTTTCTTGCTCATATCAAATAACAGAAAAATGACTGAAAAAAATGTTTAATCTGGGCCAGACAGAAGAAAGGTGTACAACTTCATAGGAATGATAGGTATTTGAAGGGAGTCAACTGTCAGTGCAAAGTTATAATTCCAAGTCTTGTTGATACTAGCTCTTCATTCTCCTCAGAAGGTAAGTCCATGATTCAAGGTGGACCTTGTACTTATAATAAAGAGTAAAAGAAGCTGTGAGCAGCCTCTCTAACCTCTGAAGTATGCTCAGGGAACAACTAAACCCTGCATCATGAGAAAAGGGACAACTTCTAAGCATCCTAGCACTGATTCGGACTTTCATAGGAAGTAATAACAGTGATTTAGCATCTGTCGATTTATCAACATAGGCGGTTTTGTGTGCGTCACCTGACAACTTGTGCACAGTGTATGTATAAAGCCATGTCCCAGGAATTCCTCATTTCCTGCTTTTGGAGCCACTTGTGAAGACTCATATCTTTAAATAAATACATCTGATTTAGTAAAGCTTCAGACTCAGATACGGAGGACTAGTTTGTGATACTTTTGCTGTTTCTAAGTAGTTATTTCTTAAGCCGTCCCAGTTATGCATTTAGTCTATTTCTGGCTTAAGAATCTACCCAGTGAAAATAATACAATTCTTTAATTTACTTAATGACTTTATTGCTTCTTAAAAGATAAAATAAAAAATGCTACTAATATTGTTTTGTATCTGTAAATTAAATGGTCCACAAAGGTAGAGAGTGGAAAATAGCAGTTTTGAGAGTTTCAGCTCTTACCTGGAAACATAAACTGTGAAGAACAGGGAGAAAACAATACTTTACATGACAGCTCCATTTATAGAGCCCTACAGAGCGTAACTGCCTACTTCAAATCTTTCCACAACTTCTGTGGAACAGTGGAGTGATAAACATTCTGAGGGGTTGTCTTGTTTTACTAAATACTCTATGCAATTCGTTCAGTTTATGGAAAACTAAATCCATAATATTTTCATCACAATTTTAAGCCATTTCTGTCTTATGAAAGCAAAGGTGCCTTTGAAACCAATAATGTATATTTGACCCTCTAACAGACAGTAAACCATCAAACTGTATTGAGCTTACTGGAGGGGGTGTGTCATTTTAACATTTGGTTTGGCAAGTATCTAAATTTGTCTAGGGTATTATTTCTAATCTATTATTTTAACGTTCCTGAAAAGAAGACTTTAAAGCAGAAAGGACACCAAACTTTTGGGCAATATAATAATGAAGTAAAACAGATTACGCTAACGGTTCTTCATTACAAAAGTATTTTAATACACTTACAGGGCTCCCATAAACCACACTGTAGTAACAATAGATTCCTTATCACATTTGAACCCGCAGCCATTCACCAAAAAAGGCTGTAATTTACCAGGTGATTGGCGCACCATACGATGTCACAGTGCGACATAAAATTTATCAGTAAATCAATAGAGAAAACCATATCATGCCTCCATTATAAATATTCCTGGCAACTCAAGAAATATAATTTCCAGAAAAAGAGCAGAAAATATTCAATTTTTTAACACTTTGTAATGATTTTCTGGAATAAATTACAACAGTGTTAAAGGGTTTCTTGTCTATTATAAATAATATCTAAGCATAAGAAAGGCAATTTAGTAACACCTAGCAAGGATATTCAAAGGAGAGTGTATATTATAGCAAAAGCATAAATTATTATTTATATTATCCTGGAAGATAAAGTGTTCCTTACAGAACAATGAAGTTTCCAAATGAGGGCTGTTTAAAGTATCACTGTGGTAGTAACTGTTATTATTCTCCATTGCTGCTTACCTGAACTTTAAATCCTTACTTCCAGTGGACTGTACTCTCTATTTAGTTTTTCAGCTTATGTTTTGACAATTCTTTACTCAGTTTCCAGCTTCTTCATAAATAAAAATAATGGAAAAAGATTATATTGATTCATAAAAATCCTAAAGAAATAATTCCATTTTTAAACAATGCCCTTCATAACCTTGGATATTTTCCTTCTTAGAATCCCTGGGATGAAAGCCTTACGGTGTAAATGGACATATCAATGGTCTGGCTATGAAAGGGAACACTAATCACCCACTTACTGTGTGACCCCGAGCAAGGCAATTTCTGCAGTGCCTGTTTCCTTTCCTTTGACTGTGTATCTAATCGTTTCATATAGGAAACAAATTTGTGGGAGCAATTGTTTTTTACCGGAAATATATTCAGTGCCGAGAACAATAAGACCCAAACTTCACTTGAGTGGCTCCATGTTATAAATATAGGTTTGTGTGTGTGTGTATATATACCCTCCAAATACTATATAGTCTCTTTTCCCTGTTTTCATATATGTTAGATGATATATATAAATATATTATTTTAATGGCATAATATTATAGTATAAATTGTTAACCTAGTACAAGTAACTGAGTATTAAGCCTTGCCCCATCTTATCAAAGATAGAAGAGGATAGATTATATCTGTGCTTTCAGTTCTCTTGATTTTGTACTGCCAACAGCAGTAGAGAAGACATAATAAACTGTTGACTATTTACAGAAAATAATTAATTCTGCAAGTGCTTACAAAGGATCATTTGAGAATTAGCACACATAATAAAGACAGTGCTGAACCCAGAAAATTTCAGTAGTGAATTTGCTCACACAGGAGCAGTGCTGGATTTTCCCATCAAGTAGAGCAATTTTGTCAGTAAGCCTACATAGCATAATTGCATATTATAAAATAGAGAACCATTCCACATATATCAGTCCCTAACACTATCAAATTTACAATAAGTTGCATTTCTATATATAAAATATTAATGCAATAAGTGCATTTTATATTTATTAATATCACCATACATTATTAATATAATCAATATGCAATATTATCATAAAACACTGTATGAGCTCATGGCTTTCAATTTTTGTAATATTGATACAATAAATACTATACCTGCATCTTGATATCAGTATTTTATGTTCAAAAACCCTTTTATCCTTTATTTTTGAGAGTTTAATAGGTTTTTGAGGCCAAGCAACGAGCCAGCATGCTTTCTCTGATATTGTATTAATCTGTCTTCTTTTGCAAAAATCATTCTTCTTTTCACTCAGTTGGGTAAAGATGATGGAAACTTTCGTCTCCTCTTTGAAAAACAGTCACTAAAATTAAAATCTCGCAGAACAATTAAAGAAGGGAAGATTAATATCTTTAATCACTGTGAGAAATATTTAAACCACTGAATAGAAATAGTGATATTTTTATAAACATTTTTCATAATAAGATTTCCCTTCAAATTTTCAAATCAAAACAAGACCAAATGCAGTTAGAATCATTTTATCATAAGGATAGGAATAGTCAGACTTATCAGGAAAGTTAAGATAAACAAGTCCTCAGTATGCTATAGAAAAAAATAGGCCTCATGATCAAATATAAGTGCTAATTTAAGGGTCAGATCACTAGAGTCATATTTATGGTCTATATAAATTAATGTTAGAAGTATGTCACACACTTTTTATTCTTTCTCAACAAGAGATGGAAGATGTATGGTTTGACGTTCCAAACAGTCACATTTGTAGGCAGAACTTCAGCCCCATGGACAGATATTTTGTTCTATGTATATGGTAGTATCTGTTTTACACCAAAAGACTACTACTGTTACAAAAACTATAAGGATTATAGGATTACAACATTATAGTTTTAGCCTTTATTAAGAAGTTCCAGTAGTTGTGTCAGAGCTTTTTGTTGTTAACAGTATAACTGCTCTCAACTTCCATACAAATATGAACAATTTTTGTATTTTTTTTTAATCTTCAGGTTTTGAAATTAACATTTATGAAGATTTATTATATAGATTAAGATGCATCAGTCCCATATATTCTCTAGATACATGTGGAGGTCCTTTTGCCAGTCATGGTCAAGTTAAAATAAATGCTGTTCAGACTCCAAATGGCAAGATGAATTTTGCCCTTTGTGTTAGTAGACAATTACTTAGAATAATTGTGTTCTGTCAACCAGGTCCTAATGTTTGTTCAAAGAATTAGAGAAAGAAGCTGAGCAATCATGATGTTTATCCACATGATCATCAACATCAGCATCATTAGTTGACAAATCTTTAATAAAATATAAAATGTAGGGAATAAATTATTTGGTTTGTGGTTTTTACTCTTTTTTAAATTTCATTAAATTTCCACTGTCAGTTGTATTTTCTCCCTCTCAGGGAGAAAATTAATATTATTTATTATTTTTAATTCACTGGAGAAAGTCATCAAATCCTCTAAAACTTTTCCTTAAAATTAACATCAGTTTTTATTGCAGAATTCCTGTTCCTCTAGCTGTTCTTTATGCAGCTGCTTTCTAAACTTATTTCTTAAAAGCTGACTTCTAATATAAATAATTTGGGTATTCTTTCTCTACATATCTATATATCTAAGCAATAAGATCTAAAGATATTCCTGCAGATCAATAAAATTAATGAACCTAACAAAGTCTAATTAAATGTCTTAGATATTTTCAGATTCTTTTTTTTAAAATATGATATTCTTCCATATCGAGATTCAAGTCAACGAAGAAGATTATGCTTTTCAAAATATGGATTGTCGAAGTGATAACTTAGCTTTCCATATTTATGTCCTTCCAGTGAATGCCATACAAATTATGGTTCATTCTCCAGTGAAAGGAAAGCTTTTTTTGACCAGCTGTGCTTTCGGGTTTCTGAAAGGCAGACTTCTTTCTTTCTCAAAAACCACGGATGCCAGAATCAGAAATTTCCTGGCAATTTGTGAATGAATAATGACAAATTTGATGAATTCTCCTAGCAGTTTTTACAGCTTTTTTTTTTTGCTTTTTTTTTTTTTTTAAAGAGCATATAGATATATATAAAGTATAGACATGCATTATATATATAAAAAATATTTTTTAACATCCAAAAGGGCTTTCATTTTAGGGTTGTTTTGTGTTGTGTTGTGTTTGGTTTTTTTGTTTGGTTTTTTTTTTTTCCCCCAAGCAGTATTCACCTTTTGCTTCCTTAAGAGCTAGAACAGGAGTTTCTTTCTTATTCATACCTCAAAATGTCTTTTAGGTCTTATGTACTGTTCTTCTAAAATCAATACAGAAATCTATATAGATATGGAAATTATAATTTTGTCTCAAGTCAGTTAACATGAATCTATTGGTTAAGATACTGCCTGTGGTTTTCTATAGAAACTGCTTTTCTAGAAAGAGCATACAGAATTGGAAAAATACTGATCAGTGTAACTACTTTTTCAACAAAATTACGTCAAATACTTAAAGGGCAAAGGCAGGGCCAGGAGAAGGGCAGTCAAATCCCTTACATCATTTCTAAACACATCTTTGTTACCCACTGTTCAATGAATCAGACAATTGTGAGTCTTTGTTACTTACATTACTGAAAAATGGACTGCAATGTTTCTGAGCTCGGATACTTTGCATCAGTGTAAATGGCAATGCAAAGCCAAAATCTGATCAGCAGTGTTCTTGCCATGGGTTCACATGCAACTAAATCTCTAAAAAATGATAGATGTTTTGTAAATACCATCAGGAGCTGGTATTTCTTGGGGAAATGCTCTCTGGTTTGTTGCTAATGTTGCTAAATGCTAAACTTGTCGAAGAAGATAAAATGTTGAACAGGAAAAACACAGTCAAATTTTTGCCCTTCTCTCCTTTTAGCATTCCAAAATTTATAAACCCTACACCATGAACCAGCTTCTCTGCCATAGTCAAATATGAGGGTAGTATCATTCCTTTGACTTCTCATGGATTTTTGTCATTCACTAAGAGTTGAGGGAAGAAGAGAATCCATATTATTTGGAGTGATAAGTAAAATGGTATTTCTGGAAACTCAGAAATTTAATCATCAACTCCTGTTTAAAGAAATATATGCAATTGGAGGCTGGAACACGAAATAACAGGATATGCACAAAACATTCTTCATCAGTATTCCAAACAGCATTCCTCAAAGGACCCTAAACTGCAGTAGGAAACCAGATTCAGTCTCATTTGTTATTATCTCCACCTTTCAGGTATTCCAATATTATCTCAACAGTATGGCATCACTGGACCAAGACTTATCAGAAGAATAAAATAGAGCACCATGAGGACTGACCTGGGCATCCTAAGCACCTTCTTACTGATCACCCCAGCCCCTTTAATCTGCCTTATTTTCTGCACAAGCAACAGTTGCCCTTTGGCAGAACTGCCCTTCTGGCCTCTGCCAGACTGTCTTTAACCAAGAGCATGTCTCCAAGAATGCTGATGCCTGTGTTGAATGTAGGTCTCTTCAGAACCTGAATGTCATGGATTTTGAACATCTGCCCCTCTGAATAGACGCAGAATGAATAACTGTTCACCAACATTGTATTGGGTTTGCATGGCAAAGTTTTGGTAGTGGAAGGGCTACTATTTTGCTTCCATACACCAAAACGCAGACTCTGAACCTTGAAATTCCTTGATGAAAAAAACCTGTATTACTGTGTATTGTGTTTTCCTGGAAAGGTTTTGCTACAGCAGTGGCTGTACATGGAAGCCCAGGGAGGACCCCACGCCTGAGCAAGTAAATGTGCCCAAAGGAGGCTGTGACAGCGTGGAGAGCCTGTGCTGGAGCAGGCTCCTGGCAGGACCTGTGGACCCATGGGGAGAGGAGCCCACGCTGGAGCAGGTTTGCTGGCAGGACTTGTGAACCTGTGGGGGACCCACACTGGAGCAGCCTGTTCCTGAAGGACTGCACCCCGTGGGAGGGACCCACGCTGGAGGAAGTGTGGGCGGAGACCTCCCCCTGTGGATGAAGGAGCAGCAGAAACAAAGTGTGATGAAAGGACTGCAGCTCCCATTCTCTGTCCCCCTGCATGGCTTGGGAGGAGGAAGCAGAAAAATCGTGAGTAAAGTTGAGCCCAGGAAGAAGGGAGGAGGGAGGAAAGTGTTTTAAGATTTGGCTTTATTTTTCATTATCTTACTTTGATTTGATTGGTAATAAATTAAAGCTATTTCCCCAAGCTGAGTCCATTTTGCCCATGATGGTAATCGGTGAATGATCTTCCTGTCCTTAGCTCAATCCACACACCTTTAATTACATTTTTACTCCCCCATTCAGCTGAGGACAGATAGTGAGAGCAGCTTTGGTGGGCATGTAAATATTTTAAGTCAGGGAGCTTTCAAATTCTTTGTACATGAAGCCATTAGTTCAGTAACAGGTTGGATATGATACCACATGGGAAAGGAAGTCTTAATCTAGAAATATTTTATCTTTACTGACAAGAACTAAAGTAAACATTAGATCTCCCTTGTGTTTCGCTGTGTGCTTCTTCCTCCATCAGGATAGAGACTATTACTGGAATCTAGAGCCTGAACTTGCTGGAGTGCTGAGGTTCACATAACCACCAGCAGCAGCTTCTCTGCACTGTATCAGGCATTTTTTTTTCTACCCTGGGAGTTATACCTGTGATAACAGATGCAGCGACATGCAGAATTTTCTCTGCTTTTCTCAGCAATGGCATGACTGACATATTTTATAATCCTACTCCACAGAGTAGCAGATGGTGCCTACCCTTTCTCATCCTGTACAAGACTTGGTATTTCTTCTCTGTCAGTCATAAAACAGGTTTTTGATTTTTGCTGGCTGCACAAGCCATGGAATTTCATACAGCAGTTGTTACTTCTCCTGCCAATCTCATAGCTCTTGAGGCCCAGACTTTGCAGAAGTCCTCAACTCTTGGTAGAACTTTTATGCCAAATGTAACAAGCCTTGAATGATCACTACCACTATTCTTTAGAAGGACTGACTCTCAAACTGTGTGCAAATTAAAGGCAGAGGCATGCCATAACAATTCAGCACAAAGATAAATCACTCTCCTTACCACTAGAGCAAATTTATCTATTAGTAGAAGGCCTATTAACACTGTGGAGAAACCTCAGAAGATGCATGCATGATCATGATGGTCCATGCATGGTCAGATGCATGCACATGCATCCACATTTTCTGTTCCACCTTGACGTAAGATGACAGTCATATAGCACATTAAAGCACTACAACACTCAAACTAGTACACCATACTACTTAATAAAGCATGTTCATTTAGGTTCAGAATGAAGCTCAAACAGTTATGTTCAGTGTAACTTGTCTCTTCCCAGCATGCATGCATGAAAAATGTACCCAAACAACTGTATCTCATGGTGTGATCCTGTCCTCTTATTTGTCAGGGGGGTACAGTCTCACTGACTCATTCGCTCACAAGAAACGTCATGATATTCACCAGGGACCGTGATCAAAAAACTACACTTACCACATGAGAGCTGACCTTTGGTGAGTGCATAGCAACTTGTGGAAAAAGGCAGAAATGGGTATCTCAGGATACCATTTTCTACTCAGGAGTAGAAATGTCTAATCATTCATGCCTTAACATACCCATCCAGGCTGAATGAGACAAAGCCTAGGAGACTGCATGGTACCTGTAATTTCCTGGGACACTGGTGTAAGATTCCAGTACTGATAAAAACGTCATAGATCTGACTGCATTTGGCTTTAGCAGTAGTAGTTTTTATTCTTGCTGTATCTTCTTTACTCCTAACCATCAGACTGAAATGTTAAAAATGGAGAAACAAAAGCAGATTTTGCTCTTTGAGTTTTTATAATGATCTCAAATATATTTTTCTTTTATTTCTGAAAAGCCATTTAGTTCACAAATTCTCCTAACTGGTCAGGTCTACAGGCTTGAAAAAGGTATTAAGCACAGTGCAAAAAGAACATTTTAATTTATGCTGAAGTTCCTTGTTAAACTAACACTGAACTAATAGTCTTGATTTAGGAGATATTTCCCAATGCATGCTGGGAAAAAGAACCAAAAATATAGATATTAAATAGCACACAGAGACTTGGAAAATAATTGACTGAATGAGGATTTTTGGCAGTGTTATTTGTCATGGCTACAGATCACTTATTCACGTATTATCTTTCAAGTGTCAATCTCACGCTTTCAGCTTCTACGAGATTTGGGGGGTTAGATGTGCATATTCAGTAAGTTCCATATGGGTTTGTCTTACACTATGTGGAACCATAAAACTGGATATTTGAAAAACAGCAATAAATCTACATATGAATCTCTTACCAAAATTCTTACCAAACATTCCTAGACTGTTGCAATACAGAATTAGAGTTATTACATAGTTTCCGTTGGTTATAATAACAACAAAGTATGTAAAAGAATACATTACATTTATGTTAAATAGAGGTCATGTATTAACAGACTATAAATAAAAAATTAAAAGTAATGTTGTTATTGTGAAGAGAAAAACCCAAGCACCATTAAGTTTGTTCCTCCATTGCTCCATTTTTTAATATTTTTTTTCTTTAATTTAGGTAAGCCAATAGGATACTGAAGAACTTAAAAAGTATGCGAGTAAACAATGCTATATCTTCGCTGTTTCAAGAGAATGTCTTCAATTGATCAAAATTTTAAGTCGTCTATCAACAATTAATATTATGAAAGACTGAACTTGTGCTTGAGGGTTGTGTTGATCGAGCAATTGCAAATGAGGTAACTTTTAGGGAAGGGCATGTCTTTGAGGCCCAGGGCTTTAACTGGAAGGTATTCAAAGATCTATTCATTTAAGACAGCTGTTAGTGCAGAAAGAAATGACACCAGATGAAGTGTTTCCATCCAAACCTTTTCTGATGCATGACTGTGGATTTGATAAGGTGATTTTCTGTGGAAACAGTCTGCCTTTCTTGAAATAGATTTCTCAGCAGAAACCTAGGATCTAACTTGAAAAATGTTGGGTTTGTAAAGTTCTCCCCTTCTCTTCTGGAAAAAATTAAGAGTTCTCACAACAGAAAGGAGAAAAGTCATTTAGGGCAACATTTATCAAACCGGACATTTCACAAACACCCACTAACATACAAATACATAATGTTGTTGAAAATATGTTGTCTATCCAAAATATACTAAGCGTAAAAAAGACAAAGCAAACAAGATCAAGGAATTAACAACACATCAGTAATTTTTTGGGGAAGAATAAAATATAAAAAAAGAAATTTTTTTACACTGAGAAAACAGAAAGGTAGGACTGAGTAAAGCACAGACTTGATGAGTGCTCTATCCTGCCTTCAGAATGTATTAACATCCAGCAGATCATAAGAACTGTATAACCTGCATCAGGTTATATTGTGACAGCACTAAGCTGATGTCAGCGTAGGTTTATATTTCAGAGGCATTTTAGTTGTCCTCAAGATGTTTGTTTTAAACAACTTAAAAAAGGGGGGTGTGGGTGAGAGGGGGGAGGTGGGAGGTGTGTGTGAAAGGTTATAAGGCAGTTGTGTTCTATTTATCTAATTTCTTTCTTCTTTTGGCCATGTACAGTGTGTACTTTATTTTATAACTAAGCTATGAAGCACAAGCTGTATGACAGCTATTCTTGTGGGAGTCAGTCTGAAAGAAGTTGCCCAAATAGCACACTTCAGTGCATCTGCACTGTATGTTGCCTTGGAACAGGGAATCAGTAAAAGAATATTATGCATATGACTGGAAGAAGAAAAGCTGGGATCTGAGCAGTAAATGTCACCAAAATTAATTTGGTGTGTTCAGATTTACCAGCATGAAAACAACATCACTGCTCCACTGTCAGCAAAAATGATGCTCTGCAAGTATTTGCAGGTCACATGACAAAGGTTTCTCTTGTTATATTCTTGCACAAGAGATCTGCTCTTTGTCACCTTCAATTTGACATTTTATAGGGATTAGGAACATAAATCAGAAAGAAAAGTGTATCATGCATTGTTTTCTCCCTGTGGCTGACGACTGCTAATCTTAAGTCAACAAATGTCAGATTTCAATTTTACTGAATTACTGCATCACAGACTGCAAAAATCAATCTTCATAGGTTTTATTGTTCTAATTCTTTCATAGACAATAACTGGGGGAAAAAATAATTTTCCTATACCTGCCTGACACCTGCTTACCATAATAATTTTGAACATCTGATCAAAGCAAACAGAATTGCCAAAATACACTGGCTACAAAAAGTACTTTTAAAAAATTATTATTTTTTATTTTTTTATGAAAGAGCATCTCTTATTGTGACTTCTGGCATTTTTTCTCTATAGAAGAGACAAAAGACTACTCTAGAAATTAACCATATATCACTGAAACAAATGGAAGTCCTAGGAAATACTTTATTATGCTGGAACTTTTTCTCGGACACTACTGTGAACATAAATAAAAGCCAATGACTACAAGGATATATGAATTTCAAAGTTATTTAGGAATTACTCTAACAAGAAAAGTATAACCAAACCCCAGTCTTTTGCAAATTAAGATTCTGTCTTAGAATTTTAATGTTAAGTACCTTTTACCTTCCATACATTATAGATGTTGTCCTGTATAATAAGGAAATGGCTACTGAATAAAAACCCAAAACATTAAGTACATCATTATTCAACACAATCTGAGCAAAGTGTTAATAAGCTTCCACACTTAATGCTACTACCTATTGTGCTTACAATGTTACTGCACTCATTATTGTGAGTTAAACTGCTGATTCTTCTCAAAATAATTGTTTTGAGAATGCTTCCTGACAATCTTCACAGTGATCCTCACAGCTGTTCTTGACCTAAACCCCTCTGAAATCTCTGATGGACTTTAAGATCTCTGAAACAGACTGATTTTTTTTTTTTTTTTTTTTTTTAATTCTTTTCCTACAACCAGCAGTGTAGCTGCAAAGTTAGCATAAAAGGAGAGGTTGAATTGTCACAATCAATCCCCAGAATGTATTTTTAAAGCCTTTAAAAAGCCATGTGTTTGCAACTGGTTTTGCTAGGATATAAATGAGTGTTGAATACATTTCTTAAAGTGAAACAAAACAATAACGGAATTAGTACAGGGAAAACAGAGCAAACTTTAGGTACAGACAAAGTGGGTGGCTGCTTCAGACAAAAGATAAGAAAACAGCAATAGTCATGGTGCAAACATCATCTATATTTGCAGTAAATCTTGGAAAAATGGGTCTGCTGCTGCTGCCCTGCTGAGGCTGAAGTGAGGATTAGGCTGTGTCCCAGGACAACTCCCAGTTGCCTTTGTGCAAGCACACCCAGATGCTGAGTCAGCACCTTTATCCCCTTATATCTTTCCCAGGACAGCAGGAGCACGAAAATCAGCGCTTTCCAATTTTTCCCTTGTTCTCTAGGCAGCTCTGCCATTTCTCTCCCTTTCCTATGCCAAGAGAAGCCCAGGTCCAGCCTAGCTTCCACTTCTTACCTTCAGGCTGGCAAAATTACATTCTCACATACACTGTGGAAAAGCCTTGAGTCAAGGGGGCAAGGTGTTTATACTGGAGCCACTTCAGACTGATTCAGAAATTTTGCTTTCTCTGGGTTAACACATATGAACCTTTCACATTAACACCTAGTAGAATCCATCACCAAATCCACACACACCACCACAATATTTATTGAGTAGCCGGGCATGAAATAAGGATAAGGAGGTTAGCCAGAATTTGTAAGCTATAAAATTTCAGGGGATTGTTGGGTTCATACTTGGTCAGCTAACATGACTTGCATATTAAGACAGAACCTTGTACAATTCCAGGGCTTAGTCCAAGTGTTTAGAAGACCATGTAATAGAGTTTCACACAGCAGATCAATATCTGCTTCGCCTTTTGAAACGAACTCCACTAGTTCTCACTGGATAATGAGACTGGGAGTTCCTTTTCACTTCCTGATCCAAAGCCCATGGAAGCCCACATAAACACTCCTGTTCGATTCTAGGAACTTTGTATTGGGTCTCGAATGATGAAACATGATAAAGTTGCTCTTTAAACATGATACAATAGCAATCATTAGGGTTTCTCTGAAAAAGGGTGCATAAGATCTAGCTCTATTTTCCCAGGCCAGGATAATGGACTACATGAAGATAGCACGTCTGTTTGACTGAAAGCATTTGCCTGCAGCTGCTATATTTCCTACTTACTTGTAGCAAACCAAACAAAATTACAAACTTTTGTAAATATAATAAAATCTTTTTAATAAATTAAGTTGTAAGTGGCTCACCACTGCCTCACTAGTTCATTACAATAGTGTCTCATCAACAATGATTCATATGACATTCTGCATGCACAGCAATAAACAACTAATATCAGAAGTTCTTTATAAATTCTCAGCAGCTTCCAAAAAAGACACTTTTTTTTTTTTTTTTTTTCCTTCCCCTGTGGGTTAGTTTGTTTTGGTTTGTTTTGTTTTGGGTTTTTTCCCACATGCTAAAATGTAACAGTAATTGTAACAATATAAGGCACTTTATACTGATGAAAGTATATCCACATGAGGGACATTGTATCACTGTAACTGTACCAACATTCAGTAACTAGCTTGAAAACAGGTTTTCATTCTGATGGAAAATCCAGGAAACACAATGAAGAAAAAAGATTTAAGTTAAAAAAATGTATGGAGGGAACACTCAGAAGTTGACAGAAGCATGAGGTTATAAAAACATTTTATCTTATACTGCATAACATTTAAATAATTCTAAGAATTTCTCTACTGAAAAATAAGACATTCCATTCTGAAATGTTCCAAGTAGTTCCATGTTGACTTTAGCAGGATATCCCTGCCTTGTCCTAAATGTTATCAAATTGACATGTTTCTAAAAATATTTTGCTTTTGTCAAAACGGGATTTCCTCATGTCATTCCACATGTCATTCTTGACTTGTTCAATGGCATAGATCAAGTAGTATAGCCCTTTTAATCAGACAAGGCATACTGACCTTGTATACCTTATACAAGGTATAACAAGACAGTTCTGCTAACGGTCCTATTTTTTTTTTAATTACTTCTACATTTTTTCCTAAATCATTACTGTGGAAATAAAAGAATTACCTGCTTAAGTGATACACCTCATGCTATCATAATTTCCCTTCTTGCTTCTTCTTATTTCATAAAGTATTTATTTACAAGTTCTTCCCTAGACTAGATATGAACCAGCTTTCAATGGCAAACATTCTGAACCAAGAGACAGAGAAAATAATCTCTTTTTCTCTTGTTTGTATAATTTGCTTCCATACACCAAAATGCAAACTCTGAGCCTCTGAAATTCCTTGATGAAAAAAAAAAAAAAAACAAAAAACAAAACAAAACAAAAAAAAAAAACACAAAAAAAACCCAAAACAAACACAAACTGTATTACTGTGTATTGGGTTTGTGTGGAAAGGTTTTGGTACAACAGTGGCTTTTGTGAGAAGCTGCTAGAAGCTTCCCCTATGTCCAACAGAAACAATGCCATCCAGCTCAAAGACAAACTCACCTGCTGGCCAATGCTGAACCTGTCAGCTATGACGGTAGTGCCTCTGTGAGAACATATTTAAAAGGGGAAAAAAACTGCACAGCAACAGCAATTGCAGCTGGACAGAGGAATGAGACTATGTGAGAGGAACAACTCTGCAGACACCAAGGCCAGTGAAGAAGGAGGGGAGGAGGTGCTCCAGGCGCTGGAGCAGAGATTCCCCTGCAGCCCCTGGGGCAGCCCATGGTGGGACAGGCTGTGCCCCTGCACCCACGGAGGTGAGCGGTGGAGCAGAATCCACCTGCAGCCCGTGGAGGACCCCACGGCAGAGCAGGGGGATGTGCCTGAAGGAGGCTGTGACCCCTGGGAAGCCCACGCTGGAGCAGGCTCCTGGCAAGACCTGTGGACCCATGGGGAGAGGAGCCCACGCTGGAGCAGGTTTGCTGGCAGGACTTGTGACCCCGTGGGGGACCCACGCTGGAGCAGCCTGTTCCTGAAGGACTGCACCCCGTGGGAGGGACCCAGGCTGGAGCAGTTTGTGAAGAGCTGCCCCCTGTGGGAAGGACTCATACTGAAGAAGTTCATGGAGGACTGTCTCCCATGGGAGGACCCCCAAGCCAGAGCAGGGCAAGGGTGTGAGGCGTCTTCCCTGGAGAGGAGAGAAGTAGGAGAAACAACATGTGATGAAATGACCACAATGGCCATTCCCTGTCCTCCTGAGCTGCTCAGGGGAAGGGGATAGAGAAAATCAGGAGTAAGGTTGAGCCTGGCAAGAAGGGAGGGGTGGAGGAAAGGTGTTTTAAGATTTGATTTTATTTCTTATCATCCTACTTTGATTTGATTGGTAATACATTAAACCAATTTCCCCAAGTTGAGCCTGTTTTGCCCATGACGGTGATACAGAGAAATGATTAGTTGTTTTGAGATTTATTTACTTATTTACTTAGAGAAAACTGCTTAGCAACTTATTTACTTATTTATAGCAAGTTATAGTATTACTTACAGCATTTTAAAAATATTTTTAAGAATCCTGCTTGCCTAGACTCCTCTGTGGAATTTTACCAAGGACTACTGTGTTCATCAAAACAAAGCAGTTTACTGTGAAAATCTGCCAATGACTACAATGTTCAGCAAAATATTATGCTTTTTTCTTGAGGAACAGGTGGCTCTAACTAGTTGGAATTTTGCTGATGAGTAAAGATGGCCATATACGAATGGTAGAAGTCCTATTGGTTCTCTTAGATAAGATGGAAAAATAAACTGGCTGAAAACCACTCTTGTTATTCAAGAAATTGGCCAAGGGAATCTGTGCATGCTCTGGGAAAAAAAAAAAAAAAAGTGAGAAAGACTACGAGCCTTCTCCCAAAGACCCCCGAAGACACCCACTGGGAGGCAATGGGCAGGTGCAAAGATGACATAAACTGTTGACATCAGCCTTTGTAACTAACCCAGCCTTACTCATGCGGATGTATGTTCGTGTTATGTAATCCAGTGAATATGGATATCCACACTCTATAAGTTTTTGGTAAAATGTGCAGTGGGTGTGCAAGCTTTGTGGAGAAATCCCCTTGCACCCTGGCACCGGAGTAAACATACCTGCTTTATCTCTATTCGAGTTGTAGAGTCTTTTTTCCATGAATCAACAGTAATTGATGAGTGATCTCCCTGTCCTTGTCTCAACCCATGATCCCCCATGATCCCTTCATTATATTTCTCTTCCTTGTCCAGCTGAGGAAGAGAGTGATAGAGTAGCTAGCATTGGTGGGTACCTGGCATCCAGCAAGGGTAAACCCACCACATAGTTAAAGCATTTTTAATACTATTTCTCTAAAAGTATCTTGCTGATACTGAAATACAACTAACCTTTACAGCAGCTACTCCTCATTAATGAATGGAAGCATACTAAACACTGAAGCAACAATATAAGAATTCTAGACTTGAATCCACAGGTAGTGATTACTTGTCTTTTGACCTGCATATATTTAATGTAAAACAATGGATAATGTTGTGTTGTTTAGTTGTTTGTTTTTTTTTTTTTCTTTAACTCTCTCTGTGTTTAGGGATTCATACAGGGTTTTTTTGTGGTTTTGTTTGTTCTTGCTGTTGTTGTTTTTTTAAATGAGTGAGAAAAAAAATAGAGAAATTCTATTGGATGAGGGACAATTTGGAGAGGATAATATTGAAGTGATAATGTATCTAGTTCTATATTCAAAACAAATTTATTGTAGCAATATGGCTGATATCATGCTATTTCAAACAATTAGACAGCAAAATGCATTTCTCTGTCATAAGGGATTCAGATGCCGACCTAGACAGCAGAGAAAAAGTAATGAAAATATTCAATTTACCCTTTATTTTCTGTCCACAATAAATGTTTTATAAGTGTTTGACTTTCAGTCTCCATTTGCTCAATAGCATTAGAAGTTAAACTCCTGTAAGAACCGTGGGTTGTTTGTTTGTTTGTTTGTGGGTTTGGTTTTTTTTTTGTTGTGGGTTTTGTTTTTTTTTTTTTTTAAGGTTCTGTGTTTGCATGCATATGTGTGTTTTTCTTACTCTTGCATTATTTAATGAACATGTAAAATCTCGACAGCCATGAACCTGAACTGTAGCAGTATAGGATCTCAGGAAGGGAAGAGGCTGGGAACACTGCCAGCCAGCCATCTAAAGTGCAGCACACAGTACACATTGATAGCTAAGGCAGTCAAGTGCCCATCTGCTTGCTTCAGAAGTATTTTTCTTGCAGAGAGAGTGGAAGAGAAGCACTTTAGTTAAGCTCAGTAATGAACTGATTAGGCTGGTTGTGAAGCCAATAGAAATGAACAGCCTGTCCATTAACAGTCAACTCACGTGATAAAGCAAACCCATCCGGTCACAATGAGGATAACTTCTTCAGTGTTTAAGTAGTGATTTGAAGTGTAGTATTGTTTCTTGAGGGCTCCTGAACTACTGTAGCAAGCCCACAGCAAAATAAAATCGCCAAAGACAAAATAAAGCAAGACAAGAAGCAATGCATCTCCTCTCTTAAATGATAAACTAAATCCTCCACTACTGTTCTGAGGGTAGGCTGGCAGACAGCATTAGTACAAGACCAACATAACTTACAGTGAAATAAAAAATTGGTACTGAAGATTTCACCTCGTAGTTTAACACAACAACAACAACAACAAAAAAAAAAAGGACACAAAAAAATAATGTCTCAAGCTTCAAGCTTTCCTCCCAAAGCCACAGGAGATAATTAGAGTGACTATGATGATGGGCACTATTCTGAACGAGAGATCCAGGCAGAGCTAGGCCCATGAAATGTAACAGATTTCTATCACTTAGCCTTTAGTTAGGAGACAAAACCTAAAAATACCACACATCTCAAAATCAGATATTTTTGTTCCACCTAAGTGGCTTAGCATAGACATGGCTGCATGCGTCAGCACTTGACTCTCCATGAGAGATGGTGGTCCCAGCCCTCCTTTTAAAGAGCTCAGTCAGGTGTGCTCAGTTTTCAACCTGCATGTCTGCCACTACCACCCCTGGATGACACTTTGCTGGATGCTTAAATTGCTAAAAATTATGTAAGTCACATTTCATTAAGTTGTGCACTGTGAAACATCTGACACATTTTGATCTGTGTTAGCACTGAGACTATTACACAGATCAGACAGATCTGTGTAATAGAGTTTGCTGAAACATATTGACAAAAAAAAAGCATTATAAAAATGCAAACTTTTTAAAGGGATAATGATTAAAAAAAATCAATGGTAACAGCTTCCTAACAAACACATAATGCTGAATGTATCAATGTTCTGAGTATTTTTACTATTTTCCACTTACTGGTCAGGTATTCCACTGCCTCCATTTATAGCTCTCTTTTTCTGTGAACTATAGGCAAAATAAGAATAGATTTGGATGGAGAATTGCCCACAAAACTAACAGCAATCTGGCTGTTGGAAAACTCAGAACAACTTCCTTCTGAATTACTGGGCTGACCACTGCTCAACTGGCAATTTTCAGCAGCATTTCCCAGTTTACTGCAAAGTTAACAACGTACTTCTTTATTCTTTCCAATAAACAGAATTGTCAGCTTGCAAAATTAAAGATAAATCATTTATACAGACTCCCTAAACTTCCCATAGCCTCCCTACTGGTAGAAAATGCTTTAGCAATTGGTGCTTTTCTTCCCTCAGGACTGCACAAGAAATAGAAAAACAACCGAAGACAGGGATATGTGACTTTGACTTACTGTTATGGCTTCCCTCTAAGAAGAGACAGGAGGAACTTCAAGTCCTAAAGGTAAACTTCCACCCAAAATTTCGCTGCCCCTCAGCCCAGTTTATGTGGCTGAAAGGACTTCAGCAGAAGTTAGTCACCTGTATGCTGTGAACAGAATTGCTCACAGACTGAAAGTGCTAATTAGGGACTGCAGCTACACACTGAACAAAAACCAAAGCAACCGCCTCAAATTTTTTGAAAACAGAAAGCATTGCTTTTCAGACAGTCTAAATAGATACCTATTAGTGAGACAGAATGTCGGGCTGGGGATTTCAAGAGAATGCCTGTGAAGTTCTGAGATCTGAGTTTTAAAACCAGCTCCTCAGCACCTTCCATCACCTAGTCCATCTCTAACTGGACAATGAGCAAATGCCGGCTTCTGGCAGCTCCTGCTCATTCTGCTGTCTGGCATGGACCCTGTTTGAAAGTGCTTATCTTTACCCATGCACCATACAGAAAGCCTAAAATCTCTTTACTTTTCTTATGGCCTTAAAATTTTGTAGGGACTTATCTTGCCTTCCCTAAAAATGTTTCTTTCCTATTCATATATCTATGTGATGTCAAAGTATAAGGCACTACCGACAACTGTGTTGTCTGTCTTCAGTTTCTCACTCTGATACAAACTTTCTGCCAGACCTTTGAAAATCACATCTTCTAATCCTATCATTCATATTTCTAAATATTTTAAGTAGGATGAGACATCCTTTATTTATTCCTTTGTTTTAATGTGCTTGTGCAAAGCTCTGAGCTCAGAGCTTCACCCTGAACTGGGATGGGGTCTCTGACACAAAAATGAATAATTTTCTGCCCTTTTTGACATATCCTCAAGTCTTTCTAGCACTAATAAAAAGCCATATGTGCACAAATGAATGGCATCTGCTATGCATTCCTGAAAACTAAAGGTTTGCTTCTCAGCAACTGGAAGCTTAAAACTGCTTTAAAAAATGGCCTGTATTCTGCACATGGCATATTCATACGCTGCACATGGAAATATTCATGCAGATACTAGAGCGTGAAAAGTTTAATCAGATTAAATAAACCTAAAAAAGGATGAATTTCATTCCTATGGGTAGTGAGTTGGCTGGGAATTTTTAATACACTTTTGGATTTTATGGAAGCCTTTATTAATAAAGGTTATGCAGCATATTACATCCCTGTCTACACTATTGCTAACTGCTGCCAGCCATCATAAACTCTCTTTGACTCAAATGAATAGCAGTATAACAAAACAAAAAATAAGCAAGATTACACTAGTCAGCACTGAGCACCAGAGATTTTGATATATAAATTTACAAGCATTATCACAGTATGGATTTGCAGACATTCTTTAAGGTATTTCGTTTCGGAAACAACTCTCATCTCACTGTTTATTTTTGTTTTCTTGCTTTGACAGCTTCTGCAGACCGACAACAAAAGTATCACATAATACAGCACCATAAATTACTCCAAAGCTTAAAGTATCTAACTAGATTTCTTCATAACCATATCATCTATCATTATCCATCATTAAACTAGCAATTGGAGTGATCTTTGATTCATGAATTGTTCTGTGTTTAATTATTACCTTAAGCAATGAGAAAAATGGAACCTAAGAAAAAATGAAGTAGAACCCACATAATGCACATTTTTAATAAAAATATTTTTAGCCAGTATTTGATGTTAAGAAAATGGGATACTATAACCTTATTTATAACTCTTAGCTCCTATGTAACTGATCATTCATAAACAGATACTGTGATATATTACAATGATTTTCACATGCTCAGATTCTAAGATTTTCATAATTTTCCCACTAAGCTTTTGCATTAATTTCCCATTTCAACATTTTATTTCTGTCTTGGGCCATAAAAAAATAATTGTTACCACTGAAATTGCAGCTCTTCTATTCCCAAAAGGCCAATTCATTTTACAAAGCACATACACTGTACAGCTTATTGGCCTTCATTTTCCATCATCAAATGTTAATACTACTTGGAGGAAACTTTAAGTTAGGAAAATGCCAGTGAATAATGAAGATGGCTCCTATAATAAGGATTTTCTGCCCAGCATAACAAAATGGAGCTTTTATTGGAACCTATTTCCCAGAGTTGAGCTATTTATTCTACAAGCTATTGAAAAAGTAGATTATGTTTTCCACAGCACCATGGGTATAGAAGAGTTAACTTCCACACCAAACAATAGGGTGAGATGAAGTAGACAGTAACTAATGCAAACTGTTACCAAGACAGCAAGCAGTCCAATTTCTACTATGTCCTCAATGCTTCCACAACTGGATCCATTACAAAAAGTATCAAGGTAAGGAAACAGTTTATAAATAATAAATTTTTTGAAAGTGTACTTAGGTTCAGACTAAGTTGCATTAACGTATAATGTAAGATTTATTCAATTTTATTTTTTGGGAAAAAATAGGTATGATCCATTCATTGGATCTTCTTATCAATTAATTAAAAATAGTATCATTTTCCCTTACAGTTGATGTAAGTCTGCGCAACACTGTTGACTCCAAAGGTCTTAGAGGCCCTGGAATTCTGAGGAGATACATAGGTTTGTGAAAGTGATAAATGAGATTTACTGCTACAGGGAAAGACTAGGCTAGGATAGCATTTTCTCAAAATATTTCATAATCTCATACTCACGAAACACAGTTAAAGGTTCTCATCTTCATGACGCACAATGATCACCCTACGTTTTAAAAATAGTCTTCATGAATCACATCAAAAAGAACAAGGAAGTATCTATAAAAATAGGAGAGAATGACTGTAGAAGGAAAAAAGGTATAGCAAAAGGATAAATGGCAATTGATATCTGAAGTTCACCATAGTATACAAAGCTTTACTAGTGACTTTAAAGCTTCTGACAAATAGTTCCAAGGGAAAACTGTAAAATGGATGATCTGAATATTAAGGTGAACTTGATTGACTAATGCAAGGTTTAAAAATTACTTTTACCTCAGAGGAAATTTGGATAAACTAAAACTTAGTTAATGATCTGTCAAAGTCAGTGAAAGATGATATGTTGTTATTTGTTTTGTTTTGTTTTGTTTTTTTAAAGGAAATAATCAATACCTTACCAAATGCAACTTGCAGGGATCATGCTTCAGTTAGATACAATTTATTCCATTCAACAACACTGTGTTCAGGCATAGAGACATGTAAGTCTAGCACTTCCTTTGACAAAATGCTTTTTTTATCAAATAGTAGTTAAAATGAAGAAAATAACCCCCAGGTTTTTTCAAAATAATGAGTTAAATTACAAATATATTTTGAAGCTTTTAAAGCTTTTAATTCCATTGTTTACGAAATTTCACAATGCACTTGTCATTTTCCATCATACTTTCTTAATGAATCTTAATAATAAAAATTTTAAACTATGGCAATATATGGGCTTTCCTTAAAATTTAATTAATTATATGCTTATTTACTTTGCACCACTATACCATCAATACTTAGGTGGACAGAATAATTTGTTTAAGGTAATAATAATGAATCCTAAGTTATTTTGTCCCTAGAAACTTACCAAAATACACAGCTTTGTTTATTTTACTATAGAAGTCATTCTAATTTAACCCTTTTTATATAATGAAATTTAATTATTTTAAAATACTTTGAATAAAGTAAAAATTATTTCCTCATGACTTTTTGAGAAGAGATGAGAAATTATGTTGACTGAAACAAATTAAATTTGAATTAGTGAAAGGTATTCAATTCAAATCTGTATTTTGATCAATTTTTTAAAAAATTATTCTGCCGTCAAATCCTGGTTGTAGTCCCTAACTGTTCTACTTAATTCCTACTTTCTCATTCATTAAAAGAACCTTTATTGTGTTATTACCAACATTTTGTGAAATTGCAAAGATTACATTAGTCTCAAAGTTGTTCTCTTTTCCTTCTAGGTATTTCTAGGTGAACTTCCTAAGCTCCAGGTCAAAATGTATCAAAGACAGTATTCTTTCCCTCTCTTCTGTGCCCAAGAAGCATATGCTTGAAGTTTATAGCTGGACCAGTTGTCAGGTCCCACTCAGACGAGGGAGACAAGTGACTTAGATTCGTAAATCCCCAATGGAGCAGACAATGGTGAGACAAGTCTCAAAGTCCAGACATTTGTTAACTTCCCACAATGTACTAACTGGATAAATGATAAATGGCTAAGTATATAATGAGTTATGGCAAGTGATACTTGTATTCCTTGTATTACTTAACAGTAGTGAGGGAAAAGGGGGGAAAAAAAAGGAGGGAGATTGTGGAGGTTTGAACTCAGCCGACAGCCAGACGCCACATGGCGTATTTCACAATACTCTAGTGAAAATGAACTCCATCCTGGTTGAAACCAGGATAGAGATAGAGATAAAGAGAAATAGAGAAATAGAGATCACCAGTCCAGGTTCCTGTGTTGGTCCCATCTGAGTTCATCAGGGATGCATCTGTCTTCTTTCACTTCATGTCTTCTTTTTTCTGTCTCTATTTCAGTCCTCACTCCCTCTCAATTTACATCCACTTTCCTTGGGTCCATCACCTACACTGACCCACATACATGCATATCCCATGTATGAGGAAGGATAAGGTGCTTCATAGGATGATGTAATCAGCATGATCTTGTTAATTTTTGTTACCATATTCACAGGTGTCAGCTTTAATATGCATTTCACAGATAATGAAGCAATGGTCATTCACCAGACAGATGGCCCCTGAAACTTTACAAGATGCACCAGACCAGAATTGTCCTGACTTTATAGGCCTCCCTCCTCCATCTGCATCCTGTGCTATCCTGGCAGCCTTATCAGCTCCAAACTCCACACTGTCCACCCCATGACTATAGTTTCATTACTTGTGACTGTTTAAGACATTCCTCAGCTCAGAGGGCCTCCACTCCCCCCAATCCCTTATCTCTGGCTGTTTTTTCTTGCAGGTGTGTTTCTCTTCATCCCTGTTTTGGGGAGTTACAAGTCATCTCTCACATCAGTACAATTACTATTTCCTTTTCACAATCCTTAAAAAATCCATAAATGTGGGAAGTTTTGAACAGATGAAAGAGAAATACCAAAAGTCTTTAAAAATATAAAATAACGAAACATTGCAAGAAACATTATGGAACTCCTAAGTGTTCTGCCCATCTAGTGCAGCGTCTGTAGCCAGTTACATCAAATAACTGTTTCAGTAGAAGATACAACACTACATATTAGGTATTTATAGAATAATTTATCCTCAAGTAAGAATTCCTCCTATTTTCCCAATGCTACAGATTAGTTTATGACCACAGGGCATTTTCTTTTAACTCTGGACTCTCTCTTTATCTTTAATACTGTATGTACATGTGTTTGTATAGATAGACAGGAAAGGAGATAGAGATAGAAATACATCTAAATTTTTAAAAATGTCAGATTTCATTTTGCTCCACATGTATACTCACTTCAGTCCCTCAGTTCGTGACTTCCCACTATATTTGGTAAGTACATTCAGTATGATTTTTGGAATTACACCATTTGTTTTTACACAGTTATATCAACCACCATCACTTATACCTAAGCCACTACCTTTACTCATCATAAAATTTACCTTTAGTTCTAAATACCAGGTGCACTTACTCATCCAACATATGTTTATTATCCAAAATAGAAAGCCTGTAGAACAAATTTGGCTTGTATTGGAAGGTCACAAGCCAAATGACATCCTTTAGGTTTATTAAACAGTGGTTTAAACTGAACTGTTCCCATTTTCCCTGCCATACATTTTGCTGCCTTCAAAGCTCCTTTCATAGTTTTGCTCTCCTTCATTTTATTTTTTCTTCTACTATGTTTTTCACTGGAGGATAAAAGCATCCCACAAACTTTTATATTGGTTCTTTTCTGTATACCATCTACTATTAAACCATAGTAGTTAACTCTTTGAGAGTATAAATACTTTTCAGGCTTCCCTTGCCAAGCTTGCTACACTCAATTTACAAATCCTTAATGTAACAAATATCCTTTCCTTTTAACTGTTCATAGCCTTGCATGATGGGTTTATTTTGGGATCTTTGTATTTCTTATGAAAATAATATGATGAGCAAATATAAAATTTAAATCCTTCATAAAGCTAGACTAATGCATCCAGCAAAACCCAAGAAGACTAAACACACTGCATACACTGTTCCCATTATAAAAGCAGTCAGGATTGAAAACCTGAACAATTATAATCCCAGCTCAATTAAACAAAGCAGATAAGCAAACACTTATTTTGCCCATTAAGAATATACACAAAAGCTTTCCCAGCAGTGTTTTTCACTTCCTACCCAAATCACCCTGATGTTGCATATAAAATCAGACAGATCTGAACTACCCCAGTGGCTGAACTCACGTTCCTAGGAAGAACAGACTAAAATCTTTTAATAGTAGGTCTTTGGGCCCAGTCAAGGAGCAAGATCCTTCAACACCAGAAATTAATGCAATTCACACAAATATATCACAGGGTAGTGACCGTTCAGTCTCTTTTGTGCTTGTAATTAGAAGAGGTCCATTTAAATCAAAAAGCATTGCCAGTTGAGAAACTGGCAATATTCAGTTATTCAAGTCAAACTAGTGGTGATTCTCTGTACATAGTGTGTGCTGTAACAGAGACTTTTCTTAAAGAGCTTCAGTTCAGAAATGAAGAATGCTACCTAAATCTTTTGTTCTTTCTTTAAATAGTTAGGACCATATTTTTAAGAAAAATTTTTATCAGCATCTCCAAAATTTAACACTATCTTTGCAATATTAGTAAGTTAGGATGTTAACATGTACTTGCATATACAAGTATACTTGAATACATTTTGAAAGAGCACATAATTCTGCTGTTAAATTTTGTTAAATCTTGTTTCTACCTACCAGTCAGTCCGTAAAGGAGGGATGCACTATTTCTTGTTCAAATCAGCACTATGAAATCATCAGAAAAGGGGGAATGCTTGAATGCTATGGCAAATAATCTGTGCTAGAAATCAGTAGCTACTTTTCAGCAAGGAAATGTTGACTTCTACCCTGCTTTGAATCTGCATAAGGTGGTTTGGTTTTTTTTTGGGGGGGGGGGGTTTGTTTGGTTTTTGTTTTGTTTTGTTTTGTTTTTGTGGTGTTTTGTTTTGTTTTTTTTTTAAAAAAAAAAAAAAAAGCAGTAAATTGGCTCTGAGCAAGACATTACATTTCATTTTTTTCCTACCCAATTTAGGATGGCAACCATTTCAGACCTAAAAATAATACATGGAACTTCTTAGGAATTTTAATTTTCTGAAATGAACAAAATAAGGACAATCACAAAATGAAGCATAAGGCAATACAGAAGACTGAAGAAAGAATTTCTCAGCTGTAAGATTACTGTTAATATTTCACAAGCATTAGCATAAAGTAAAAGTTATTATACTTCTTTGCTAATGCTTCACTTCAGCTCACTAAACAAATTACTCCAATTGGACATTAGTAGGTCACCTCAAATTGTTACAGTACCATCTAGACTCACCAATGAAAATTAGGTATCTACTGCAGCCTCCATTTTTAAAGAACCTACAATTAAAGTTTAAAGTATAACAAGCTTAACCTGGGGGAAAACCGAGCACCTTTATAAATAGGATGCTGGAAAGTACAGAGATCATGATCTATATGACACATTGAGAAGCACCCACCACACTCTTTATATTTATTTTGGTGTGGATGACACTGGACCCCATGATGCACCAAACACTGCCTCTTTACTGTTCATTGGTTTTCTCGCTGGAATGGTGATTTGCTACAGACCACAGCAGGGAAGGCTGGAGCAGGGCAAGAGGGCACCAGAGGGTGGAGGGAGCTCTACTAAATAGAGAGGAGGATGCAACACTCTGAGAAGGTGTCACAGTGTTCATAAAGGAGCGGTCAGATAGGATGCTGCCTTTTCCATCACTGGCAACCTCACTTTGTCTTCACCTCTCAGCATCCCCCCCTCCTTCTTTAAGACCTCCAACTATGAGATATCTCTCTCTCCCTCCATTTCTTCCCAATTCATTTCTCCAAAAGTAATTCCAATGTTTTGATCACCTCTGGAGACACCATCTCTTCCTTCAGTATCCAAACCAAACTCATGCATACCCACTCTCATTAAAACACAAGGAAAACTCATCAGACCCTGGGAGATGGCTGTCTTATTGCTGTTTTGTACTCCGAAAATGTACTTTCCAATATATTGTTGAAGAGGTACTTATGGTAGTGAATCTTACCCTGGACTTTCATGCTGGAAGGTCCATATTGAGAGTGATATACTCCTTTCTGATATATGCATACAACCTCCATTCATTGCAATTTCACAGTACAAATCTGGCATCTTTAGCTCTCAACCTGAGTTGGGGAAAAGCTGGTCAGTGCCAAGTATAAAGCAGAGTCACACTTATACTGCTTGCCAAGAGAATGATACGCACATAGTACCCTTTCCTGCCTCTTCAGTTTCTTCCAATCCTACATTTGCTTCTGGCTTTTTCAGTATTTGCCCTTTTCCCTGACTGAAGACTTCCCAGATCCTCTTGGTAGCAGCCAAGATCCTCTGTCTTCTAGAAACAGCAATTTCTTTGCTGCTTTGTTCCTTACATTGGAGATGTTAGGGTTCTCTTTATCACTGTTTCCAACCTGGAAAATGCTGTGTAGAGACATGAAACAAAGTCTATCATTCTCTGTCAAGCAGAAACTCAGCTATATATGCACACATGCAGTTAGGCAGCGGATATGATTTGTCAATGTGGTCAAAACCATAAGTGCAGCAACAGTAAATGTGATGTGAGAGCTTGTTAACAACGCAGATGGGTTGAGAATGCTTATATGACTGTCAATCAAAGCATGACCCTAGCCACTACACCATTCTGATAGCCATCTCACAGATGGATCCTGTGGCTTTTTTGAGTTCCGTAGCTTCTTTGAAAGCTGAAGGTTGCCAAATACACACACACACTGCTGTAATCACACCGATAATTTGTAAATTGGGCAAATGCACATCCAGCTTGTGCTCTAGAGTGTTTGGTTTGTTTGGGATGCAGAAGTTTGATGTGAAGGAAAAACAGAGGTGCCCATTTTGTGCTGCCTTGCCAGATATACATAAGATGGCCAGAGAACTTCAAACTAATGTGAATGTCTCAGATTACTCAAGGAACTGTCTTTCATGGTGTCATACAAGACAGAGATTTCTGGATCCCTCTGCTAACTGAAAGTCTCTAATGATATACCAAGAGTACATGTGACTAGCCTGTACACAGCCAGGGAATGTGGACTTGACATCTGATCTAATTACTTAATAGAGACAAGTGCATCTATTGAACCACCTTCTTTGGAAATGCAACTTGAACATCTAAACCCATCAATTTACTAACACTGAGAAAAGCTGTACTTAGATAATTTTACAAAGTGAATCTTGTCAGGTCTCCACTGAAGTTATACCTGATTACAAAGTGACTTTTAGGGAGCATATCCTCTCCTTTGTATAATCTTCTCCTTCCTATGGACAGACATATAGCTCTATTTAGAAACTAGACCAATACTTCTTGATATAGGAAGATTACACCAGATGATCATGCAGGAAACAGCACTGAGAGCTCCGGCACTGTATTCTAAGCAGAAAATATTCCTTTACAAAGAGTATTCAGAGAAAGACATGTTTGCATAGACAAGGTATCTTAACATTTGGCATATTGTACCTGTATGCCTTGTGAGAAACTTTTCTATAAAGAAAGAAAAAGAGAGACAGGAAGCACAAACCTCTCCAGTACACTGCATTTCTTATATTCCTGAAGCAAGATAGCAGCTCTTGAACATTTAAAGGGTTAATTAAATGTTCTTTTTCTTTTTTTTTTTTTTTTTTTTTTTTTTTGTGCAATCCCATGCAAATTCTAGGAGTGATTCTACTTTCAGATAGAATAAGAATAGACTATTTCAGTTGGAAGTGACCTACAATGATCATCTAGTCCAACTGCCTGACTAAGCAACAAGATGTAACAAGCAACACCTTGTGCAGATTAACAAGCAAGAGTAACAATTTCAGAACTACACAACTGACTTTGAATCCCAGGTCGCATTAACTTGCAGAACAAAGACAGGATGCTCCATTAGTATTTGTATTGGCTTATTAGCTATTCATTCAGTACTTGAAAATTCACTCATTCTTCTCTGTGACAAAGCTGAACACTAGAGGCAAGTTTCAATTGTAAGAAAAAAATAAAATCTATGTTGCTTAAATTTCACTGGAGCGTTTATTTGGCCACCCTTCTTTGCAAACAGAGGCCTTGCTTTGTAGCAGTGTCTGAAGTTTTTTGCTATGACTTGTAAACACTCAGTTAATACGGTTGTAATTTACTTATTACACTTCTGTGCTTAACATGCAAACTTCAGAATATCTCTCTGAGAATCAGAGTACAAAACAAAACTGGTTACAGTTGCAGGAAAAGGCAAATATCTTTAAAATGTGATTAGTCAACTTCTGCCTCCACCACCACAGGCAAACTAACTGGGAGTACACAACTGATCATGATGTTACCATCTGAATTTGTGCTTGCCCACATCTTCAACATTAAGTGCAGCTATTGTACCCCTAGGAAATATGATAACAAAAAAATCAGATAACGGAAGCAAAGATGATTACTGGAGTGGAATGCTTTCAAACAAAGAATGACTGAGTAAACAAGGATTTTTCAGCTTGGAAAAGAGATGACAGAAGCCAGGGTGTAAACAAACACTAAAAGATGGCACTTAAAGTAAGGAATAACAGCCTTGTTGAACTCCCTGCCAGAGGACATAATAGATTTTAAATTTTATATGGGCTCAAGGGAAGACCTAAAAAACCTAATGGAAAAGAAATCTATTTAGATTTGCTAAATACATCTAGCTCAGTCCTGAGGCTGGGAAAGGGATCAGAAAAAGAATCCTATTTTTTACTCTGTTCTTACTCTTAGTAAGTGTTCACGTATGGCAGCTATTGGAAACAGCAGTTCAATGGTCCGTTGCTCTGACCAAGTACAGCCCTTTTCATCTTCCTATAATCTTAAACTGACCCTTCCTTTGTATGCAGTGGAAAACTTATTTTGTCTTCATTGAGTCACATTAAATGCTTAAACAAACACATATCTTTACCATACTTGAAATCCTATTTCTTCCTAACTGATGTCCCGATGGGGTGATTTTTTTCTGAAGGAGAAATCACTGATAGAAAATCAGGCTTTTCTCCTTGATTTTTTTTGTTGTTGTTGGTTTTTTGTGTGTGTGTGTTTTTTTCCCCTTTCCAAGCTATTAATTTGGAGGAAAAATGCCAGTGGAAATGTGGCAGCTGTGGGGCTTCAAAATGTTCAGCCCTAATTCACCAGTGTTAGGGTATGTGCTTGAGGAAAAATGGACTAAGATCCATGTCCCTCAAACCTGTAATCTCTGCTCTGTTTATAAAATGAGATAGAATTTATAACTGTAGGGATCTCAAGAGTGCTTTTCTCATCCCCACTCCTCTTGCTGCTGGCCCAACTTTAGCTTTAGAAGACTGGAGGCAAGAAAGCTATAAACTGGCTCATATACATTAAAATAGGAATACATCAGCTTTAAGAACCAGATTGAAACTCCACTGACTTTAAAAAACACTTATTCATTGAGTCTCTGGGGAATGAGTTCTAATAAGCCAATATCAAATTTGGGCAGAACAGCAGAACACCTGTAATTCTGTTGCATTGTAGTTTCTGTAACACCTGTTACAAATAAGGAAATTCACTTAGGACCTTTATCTTGGATGATACAACTCAGAATCCTCTTTATCATGTGACCCTATCACAAAGAAAGCTTGTGATGGGAAACCACTAAAGCAATCCAGCTGACCTGAGTACAGATACTGTTTCAAGAGAGTATAGAAAGGGTGCCTCTTGGAGAACATCTTAACCCTCACCAAGGAGTAGGCCTTTTCCATGTAGGCAAGAGGCATGTTGTTTTATGCAAGTATACACTTTGAGATTCCACCTGAAGGTTAGGTTAATTAGTGCCTTTTTTATCTGACTTGAAAGATCATTGCAAATTCCGTTCAGGATTTTTTTATTCACGTTATTTTTGTGTGTTTGATTTACTTGATTGGTCTTTATATTATGTTTTCTAAATAAATTCTAATTTCATTGTTGATCTTATGTAACTAGAACTTCTGTTCAGCTGGCCTGTACTGAAACACAAGCAGCATTGTGCATTCATGCATCAGAAAATGCAGCCAAGGACTGCAATGAACTTTAAAAGAAAGAAAGAAATGCACCAATTAGTAAAACCAACAAACTGCTTCTACTTGTCACACTATTTGCCTTTACTTTTTAACACATGGAGCAACAATCAACTTCAAGGATGTCCGATTCAAGCCTTTACTTCAATTTCCCTTGCATGTGTTTCAAATTCAAGGATATTACTTTTAATTTAGAGTTCAAATTCAGAATCTTTAAATGAAACTGAGCTGAAACTGCTGGGGTTTTATGGTTTCATCATTTGAAAGCAGTGCCAGTATCATCCTTTGTTATTGTGCTCTGTAAAACAAAATACCTCCAGTGTTGGCAAGTCTCTTCAGGATATGACTACATTATCAGATCTGGGACACGTCCCAAGTTCCAGGATTTGGGTGCAAGATGTATCCATGAGATAAACCTGGATGTGTAGGTTCAGAGCTCATGTAAAAAATGTCCTTAATAGAAACGAGCCCCAGAGATTACCAGGTGATTCAGCACCTAAGTACAACATAGTCCATGATACCCGATTTCTCACAAAACAATAGCAGGCATACTAAGCAAATATCCTTTATCATTATGATTTCAGTCAGGTCTTCAGATAGATCCGTAAATCTAAAGCTTCGCAAACACTTGGCCTATCTTTCAAACCTCTGTGGTCTATTTTGTTATCAATAGGTTTCCCATTATTCAGGTAACCAAAGTACAGAAATAGGTACTTAGCTAGTTCCTGCACAGCTTTTAGATAAAGATCCAAAATCCTTTACTTGTTATCAGAACAGGGACCACCATACTGCCTTCTAAGAGAACAAAGTAGTATGTAGTTCAGGTGCCAGTCAGTATTTTCTCTTTTTGTTTCTGATTGTAGGCTGAGTACACAACACTAATTTATTTATTTAACTGAAGTGAAGCTAAAGCACAGAAATCAGAAGAGGTTAAATCTTTAAAGAGATCACTTTTCCCTGACATAATGGGGCTGTGGACAGTGCTCCTTTTTCAACTACATAAGGAAAGCAGGAGGCGTGGGGACATAATGCATTGCACAGGCTGAGTTTTAAAGGAGCTATCTTCTGGCTCACCTCCCAGATGTTATGCCATCCTGTCATCAAGATGAAATCTCTGTCCTACACGGACATGTCTTCTGCAGATGGAAGGCCACCTACACTCAGCTGTTATAGCCCTGCCTAGCTTCATTATCTTCAGTGATACTATGCTAATGTACAGTGGTAGAGCGTTATAGACACTACTTGCTTCTAGAACCCCTTATAAAATGACAAGGTGCTTTTGATTTTTTGAGGAGACATATATATAGCTGCTCAGCATTTATTCATAGAAAATAAATAAAGCACCCAACACACAGAGGTTAGATGACAAAACTGAAACACAGAATACAAGTGATAAGACACCGTAGGAGTTTGCTACGTAATATTATTTTGCTGCAATCTTATTTCATGATATTGAGGAAGGCTATCTAGACATTTTGCAAATGACATCCCAGTTTTGAAGTATTTCATTTTAATTGCTTGGAATCAGCAAAGCTCTCATCTCCCTCACCCTTCCATATTATTTTTAGTAGTTCATGGAGGTGCATATTTTATTCACCTATTCCTAACAGAAATCTGTGATTAAAACAAACAAACAAACAAAAACTATTTCAAGATACTACATTCTAAGATCTAATTTGTCACTAAATAAACAACATATGATGCTAGTAATTTTCATTTTTGTAAAAAGTGCTTAATTACAAAGGAGGCTTCTTTACAGAACCAATCATGGTATTCTCCTTTGCAGAAACCTGAAATGATAGCCACATAGCACAGCAACTCACTTAGAGAAGTGGTATCATAAAAAGCATTACAGCAGATGCAACAGGCCACACTTTTGCCTCCTTGCAGATGGCTGGAATCTCCAGTCCTCTACAAATCATTCATATCTCGTCCCTTTCCTTCTGTTGTTCACCTGCCTTTTCATTCACACTACATACTTCCCACCTCTCAACACCACTGCCAGCATAAATCCTAACTTGGCCTTGTACGTGCCATATTTTGTACGTACATTGGCATATTTCATTAGTTCAGAACCAACACATTAAGGACCTACAATGGCATCTTTTACCAAGTTAGTTCCTCTCTCCTTAAGAGACCTGAATGAGGCCACATAATAGCATTTGTTTTGACCAGTATCTTAATCAGTGCCCAGCCTTTGTGCTGACTCTAGTCACAGTTATCAATCTGAACCAGCACTAGAAGCTGCGTGGAAGTCCATTCTGTCAATTTATTTGTCTGCTTTTCAATTGTTCTGTGTTATATATTTATGGCCTGATGAGCTGAAACATTGCGTTTCTTGCATTCCAGAAAATTACCTTTTCTGTTACATGAGTATCCCACACCTGGGCATTTTCAATCTTTTAAGAGCATCAGTCAAGGTTATGGAAGTTGTGTGATTGCCTCATATGTCATGAGATTAAAAGTAATTTTAAGGGTTATTTTTTAAATGACTTCTCATTTCTGAGTCTGTAGGATGCTCACAAGTAAGACATTTCCAAGATTTTATCCATGCCCTAGGAAGAAGCAATAGGCTTGCTCTAGTTTATATTTGTGGCTGCACAGCAAAGGTGACACTCCTGAGGGTCATCACATTGCATGGACATTCTGGCGTATATCTTACCCTCCAGCTATGTCCCTTTTGCTCTGCTGTGCTGGCAGCTGGGAAAGACATAGCACAAAAACACTCTGCTAAGTCTTCCAATGACGAAAGAGATCACCCTTTCCACAGCTTGCAGTATGCCCTGTGAGCACTATAAAAATAATCTTTTTACAGTGTATTTTTTGGCAATACTAAAATGCAACTAATAAAAAACTCTAGGCTATAGCCTACCCCGTGTTGACTACCTCTTCTGTCAATGCATAACATGAGCTAGCATATCATCATGTTTTCCTAGTGCCAGCAGATACTGACCTCAGTTAGAAATGTGATTCTATATACATTCAGGCAAGAAAAATAGTTATTAGGAAAGCCTGTTATATATTACTATGTGTTGATTAAAACTATTTCTTCTTCATGAGACAACCTTCGTGTTGATGTCAGGACATTAAAGAACATCCTATCATTTCATCCTAACAAGATGACCACATAGGAGTGGGACGAGAACTCATGTTGTGCCTTGATATTCATGGTCTGTGAGTCAGAGTTCTTCATTTTGATATGAAAAGCATCTATTTTTGATATCCTAATCTCCTGGGTAAAGATTTTAGGCTGCTTTTACAATCACTTCACAGTAAGAACTGAATGTTCCATTGTTGCTGAACTAACATATATTCTCTGTCGCTTTAATGCAAAGCATAAATAGTCTTGAGTCCAGAAGTAATGTTTAACATGATGTGTTAATGTAAAATACATTAGCACTTTCTCCAGGATCTCTAGAAAGTCCATCACACAGGAGATGTTTCTGTTTAACAGGATTACAATGAGACAGATCTGAGGTAGCACCCAGGAGTTCTTTTTGGAGAAGTACACTTGTAACTCAAAGTCAAGAGAGATGTAACCAGTACAGGCCATATGCTAAAGACATATAAAATAGTTTAACTCTTGTTTATTTAAATTCAATACCCTCTGGCCAATTAACCAAATTTAAACTTTACTGAGAGAAGAAAGGAGTAGTCCTATTAGAAATCTGTCTCCAAATTTTGGAGGGGTACATGTAAGATAATTTCCAGGTGAACTTACATAGATGAGTGCTTTTTTCTATCAAAATGAAAGCAGAATATTCAAACTTTAATCATAAATAAGATTTTAGAATACATAAGATTTATCAGATCTTATATATGAGTGAAAGAATAAAATATGATAAAATATTTTAAATTATTTTTTATTGATGTGTTTGGCAGTGTTTTAAGTGCTATGAACAGATTTTGCCTTAGAGTAAGAAACTTATTAGTTGCTGGCCATTCCTGTCATACTTGAAATTACAAAGGATGAAAGAGAATATTGCAGAAGGTTTGGTCTCCCACAGAAATACAGTTAAGAGCTATTAATAATAATAATAATAATAATCATTATAATTGTACACTATATATATTTGTTTTGTTGACAGTAATGTTTTTTATTTTAAATAAAAATAGGTGTAATTGCAACATAAATTATACAATTATATAAAGTTGTTGTAAAGAAAATAAGGTTAAATTCTTATGCTTCTTTTTGTTGATATAAGACATTTTGAAGTGTTGTAGTTTGAAGCCACAGTTATATTCTGACTACTTTCTCTAATTTGTGAATAAGAAATTCTGATAGATTCCTTCACAAAATGCCTGGAAGTATGATTTCTATTTTTAAAGCAACAGAAGGAAAAAGTAATGAAACACTTTATCAAATTCACTCTTGATAAACAAATATATCTTTCTAATATAGATAAATAAAAGTCTTACAGGGAAACGACACAGCATATGATTTGCAGAAAAAAGACTCTACAACTCGAATAGAGTTATAAAGCAGGTATGTTTACTCCGGTGCCAGGGTGCAAGGGGATTTCTCCACAAAGCTTGCACACCCACTGCACATTTTACCAAAAACTTATAGAGTGTGGATATCCATATTCACTGGATTACATAACACGAACATACATCCGCATGAGTAAGGCTGGGTTAGTTACAAAGGCTGATGTCAACAGTTTATGTCATCTTTGCACCTGCCCATTGCCTCCTGGTGGGTGTCTTTGGGGGCCTTTGGGAGGAAGGCTCGTAGTCTTTCTCACTTTTTTTTTTTTTTTCCCCAGAGCATGCGCAGATTCTCTTGGCCAATTTCTTGAATAACAAGAGTGGTTTTCAGACGGTTTACTTTCTATCTTATCTAAGAGAACCAATAGGACTTCTACCATTCGTATATGGCCATCTTTACTCATTAGCAAAATTCCAACTAGTTAGAGCCACCTGTTACTCGAGGCCAAAAGTATAATATTTTGCTGAACATTGTAATCCTTGGTAGATTTTCACAGTGAACTGCTTTGTTTTGATGAATACAGTAGTCCTTGGTAAAATTCCACAGAACAGTCTGGGCAGGCAGGATTCTTAGCAATTTTTTAAAAAATATACTATAACTTGCTGTAAGTAAGTATTTAAGTTGTTAAGCAGTTTTGTATAAGTAAATAAGTAAATAAATCTCAAAACAAGTAATCATTTCTTTGTATCACTTTTTAAAAAAAAAAAAAAAAAGAGGAACAAAGCATAGTCAGTCTCAGAACACTTTCAGCTAAAAAGCTACACTATCAAAAAAAGTGCTTCATTTTCAGGGTAAACAAGCCACAATCTAAACATTTCCCAGTAAGCCTCATATATCAGAGTCTGTTTTAAGTCCTAAATTCAAAGTAAATTCACTGTATTTGATGAGAGCCTTCATCACCTTAAAAATCTCTCTACACTTCACTGCATACATTTTCTGTGTAAGACTCAGTTCCACACCACAGACTCTGCTTGCTGTCCAGCATTTTGACTCTCTTCCAGAGTAGCAGGACTTTCTGAATTTGATGATATGCATGCACAATATATATACACTACACTACACTTGATCTTAGGCAAAAGGCCAAGAAGACCCTCATTACAAGAAAGACACCAAGGTACTGAAGCATGTGCAAAGAACAGCAATGAGGCTGGTGAAGGGTTTAGAGCACAAGTCTTATGAGGAGCAGCTGAGGGAAGTGGGGGTGTTTAGTCTGGAGGAGGCTGAGGGGAGACCTCATCACCCTCTACAGCTACCTGAGAGGAGGTTGTAGCAAGGTGGGAGTTGGTCCCTTTTCCCACAAGTGATAGGATGAGAGGAAATGGCCTCAAGTTGCGCAAGGGGAGGTTTAGGTCGGGTATTAGTAAAAATTTCTTCACTGAAATTGTTGTCAAGCACTGGAGCAGGCTGCCCAGGGAAGTGGTTGAACCACCAACCCTGGAGGTGTTTATAGGATGTGTAGATGTGGTGCTTAGGGACATGGTTTAGTGGTGGATTTGGCAGTATTAGATTTACCGTTAGACTTGACGATCTAAGGGTCTTATCCAAACTAACTGATTTTATGATTCTGTACGGCAAATGACTATGTTTAAGGATAAGTTGCACATGATTCATAGAAGCAGAAGCAGAGTGAGATGTGAGCTATTTAAAATCAACTTCTATTACAACCATAGGATTATCTATAAACCTTATGTAAGTTACTGGACTTTTAATCTCTAAAATATAGATGTTAATATGTATTTACCATTTAGACTACAAGATCTGTATATTTATGCACCATTTCACCCAGTGTTCTTACACTTTTAAGTTACTACTACACCTGTAATAGTAACAAAAAATAAAATCAAAATTGAGTTACTAAATCTTCACTAATAACATGAAATAAAAGTCAGTAAGTACAAGAGAAACTGCAAGGTATCTAAATATGGGTAAGACCACCTTTTCATAGGGTTATTGCATCTGCTTTCAGTTAAAAGTTGTCTGTGTATTTATCTGATTCTGTTTCAGAAGTCCAACAAAAGCAAATTGGTCATATTTGTACCTGTTTTGCAGGATAGACTATAGAGCATGAATAGTAATAATTTAATAACACACTTAATGACAATTCTTCTAAACTGACCATACCGATTTTTTTTTTCGAAACTGTAATAGCATCTGAACATCTTAATTTTATAAATTATTTATTAATTTATATTTAAGGGGAATTGAATAACTTTTTTTTCCTTTCGTTTTCCTTTTACCTTTGAATCAAAAAGATAATTTTAAGAGGCACTGAGTAATGTTATATATATCAGCTGCTTAAACCTGTACCTTTAAGTTATAAACTTCTCAAGGGAAATTCTGCAAAGGATGCTATGAGTCTGTTGCTATGCACAGCCAACTGAAGTATATGCAGATGAAGCAGATTGCTGGCAAACACTTCCAACTATCTGTGAACAATGAATATCAGAGCTCTTTGTTTATTGTCAAGCCTGGCTCTTTACTAATCATTCTATTCACTTCATGTGCAAAAGTTACTAAGGCGTGGCTATTATAAGAGAAAGATGGAATACAAATAGGTAAATTCCTATACACTGAAGTCAACAGGATAATTCATTATGTAAAACTGGCAAATGCACCCTGGAGCAATTTAGAGGTACAGACATATATTCAAGTGACAGCATCTTAAAAAAATCCTAGTATATCAACAATGTCAGGGTATCTTCTTGTAGGCTTGCTCTTTTCTTTCAGCAAATGGAAGGAAATTCATCTTAGCCTAGCCTGCAATTTAAGAGGGTCATGAAGGTTAGTAATTAGGCTGAAGAATGGATGACAGCTACACCCATACTTCTAAAGATCTGATTATAAGACTAGCTTAATCATGACTGATAAGTTTTCTTGTCTATAATATGCATGTTTTCACATCACATCTATTCTGTTCAGCAACAGTGCAGTACATTCTTTAACATGAAACAATTCTTTATTACAGAAGTCAACTTTTCTTTCGAATGCATCACCAAAGGATGCTGGTAGTTGAGAAACCATCAATACTCAATCTATACCCAGCAGGTAAAACTGCACCCTCTCATTGAAAAGCATCCTTTGGTGCCAACAATGCTCTTATAGAGCTACACTGAGTAACAGCTATCTAGTTACAAATTAACACAGCTTGAGATTATAAAAGAATAGCTCTGCTTTGAAGAAAAAAAAAATCAAAATACATCCAAAAAAAGTTCCTTTTAACTTATCTTTCTGCCAGTACTCTTAAGGTAATTTGAATCAGACAATGTTCAGCTGATCAGTTAAAGTGAATAATAAAGTCTATTATTCAGAAATTCATACTGCATGATACAGCAGCTCATTAAGACCTAAATATTTCAACACATGCTTTTAAGTCTATTCTCTTCAGCAGCATAACATTTTGTTTCTCCCGTTTCTCAGTTCATTTCTGTGTACCTATCACAGTCCTTGCCAGGTCCAAGATTATGTTTCTTGAAATCAAGTGGCAACTGTAAGATGTAATTTATGAAAAGAATAGACTGGAACATCCTGAAATACAACAGGAGGTTCAAGAAAATATAATAAAATCAACATTTCAAACTCAGATTCAGAAAACACAGGATAAAATCTATTTCTAGGCAAGCTGTAGGATGGAAAAACAAAAGGGTCTAAAAAACCCCCGAAGAAAATGTAAGCAACTCCTCTATTAGAAAAGAAATTAAGGTGAAAATATTAATGGCCTTCACAAAAACAAGTGTGCATTTATTATCTCTGACAGCCTGCCTTTTATCATGTTCTCAGTATTAGTTTCCTCTGAGCTTTGTTCATTGGATTTATTCCCTTTGAAAAATCTTTCACAATATGGCTGGAGACAAATACTGTAAAAAAATTTGCAATAGCAGCAACATTTTGTTTACACCACACCTTGTTGCTCCTATCATAATAGGCATTTCCTATGTAACTCTCCCAAAGAAAAAGCTGGGTTCATGATTCAGAAGTTTAAAGAAAAAAAAATAACTTGTGAGAGTACAGTGACAAGACCTAGGATGAGCTACAAAAGCACATACCACCCAACAACTGCAAAATAATTCAGCAGCCACTAACAGAGAACGCACAGGGCTAACACTTTTCAGAAAAAAAATATTAAAAAATAAATAAAAAAAAATAATTAAACCTATTTCACAGCTAAATATAACATCATCAAGACTTAAAAACATGCAAACCTTTGCTTTACAACATGCTGAAGTTCACAGGAGAGATAGAATCAAGTCTTATTCTTGCTGCTATATTTAGAGTATATCCCAAGCACCTCCTGCTAAATAAAACGAACAAAAAAATCAGTTAGCTAAACCTGCAAAACTCTGCTGCAGGAAACTAGTTGCAGCACAGATACATCTGAAGTGGGTTATAGACCTTTGCAGTAATAAGGATGCTGAACTACCCATGCCTCTGGATGATAGATACTGCCTGCACCAGCCCACATTCAGTAAGACAGATCCAGGGGGCTGCAGTTATTCCACTTAACTTGATTATATGTCTTTTTTTTTTTTTTTTTTTTTTTTAATTAAACACAGAAGAGAACAGTCATGGCTACTGGAACTAGCTTACCTATATTGTTAAATTGTTAGAATGGTCTCTGGGCCAAACATCCATTTCCAAAAAAATTCCTGGGTATAGTTCACGAATTAGAAGAGGCACCATTCTAAATATACAGTCTGCATATAGCTACAATATTCATAGACTTAAAAATTATGGATTGCACCAGTCGCCCAGTTCCCAAGAACCAAGTGGGAAATCACCTTTTTTGTTCTAGGAGTATAGCTATTTTGTGGTCTTTTACTTAACTCCAAACATACTTACTGTGCATCCAAGGGCAGACAAAATTAGGTTTTGCCATCAATACTTTCTGAAAGATAACATTGGCTCCCATGTTCAGAACAAACAAAACCAGCAATATTTTAAAAATGTAAATACATCCATTAAGCAAATCACAAAGTTTTGTGATATCCTAAGTGGTGAAATAAGCTAAGGAAAAACAAAAACAAAACCAAACAAATGACAAACAACAAGATAACACAAAAGTATTATTTTACTAACAATAGCTTTATTTTATGCAGGTCGTTCCATACATTCGGGGGGGTGTGGGGGGGGGTGTGGGGGGTGTGCGCATTGTATGCACTAGAACTGCTCAGACACAGAAATCCATTTAGATGTAAGACCATACACATTTAAAGTCAAATCCACCCCACTTCCTTTGAGGCCTTTCAGCAGGCATCTAAAGTAAAAGTTTAATCACTCTTGGCTTCTGAGGATTTACAAAGAGGTAAGCAATGTCTGATTTACCTCTGAAGGCGACACTCTAGAGTGACAATGCTCCTTATTTAGGTGTAAAAGTTAAATTATCTAATGTGAGATAGACTAATTCAGGTCATGTTCTTAAATATCACAGTATCTTTCTCAGTAAAGGCAGTAAACTAAATGTTGAGTTTATACCAGCATAAATGAAGAACCTTTCAGAAATTATTCTGTTAGATGGGTGTGAATGAAATCAGACTATCTTTTCTCTCCTACATCACATATAACTCCCAGCATATTGTCAACTCACAAGATGTATAGTTTAATTTAAACCAGTATCATTTCCGTAATGTGAAACAGCTCTTTCCCATTATTAAGTACTTTCTGAGAGCACAAGATTACCCACTCAGAGCCTTTATAAGAATAGTGTAGATCGTGTATCAGCAATTTACTCCTCACTTAAGAAAATCAAAGTCCTGACATTTGAAACTGTGCTTTGTACATTATTTTCAATATGTTTGTTTCTATACCTCCTTTTATGAGTTTATAAATTTATCAGACAGCCTGCAGGTACCTCTGATTAGGGTTACAGAGCAATTTACATTTTTTACATTATCAAATTGCATTTCCTTTTTTCATTAAATAACAAGAACTATAATCTTTCATGATCATTTGAGATATTTATTTCCTGTAATTTCTGCTGGTTTGGATGAGGCTAAGTAGATGATAATAGCTTGATAATCGTAGTAATAGTATTTAGGCCCTGTTGAAGTCAATGGTACAACAGTCATTGAGGTCAGCAAGGCATCATTCCAGTTATGGCACAATTCTGAACAGCTCACAATTTAGGAATTTGATCCATGACTTGTAGTCCATGATATTCCACACTGAAATGCAATGAAATGGAATTTGAGACTATAAGAGTCTCCAAACAGACTCCTCACATGGGAAACAGCCCATTCATGATGACATTTAAATAAAGGTTTTAGTCTGAACCAAAGCTAAAAGGGAGTCTGGAGAAAGAAAGGAAAGCTCCAGTACTTAACCTATTGAAGAAAATAACTTTATGTGTCACCAAAAAGAAATAATTCTGATAAATTATTTCTAAATCACATAAATAAACATCAATTTCTAACTATAAAATATTCCAACATACGGAACCCAACATATGGACCAGTGACAAAGTGGCTAATTTTTTTGTAATTTACAGAAATATTGAAATAATATATTTTTATCCTTAATCTTGAACTGTGCACTTCAAATGTTTTCAGCAAATGCATTATATTCCAGATTATGTATAAATTATATTCCAGATTATGTATGTTCATATTCATCACACAAATAGTGTCTCTAAGACAAATAATGGAAATGGATGGTCAGGCAGAACCAGGAATCCCCTATCACATCACTAAGTTTCAACATCAAGTGAAACCATTTTCATGGTTAAAAAAAAAATAAATCTGATCCATGATGGCAGCTTTACAAATCAGTTACCAATAACTTTATAAAACCTGAAGTGGATTTTTTTGTTTGGTATGCATTATAACACTATCAGAATAGTATTACACTGTCAAATGAGTTGTGCCATTAATGTAACATGAAGCTGAGGATCTTTGTACAGAAATTCAACTCTGGATCTGGCAAATGAACTGTTCAAACATAGATGCGACAAGGACCGCATGTCAACTGTGTGCTAAGAGGGTGAAAGGAACCAATTGGACCATGATACTGAGGCTCATCTCCACAGACGTCGCTTTTGGAAAAAGCCTACTGGGAGCAACAGAGGCATGTTCAGAGACTACAGATTCATCCGATTTGATTGAACTCTGAATGCCAAGACCCATGTGCATCTGTCCAGGGCCAATGTCACTTAGTTACAAACTAAATAACTGAAATGTTTTCTTCCTTTCTTAGGCTTCCAAATATGATTCAGAGATATAAGCATTTAAATAAAGCCTGCTGTTTTAAAATACACCAAAATCTTAGCTGTCTCATAATTGGACAGTTCAAACTACAATATAGTACAAATAATTACCAACATTTAACACAGAGAGAAAAAGGAAGCAAAGTTGAGATTAAAGTATTGAGACTAATTTTCATGAGCATCTTTATGAAAGTCTAACTGAAAGTGACAGAACACTTTTCAATACAAAGTACCTAAACAGACATGCTTTTCTGAAAGGTCTAACAATTCTCAAATTTTACTGACAGTCTTAAATGAAGCCACATTAGTCTCAATGGGAACACTTGCATGAGAAAAAGAAGATCTATTTAATGACCGGTTTGACAAGATCAGCACAGACATAAAATTGGAATTTATCCATTAACAGATAAAAGCAAGTTTATTTTTTAATTTTTTATCACCAGGCCTCCACAGTATTCCTGCTTCTCCATACCACAACTCATTTTACAGATGGTGCCACTAAAATTTATTCTACAAAGTCCCAGAGCTGCACTCTTTAGTGGGATTCTCGTCAACCATATGCATGTTTATTCAGCTTTCTGCTGTGTCTTTATGTTGTTATTCATACAGGTAGAAGATCACAATCTCAACACAGGCATTCAGCTCCATAGCTGGGATACCTCCTGTCTGGTACTAACTTTGGTCAAGTTATAATAATTTACAATCTAAAACTAATTGAAACAATTATTTGACCGGAGACTTGCCGTACCTTAAGCATTCCTACTCTGTTGTTTTCAAAGACACCGCTTTCCATTTTACATATTTTTAGCATAATGATTATAATGCATTTGGCCTCACAAGTTCTAAAAATAAAGAACAGAGTTCTCTTCTACCTTTTTACATCTGTATAAGGAACAAACCATGCAAAGGAATCTCAATAATAGATTATGTATTCTTTGAACCAGGGAAGTACATTATATAAAAGAAATAGCTCCTAAATCTTGCATATAATTAATGACAGCAATAACACTATTATGAATGTAAGTGCATGGGATAACCCGTATTGCAAAAGCAGCACAGATGATGGTCCTGACAGACAATTCTGTCTACCCTAAATCCTTAAAAAACCCATGAAGTTGGTTTATAGGCTATTGTGGCATTCCACAATTCCACTTTCAGGAAGGGACTTAAAAATATTTCTACTTCCACAAATACACAGTCAGTCTTAATTCTTACCTTCAGCTGCCCTAAAACATCAGACAATAGAAAAGCCTTTTTATTTGTTCTAATTCTAGAGTGTAAATCCTAGAAACAGAAAGCAAATGTTTAGACTTATTCTGTCAAGTACAGACTGTACAGACATTAATACTTCTCTTTTTTTAGCACACAACCAAAAATTACTTCAGAGAGAAGCCAATTTGAGAGCATGATACTCAGAAACCAAAGCTTCACTAACATTTCAGTGTGTATTAATTTCTTTAGTATTGCCTGTAACATGGCATTTCACCTAAACAGGCTGAAACTTAGGACTGAAGGGGAAAAAAACAACTACTGCTAGGAAATGACAGCTAAGTTATGGTTAGTGAGACCACAAAATATCAATAGCTTTATTGTGTTAGAGGCCTATTTTGACATATTAATGACTGTCTGAGAAAAAGGTACTTTTATCTTGGTCATAATGAGATATCACAATGTGCCCCAAAAGATGCGAAATGTATATATATGGAAGGGACAAGGGAGCAGAGTAAGACAGGGACAGAAGAGTAAGATTGGAAGGAAAGTCAAGAACTCCTTTATATTAAAAATCTGCAAGGGTACCTGTAATGTGTACAAAGAAACTCATGGCACTTTTGACATTGTCTAATGCTTACCACCCAAATAAACAGTAATTACATGCATATTTCGATATAATAAGCCAAAACTCTGATCTCAGCTCCAACAAACCAATTGAAGCATATTTCAAGACAATTCCATTTGTAATAAAAAACAGATGGTAAAGGAAACAGATGTCTCTTTGTGATCTGATTTACACATCTGCAGACGTTTACAATATGCATGCATTTCCAAAGAATGCTGAGCAACTTAAATTGGGAAATGGGACTTTTTTTCTTAATGGGCATGCGCAAAGGGTGTGACTCAAGAAGAAACTAAGCTGTGACAACGACACAGCTATCCTATCAGGCTCGTTTCCAAACCAAACAGCGTCATGTTAAGGAAACAGCAATGATGATAAAAATCAGACAATTCTGGAAATATTCTACTGCAGGGAAACATGACTCAAATGTGAGGCAGCTGAGGGACAGGTGATTTTCAGACTTCTCCCCTCTCTGAAAGAAGACCCGAGGTTGTCCTTCAGAAATTCATTCCTTCAGTGGTTGTCCTTCAGAAATTGATTATACAGAAAAGCAAAATATCCCTCAGAAACACAGACCTGGAGATTTATTTAAGATCCTCTAAATCTCAGATTGTCATTTTATGCAGACATCAACAATAAGCCATTGACAATTACATCAAATATTTGCACTGGTCTCGGTGAAATTATGCACAAGAATCAGCAGAGAACTGTGTCACAACAAGGAAGGATGGAAGAGTCTCAATCAAAATGAGAAAATCCTTGCGGAACCTCTTAGACAAGAGGTACAGGATAAAGTAGTGCAAGGAGCCATGATGTTAACAACCTTCAGAATTAAGCTAGGTTGAAGCAGGTCAAAATTACACAAAATCTTCTCCAAATTTAACTGCTCATTTGGGAGATCTTGTTGGTTTCTTAGATTTTGTCCCATACCTTTCTCTCCAGATAGTTTACTTCAGACTAACAAAGGGTACCACTTTGTCAGGCGCAGAGAATGAAGTCTTCTCTTTCGTCCAAGCACAAAACCCAATTTAAATGTCACATCTCTGAGCTGAAGGAACCATATCCTATAATGATATTCATTATCCATGTCCATTCCTGTTCCGGGCCTGTCTGTGGAGACTGTAAATAAGAAACTAGATTCACCCAAATATTCAGACTGTTTCCCTCCGCTGAAGGGATGCTGAACAAGCCTTAAATCTCATCTTATGTTTATTTTGTGCCACTATAGTGACCAGTGAGACACAGACACAATGCATCAGTAAAACCTGTCCAAGGGGGCTAATTATCACCATTGGGAACTGGGACAGTTTAACCAGTTTCATTTCATATAAGCTGTCATACAATCAACAGATGGTAAGTACTTTCAGGTACTAACCACTTGGGCTGAAGTCAAACTGGTGAGCTGGAGGTGAAAAGCTCCATATTCTACTAATCCCCTGAGCTAGAGAGTCCCCAGCTGGTAGTTCTACAAAGGTTCACACAACTTTTTTTGAAAGGCAGCAAAAGTAGTTACAAGGGTTCTTTTTAAAAACGAAATAAAACAAAACAAAACCCCACAGTTGCAGGAACAACATTTTCTTAAAATAAACTCTCTGAAAGTAGCAGACTGTACACATTTTACAAGAATAAACAAACTTCTCTAATATTTATCCACAAATTGGGAGTCAGAGATCACTAGTGCAAATTTCTGCTGGCCAGCAGCACTTATTCTATAAACTTTGGGTATCCTAAGTGGTCCATTAAAGAACAACAGATATCTTCAATCCGTCTAATCTCTTCATTGGGCATGTTTTGTTTCCAGGCATGAATGCTACTTGGTGAAATTTCCCCTTCATAAGGAAGATAGAAAAGACTGGTGGAGGTGGCAAACAGTATTTGGTTTAAGCTAGCAGGAGGAAGAGGAATACCAAGAAAAGCAAAAATTGTTTCAGCCGTCTTCTGAGGAAAGCTCACAATATCTTCAAACTTGACCAGCTGATAATTTGTAGGCAGCAAGTCCCCATTTATTCTCAGTGCTGCTGCTGTGTTTGCCAGCCATAAATAGGACAACACAGAAACAGCATTTGAATTAGGATTTGAAAGTTCTTTTCTTAATGATTCATATTCAAAGGCATAGCCTTCATTTAAACTACATTTTCCTTTACCATTCTCTCCCTTAAACATTGCAGCCAAGTGTTGTGGAACATTTTTCAAGGAGTAAAGGCTTGGCTTGTTTTTGTACAACATTGAATAGATCCAGGCCCGTGGGTCCCTCACTACATGTAATGCTCTCATTGATGGTCCTAGGATTTCCTGAAAGAAGGGAAGCTTTAATGTCCAGCTCCCACTACTTAAACTAAGCACAGGTCGTGCATTAGGATAATAGGTGAGATGTCTTCTCAGTTCCCTAATATGTTCAGCATCTTTATCTGGACTCCCTCTTGCCCTGCTTCTTTGCTCTGACAGAGATTCTCTCTTCTTGGATCTTTTCTTTTTGTCTTTGCTTAGGGCAGCATGCTGAGCAATTTTACTTCTGCTGGCTTCATATAAATGAATGTTCTGTAAATGTAACTTTGTGCCTCGAACTAGAGACTGGAGCCACCCTTGGATAAGACGAAAATGACCATTCTGGACATCAGAAACCTTCCATTCACATGGATCTACAAAGGAATCAATTTCAAATTCAGTCTCAGGAATTTCAAGATAGGGTGTAGGTATCCTGATGTATAAGAAGTCACTGCTATTGAAAAACAGCTGTTTTAAAATTTCTGCACCAGAAGTGGGAAGTGAAGTAATGATAACATCTGGCAAAACAACGGGGTTTTCTTCTAATTCTTTGGCTTTATTGCCTTTATCATGTTCTAGCCTTGTCATGTCACCGCTCCATTTTGCACAAATGGGCTGAGTACACATGCTCCACACATCCACCAATTCAATAAGCCACAGCGTGACAACCAGTATCAGGATCCAGCGTAACATTTTACCAAAGGATATGTAAAACCGCCACTGAAAAGCCAGTATGACCAAACTCACACCCAAAATTAACCCTGCAATTACATTCACTTTGAAGCCAAACGGAAAAAACACTCTATTATTTTTTATCTGTTTTTTTACAGGTTCAGTACCTAGACCAAACTTGGTCACTTTGTTTTCATGAACTACTTTGGCAAAACCACCAAAGCCCAAGTAATCGAACCTTGTCTTTAAATTCTGATATTCAGTCACAACAGAGATGGTATTTTCAGTGTTGTTGACACTGAGTGAAATCTGAAATCCAGATTTTGCATTATCTATGAGTCTACAGTTAGACACGTTGACATACGGGCCATAGAAAAGGTAAACAATCCTTGTAAGCATGTTTTTCATTGGAAAGGTAACATTTACAAACTGAGTCCATCGCTTTTTGAATTCAGCAGCTTGTTCTGCCTCCTGTATCCTAGCAACAGGACTACTCCCATGATGATCAAACCAAAACATCTTGTAGTGGGCATCCCACACATCCATCATAGCTCCATTGTATTTGTTCTTAAATTTATAAGGTATGTATTTAAAATCAATGTCAAGATTATGAAAAAAGGCACTGACAGAATTAACGGGAGAGTCTTCCTCCTTCTCGATATGGTCTACTACTAACAATGTCTGAGAATTTAAGAGCAGCAAAACACGATACACACTTTTTAATTTCATTGCTGATGTGTATGCAGATACCGCCTCACCGCTCACAAACATCATGTCTCCAGCCTGGGAGGCTGTTATAATTTCTCCAGTTGAGTCTCCAACCTCTTCGCCAATCCACTTCAGCCACTGGGCACACTCACCAAGCTGTCCCTCCCAAGGCTGGTTGCACTGGCTCGTAGGAGATGGAGCAAAGACCAAGACATTGTTCAGGTGGCTGAGTTTAGGTCCATAAAGAGCCTCAGATACAAACACCTGTCCATTGGGAGCAAAAGTGAAAGAGTTCTGATCAGGATGTTCATGTCCTGGATTGAAACTTCTCCACCCATCAATCCAAGCGTATGGTTGAAAGTGAACAATATCATAGACAGCACGTCCACCCAGCTTTCCAGACTTAAAGGACACAAAGGTGTTCGTCTGACTGTTTGGCAATCCAGCCCCATAAGTAACAACTCCCCAGTTAGGAAACACATGCATTTTAGCAGTACCATAGTCAGGAGGCGGCTGAGGAGTGATTTCAGCAGCATACCATATAAATTCAGTGTGCAGTGTGCTCCACCTCTGTGCAGTGGACGGCACCATTGGCCCGTCCTTGGGTCTGTGTTTTCTAATCTGCTGCGCCAGCCAGTTGCCAGCTCCATTCTTCATGATAAACTTATCCAAGAAAACCAGCTGGCTCTCAGGACCGTAAAACCAGTTGTAATTAGAATCCGCTACACCCACAGTCCTCTGAAAACCTGGTAACAGGGTGGCATAGTAAAACCAAAAGTGCATTTTGAGCCAGTTGTTCTCCAAGTTGTTAATACCAAAGTGGCGCTGGGCCAGGAAAACATACTGGGTTACCGACTTGGCTGTGTAACTCCCATAAGCTACTCCTTCATCCAGAGACCCGTCTACAATATGATTGAGCAGAAACATTGTTTTCTCCATCACATCAACAACAGTGTGTTTCCAAATATTTGCCTGAGATCCTTTGTCCACCCCTGCAACTAAAGCCCCAATAAGCAAAGCAAGCATATTGGTTGCTTGGTGATTATGGAGAAGCTGCTTTCCCCAGGAACGAACCTTTGAGTACTCATACATTTCCTCGCTTACAGACCATATCTTCTCCAGGTATTTTTGCCTCCTCTCATTTTCCAGTGAATTGTACAAGAAATCAAAAGCAGTGGCAAATCCTGTTAGGGAGTGACCAAGTGGCACTTCATCTCCAGGTGCATTTTCAACCAACCAGTTTTTGTAGCCAGCCATTCTATCCATATATTCTAGGGTGAAATCAAACGCAGCTTTATCTTCGGGGCACAGCAAACAATAAAATGCTAGAGGTGGCAGATTGTTACCATAAATCTCATTCCACTTTGCAGCAAAATCAACATGCTTGGGTGGAGGTAGGTAGTACAATGGGTTGGATAGCATAACCGTCACCGCACTTCTGATGGCTCTAAATAGATGGGAATGGCTTGTATGAGCCTTCTGCCTCAGCGCCTGGACATCTTCAGCGTCGAAATACAAACTCGGATGAAGAACTATTTTTTTCAGCTTCTGCTCAGCACTAAGACCTTCAAGTTGCTGTTTTTCATACTGATTTACATTTTCTATGAAAGTCACCCAATCAGAGTAATTGCTTACAGATTCTTCAAAAGTGAAGACAGCAAACATCATTAATGCTAGAAATAAAGTATGCCCCGTGAACATCAGAGCCATGATCCATTAGGCAGCTCCTCTTCCCCAGGCATGCATTTCCTAACAAAACACAATGTTCAGGTATCAAACTCTGATCCAGTCAGTAAAAAAACAAACATCTTAAGGCATATTTTTAGGAGAAAGGACTTAGCATGTACTGTGCATTCCAAAAGATACTCAGATTACTTGTAAGCTGAGCTACAATATTTAAATAACAAGGCTCTCAAAAACTTAAAACTCAGGTGCCTTGTCTGTTCACGCCTTTCTGAAACACACTACAGCATAAAAACTCAAATCAGGGAAAAAGTAGAATCTCTAAGGTATGCATATAAAACACAGGTTGACAACACACGGTAAGAGACTGAAACACTATCTCCTGGAAACTTGAAAAACTTCACTTGAAAAAAAGGAATCAGAGTCATATATTTACTTTTCTAAGCTTTCAGTCGGATCAAATTCCACTTCCAGAGCTGACAAAAACTCCACTGATCACAAAATTACATATTCAAAACAACGTATTATATTCGATGAAATAGGGAATTTACAGCACTTGGAAAAAAGACTCCGAAACTGAAGTTATTGTCTCCAGCCTTCTCCTTATCTCAGCTTCCATACATTCTTTCCATCTTTCTCTTTTGAGACTCATGGGAGAGCAGGAAGGAAAAGAAAAATAATTTAAAAAAAGATCAGCATAGATCCTCCATTAGTTCCTTTTGATGAAACCGCAGTGCTTTTAACCTCTATTCCCCTCTGTTGGTGAAAAGTGCATCTGAATTAATAGTCACAGAGTATCGACATATTTTCAAGTCTTCTTTCATCTTATCTTCTGCAGAAGTTTTGCCTCAGTGAATCAGACAATCCTGCTCCTTCCATTATGAAGCAAAAAGAAAACATGTGAAAGAGGCAGACAGACAACACTTTTTTGTTAGAAGAGCAGTTTCGGGTTTCCTTCCACTTTGCATGTTGGTTCTTTCTGTGGAAACAGAAACAGAAGTTCTCTGAAGCTCTATAGGTGTCAGAACATATTTATAAAGCACCGAAGGTAACAACGTGCTGCTCACTTTCTTGTAAAGAGAAGCTAACGCACCTCTTCTTTTACGGATTCTCTCTTTTAAAAAGGACCGTTTTCAAAGTTCCGCAAAGATTATCTTTAGCAAATCAGAAATTCACACGGTCCCGTCCAGCCGCTTTATTCCACCTTTTCCTGCGTGGCCACGAGGTCTCAAGGGCGGGTTTTCCCGTTACGCCACCGGGACCCACCCACGAACACACGCTCGCAACTCGCCGCCCAAGTGACAGGCAGCTCCGCTCCGTCCCGGTGCGCGGCGCACGTCCCGAGCAGCCCTGCGCCCCCCGGACCCGCCACCGGGGAGCCGGGGCCGCCCCGCAACGCCGCGCCCGCCCCGGCCCGCCCCGGCCCGCCCCGGCCCCCGGCCCGGCCGCGCGCGCCCCGCCCGCCGCGCGGCCAGCAGAGGGCGCCCCCCGCCCGCCGCGCCGCCCCGGGGCCGCACAACTTGAGCAAGTTTCGGCGGCGGGCGCGGGCGCGCCCCGTGCCCTCGCGCCCGGCGTCCCCCAGCGTCACCCCCTCTTACCGCAGCGGGGCCGGCGGCGGGAGGGGACGGGAGGGCCGGCGGGCGGGCGGACCGAGGGACGGACGGAGGGGAGGGGCGGGCGGTAGCTGCCGCGGGGCCGCGTAGCTCTGCCCCGGCCAGCGCGGCCCCGGGCGTGGCGCCAGCCCCCGGCCCGGGGTGCGGGTGGCGGTGAGCTGCGCCGGCCCCGCTCGGCCGGGCCGGGCGGGGCTGGGCTGTGCTCGGCTCCGGCCCCTTCCGCGTCGCCGTTACTTTCCAGCCGGACTGGCCGCAACTTCGGGTCGGTGCCCTCCGCCGGCGGCTCCCCAGAGTTGATGGCGGGGAAGATGCGGCTGCGGGCGCGCAGCGACGGGCGCGGGCAGCGAAGCAAACTCGCAGGGATGTCGCTCCGGAGGGGCGGGGAGGGAGGGAGGGAGAGGAGGAGGGAGGGAGAGAGGGAGGGAGGGAGGGAGGCGGCGGGGGGGGTGTTGGCAGAGCCGGCGCCGGCGGAACAGGGATGTGCCGGTCCTCCGCGCCGTGCTCCGGCGGCGGGCGGGCTCCCGGCCCCGCCGGCGCTCCCGGCTGCTCCTCTTCCTTGCGACTGCGTGATCCGGCCGCCGCTGACAGCGCCGAGCCCAGCCCCGCTCCCGGCGGCGGATGGCACCGCCGCCCCTGCGGCTCGGCTGCCGGCGGAGCGGAGCGGAGCGGAGCGGAGCGCGGCGGGTGCGCCCGGGGGCAGGGCCGGGGCCGGGGCCGGAGCGGGGGGGGGGGGCAGGGCTCCCGAGAGCGGCGGAGGGAGGCGGGGCCGTGCCGCCCGGGCGGCTCCGGCGGCGGCCGCCCCGAGAGCGCGGTGAGGGCCGGCGGGGAAGGCTGCGGGGGGCGGCGGTGGAGCGGGTCCCGGCGGGGTGAGCAGCGGGCAGGTGTGAGAGGGCTGCGGAGAAGAAGAGCTGCCGCGGGGGCGCCGCCGCCGTGGCCGGCCGGTCGGCAGCTGCTGCGGACCGGCTCCCGCGGCTCCCGGGCGGGGCGATGGCGGGGCACGGCACGGCGGCCTCCCGGGACCGGCGGGCAGGACAGGGCCGGGCCGGGCCGGGCCGGGCAGGGCGGCAGGAGCCCTCTCTCCTCTGGGCAGCAACTTTGTAAGCGCGGAATAAATACATAACAGTTCCCGTATCGCAGAAAACACGGGGATACGCAGCGTCTGCTTGTCGGAGCGGTCCCGCTTTTTATAACTGCCTCCCTGCGCAGGCACTTTATTTGATGCGGTGCATTGAAATGGTTCTCATTCAGCTTTAGCTGAAGGCTTCTGAAGTAAAATATAAAGCCGTGGTGAGGTGTAAAAACCTCAGTCCCTCGACTCGTTCACCGCCAGTGATGCGGTAAAGGGCCAGCAGAAAATGCTGGCTAGCCCGGCTAGTGCCTGCGGTCCGCCCACTAAATTCAGGAGGTATAACGCCATTCTCGGTTCTGAGTCGCAGTTTGGGTTGCCGGTGATGACTTTCAGAGCCTGATTTTGTAACCTGCCCGATGTGATACCAAGCTATTCGTTGGTAGTGAGTGAACTCTATGAAAAGAAAGGGTGTGAGATTTTGGATATGTGTTACCATTTACTGTGTTTATAAACTGTACCTCAAAGGACATGGGTTTTAATCATTCCGATAGCGCAAATCACCACTTCTCCTCAGGCATAGTCTATATTCTTCCTAACTTTTCTTCCCCCCACCCCCCCCCCATCTTAGAAAATACAGTTGAATATTTAAGTATCTCTTAAGCTAGTCAATGTATAACTATATTGAAAACAATATATGAGGGCCGTACATTATGGGTACTGATTCTGTTTTTGTGCTATAGAGAGCACCTTAGGAGGATTAAATTATGCACATTTCCATAAATGATGAACTACATCTGGAACCATCCTAATCTTTCAGATGTGCCCTATGGACTTGGTTAAAGAGGGAAAAATACTGATTATCGCCCGGATCATATCTTCCCATCCAAAGAAATTTGCATAATGACCAAAGATCAGCACATAATTCCCTGACCTTGAATCTGTTAAAATTCTGCCTTTTCATGTTTCTGGGGAGGTTACTGCAGGAGGAGATCAAAGGGGAATGTGAAGCAACAACAGAGGCTACAGTCCTCTTAAGCTGGTCAAAACCGAGTAGAATATGCTACAAATGAAAACCTCCTAAATCTTTTTCCCCTCTATTCCCGTTGTACCCTGCATTGTCCCCATTACGTTTTTCCCAAGGCTGACCTATTCTGGAACATACTGAAGTCTCAGAGAATGACTTCTCCCATAAATTGTCAGGCAATTTGGAATGAGCAGAACGTGCAGAGAGCTTGTGTTAAAAGCAAGAGTAGAGTTCTCCCAAGAGCCCTTCACACTCTCTCGGATGGGTGGTGAGATCATTACATATACAGTGCTCAATTGCAATGTGATATTTGTGGAGAAGCATGAAATTGAATTATTGACTGGCCCCATATATTCACAAATGATACCACTTTGACAAAGTCTTATTTATAAGGCAGTGAAGGTATTTGTAAGGCATTTCTCTTTTTCTGTGGAAGCTCTTTCACATTATCAAAGAGGCACTGGCAGAATACTTAAGGCTGATTTTCTGCTAAGTCAATCGCAAAGCAAGAGCATCTTTAACCATCTATGATTTCAACTAGTTAAGGCTAGTTACTTTCTTCCATTTTCAAGTCATTTTGCTTCAGAAAAACCCACCTCAAATAGCAATAGTGGTAGAACTAGTATTCAATTATTTTTTTATTACTAATTTTCAATAGTCAGCAGAGACCCATAGTTACTATACTACAACTGAAAATCAAAACCTCATGGATTCAACTTGGTATCCAGGAGAAACAATTAAGTGAAGAAAACTTCAAAGGAGTTGGTTTAAGGTAATTAGAAATAGTGACCCTGGGTTGTAACCAACTCTTTTGCATAAAATGAGCCTGAATTGCATTGGCATTCTGCCTTACCTGATTGCATAATGCTGTTTAAAGAGCAGTCGGTAAAATCAAGGTCACTTTCAAAAGAATTGTTAATTGTGAAAGCAGCTATTAAAAGTTACCGTTTACATTTTTATTTGTAGAAACACTGACCATCTGGTAACAAATTGCATTATATTGTTACATTTTCAAATATTCTTCATAGCTATGAATAGCTGAAAAGCAAGGCTGATGGACTATCAAGCAGGAAAAAGGTGCTGTAAAATATCTACCAAGAAAATGAGTTTTGAGTCCTGGGAAAGTGACCTTGCCGTCACTTCAGGTTCTTAGTATAAGAAATCATGGGTCATTGTTGGTGATATGCTTCAGGGATAGCATTCTTGTGTTGATACCAAAATCAGCCATCTGAATGATCTTGAAAATGCTAGCAGTGTTATCCTGCTTGAGTACAGGCCAAGTGCTAACAGATGGAAGTGAAGAGTAGGATAATCAGCTGGACGGCAACAAAATATTTGCTGGTGTCAAAGAGGATAACAATTCAAAAGTTCATAAATGAGTAAGATGCCACTGTCAAATATGAGACATTGATTCACATACACAAAAGAGCGGGATATTTAGGTAGGGTAGGTAGACTTTTGAAACTTCCGCTTAACACCTCAAGTAGCAAAAGTACATAAACTTCAAAGCTTAAAGTACAGATTGTATTTCAGAGGCACCACAAGTTTGGGGGAGAGTTCTTGACCACTCAGAAACCTCTTTGTGTTGGTAGGGCTCAGTGCTTATCTCATTACTAAACCTAATTGTGGCCTGAAAGACACACTTTTCCTAATCTAAATCCAGTCATAGATCTAATTCATTATGAATTCTTGAAATATACCTCATGCACTTCTCCTTCTTCTACAACAGACAGACCAAAAAAACCATTGGAGGACAATGCAGTGGTCATGAGAATCCTATTTAATGCAATAATCTTTTGGTCAGAAGCACCCACCTTGCACAGAGAAGACATGGGTGCAGTGGTCTTTTCTCCTTTACGGGATGCAAACCAAAATCTCTCAGCTCTCAGATAACCTAGTGTCTTGTCTGTTTTAGCATACAACAACTTTTATTTCCAAACTAGAGGCATCCTGTGAAATCATGTAACCTTTCAATAATATAATCACACCAACAAACTTGCACACATAAATTAATTATATTACAGGGAATTAGACCCTCTGTCATCCGCGAGTAGCTTGTACATTTTACAATAAAGAGTATCGTCACTAAGCATATACCTCGTTGTCAGAGAAGGGATCATTCCTTCAAATTGGGTCCCCTACTCTGCTTGACATTGACTTTTGCAATATCCAAGTCCACTTTCTCTTTGTGTAAGCCCACCTGACAGGAACACAAACAAAGCCCCACACCATTAGCTAGTAAACTAGTTTTGGAGGAAGGACTCTGATGTTGCTGATGAACATTTTGACAAATAAAGGGTGTGAAACATAAAGTATATAAACAATTGATATCTAAGTTCCTATCTTTTGGGAGTCAAGTGAATACAGGGAAACTGTATTGTAGAGTACACAGAAAAGAGCAAAACAGCATATGGTGATAGCGTTCTTCCTGGGTTTTTTTTTTCTTAATTTGAATTTTTATTTTTAATTTTTAATTCTCTTATTTTTATTTATTTTAAGATTTTTTTTTAGGAATGATAACTAATTAAAGTCAACAGCAAGAAAATACAAGCAAGCAAGAATATCCTGGTTTTATTAAAACTAAAAATTAACACAATCAAGTTTATCACACCACGCAAGCAAAGTAGAAAAGGAAGTGACTTTTTTTTCCATATCACAAAGACTCTTCTTTTTAGTGGAGTTCTCCAATACTGCAAGACTGGAGTGCTTAAAGGCTCAAAAGTGCCTGGTGTCACTGTCAGCAGAGAGAGGATGGAGCAACTGCCAAAAGCCACAGTACTGCACCTTCTCTGTCCCAGCTGTGTGCTCCTGCCAGCCCCTTTGTGTCAGAGCAGTTGGCAGTCTCGCTGTTACGTGATCCCTCGTGCAGACACAACAGGGCAGTATGGTTTTAGGCCAGCTTAGGTAGATTGCAAAACTGCACCTTAAAAATACCACCTGCATACAGGGGTAATTTTAAGTCCATTCATTACTATCTCAGACACTACATATGAAGCATATGAGACTATTCATACTTTGGTAGCATTTTTATGCAACGATCTTCATATGAAAGCATGTAAAAACATCAGGGATAACATTGTGTACAGCAGTGGGACCTCAGGAAGATTCTCAGCAGTCAGTCAGAACAGCGCAGTACCAAAATCTTAGGATATCAAATTCATTGGAGTAACTGTGCAGATCTATATCAGTGCACATTTTTCTCCATGGAAACTCATCACTGATTGGAGAAAGAAGATTGATGCTACAAATGTTTTATTTAGGGAAACATTTAAGTATACAAGGCTTGCTGATTGTATTTTGGCTATTTTGCAACCTGTCCCTAGATGTTGCCATATTAAATACAGTATGTAGGCAAATTAATCATAACATAAAACCAAAAGAGTAGAAGAGGAAGGAGTATTCTTTCCCTTAGTGTCTTGGCAGTCTAAGAAATTCTTGACATAAACTCCCCCACCCCCCAAAAAAACCTACAAAAAACAACCACCAAAAACCCCAATACTAACCTCACCAGGCATTAAGTTTTGACCCAGGAAGGATATAATACATTCACCAGACATACGAGTGATCAAATATATGCTACAGTTTGGGCCAGAGAAGAACTTAACATCAGAAACTCATGAGGTAGATAAGCTTTATATAATATTGCTGTAAACAGAGGTTTACCCTTGAACTGCAAATAAAAGTCACACATGAAGAATCAGTGCATGGAGGCATACCTATCGTTTGATTTTGGTATAACAAATCCCATGTTTTTTTAATTTTAGCAGAGGTATTTTAGCTGTAGCTTTGCAATCCTAATTTAAGCTCCCTGTAGTGATTTCAATGAAGTGCATGCCTTTCTATTGACTTTGTAAGCTTTGAATCTGGGCCTAAATCCCAGCACCGCATCACAGGTGACCTTCCACCTGCAGTTATTAAAACAGTATTCTTATTTGCTAGCAACCATAAATTAGAATTAGCTTAAAGAGATTTTTAAATATATTGTCCAGTCCTTGAGGAATATGTATGAAAAATGTCCTCAGTGGACAAGGGGAACCTACAGAGGTAGCAATTAAATCATAAGACTGAAAATAAAAACTGTTATGATCTACATCACTGTCTCCAAATTATACGATTAAGGAGATACTAAATTGACATTATAGTGAAAGAGTACAACTACAAATCTTAACTAAGCATATTTTTGTAGTTCTATTCCTTATATTAATGTACATATTATGTTGTATTATATTGTATTATAATGTATTATATTGTATTATTAATTATATTAAGCAGCTTTAGAAGCAATAGAAAACTGGAAAGCTACAGATTACAACCCATATGGGTATGCTCAGGTTGGCAGCAGTGATTAATAGTATCTCCTGTTTTTGCTTTTTATAAACCAAACAATATTTAAGACAGATATTAGGATGATTTACATCACAAAGAATTCAAACACTCTACTTGAAAAAAGTACACTGCATTAAAAGGAGTGTGGGCTGGAGTAACACGTTCACTCATTATCACAGGGAAACAGGCAAGTTCTCAGGTTAAAATAGAATATCTCAGCTTGAAGCACAGTACCCTGAATTTACATAATACTTAACCCATTCTACCTAAAAATCTTAAGTGATTTGCTGTCAATAAAGACCACATTCATCGAACTTAGTGGGATATTTTAGTTTGCACAGTCCTATTAGGTTTAATAAAATGACAAGTGCTATTTAATGGAAAGGTGTGGTTCTACAAGTACATTGATGAGGGCTCCTTGGAAAGGAGTGATCTACCACTCTTATCATATCTGGTTGTTTATTTCCATCTCCTCCTTTTTCAAGGACAAGATAACTGTGATGAGCCAGGTAAGGGGACTAATTTTGCAAAAATCTCACCTGAAAAAATAAAAATTAGTTTCCCTCAGTTTAGCTCACCTGGCACAAGGCAACAATATTTATCTGGAGGTGGGGAGTAGTAAAAAACATTTATTTGGAGACTACTTTAAAGTAAACAGCCTTTGTAAAGCTGATTGAATCCTTCCACACCTAATTCTGATGTTTTGTTCTGCAGGAGGAGAGGTCTAGAATTCCAACTATTTTTAAACATCTAAGTAAGCCTTAGCAATTTGAGAGTTAGGCACGTAAAAATTTGGGAAGTATAGACTATCGAGCCTTTTCAAGTAAGAGCTCATTGTTGCAAGTATTTTTCAATGTTGTTGTAAAAAATACATTCCTGAGCACTTACTAGTCAATTTTACCATTTACTGTGCTAAATGTTAAGTAGATTGATAGTGGCCTCCTTTAATTCACGTGAGGAAAGTAGTGCAGAAATATTAAGGTCATAACAATATACCAGTAAATTGTGATTGACTTAAGCTGGATTGTAGACAGCACAGCGACCTGTGTTCTCTCTTAACCGAGAATACGAGGTTTGTGTGAAAATCTTTTGCATTTAACCCAGATCTTTCAAAGGCTAAATTCTGGGAAGATTTCACTATTACAGTTTTTCCTGCTAATGTATTTTGGCTTGTGGGTTTCTTTTAAAGTATCTTCTCCATCTGTACTCTATTATTCTGAGTACCTTTGTTATCATTATTTTAAATGTGTAAATGCTGTCAGAGAGACCAGTTATGTCTACATAACAAAGCGTAGCTCTGCACACAGGTACTCAAACTAGTTGCAACAAGCTTAGCTAACTGGAATAGGTAGCATGCTCTATTAATGAAGCTTTTCCTTCTGGGATCTAGGCTGATACATTAAAGATTACCCTGAATATTACTTCAGGGCAGTGGATGGTTCTTAGCTGACCCATGTTAAAGAGAAAACTCTATTTAAATTTTAGAGGGTAAAGTTAGGATGCAAGTTGATCAGTCTATAGATCACTACACAGAGAGGTCACACTAGGGGGTTCATAAATTAACAGCAAGATGTATGAAATGATCAAATAGCTGGAACCTGAAGCCCTAACTTTAATGATGTATAAGTTCTACATTATTAACAGTGGTTGTAATTAAGACTGGAATAGCTTTTTAAATGATATGATGGATTCTCTGTAATTTGAAGTCTTTAATTAAGACCGGATGTACCTCTCAAAAGATATTGTCAAATTTGATATAAAAGAAGTATCAGGAGAAATTCAAAGGTCTTAAACTCTATGAATTTTTCATCACATAAGACCTTCTTTTATGGCATTCATTCATCTAGAAAAGTGGAAAAATTCAATGGACATTTATAAAGGTCATATAAATAGGTTTCTTATGATGGCAATTGAATTGCTTTCTGTTCTGCTAACATAACTGCTTTTGGAACCAGCTTGAGACCTCTCAGCAATATAGACAAAAATGAATTTTGCCACTCCGAGCATGGGGAGGTAAGTCTGGTCCTTCATCAGTAAAAGAAGACATAGGGAGAAAAAGTAGTGCTGAAATGGGATGGTAGAATTTGGCGTCATGCTTACTGCCTCTTTTCTCCCACCCTGATTCCACATAGCAGTAACTCCTAGTCTATACACCCTGACCTTGCTGGCAATATTAGCCAACCAGAGTGACTTTACAGACATATATCATAGCTAGGGGAGGATAATTAAGCTGTGGATGTTTTCCTGTCCATTCCAGCTTGCTGTCTAGGCATCTGCCTCTTCTGCCAATGCCTGGAGTTGGCTCCAATTGCACTAGTGATTCATTAAACTATTGTGGACTCATTCAGAATCCCACCTTAATAACCATTATGAGGCTCTCTATACTAGTCTGCAGTATAGCTTTTAAATCAACAATTCCTATATAGTGTAAAAGACTGTTTTATTTATGAGATTATAAGAAGTTACAAACATCTATACAGAGGTATTGTGTATCAATTGATAATTTTTTTTTCATTAACATATACACACAATAGATATCCTTGACACACCTGAACAATATTATTTTGACAGACGAATCATGATTCACAGAAAGATAAATTCACTCGTGTGCTTTCTAAATAGTACTACTGAAAGGCAGTAGATGTAAGAACAAAAATATACATCCGTTTAACATGAGTTACTTACCATCACAAATGCTTCAGAGAACACTTAGGCAGTTAGCTAGTTCTGACATTTTTTCATTTCCAGAAAACAGGGCAATTGATAGATCTATCTAATTGTCAACAAACATGGAGCCTTCAGTTTCCATTTTTTTCCCCTTTGCTTTGCTACCACACACAAAAATAAATCCATCTCCAGATCCTTTGTAATATATTTAGAATCAACATCAGCAAACAAACTAAGCCTGACAAAAACCAAGATTAATTCAATTGTCTGTGTTGAACCATGCCTGTCCCACAAATACAGGATTACCTCCGGCAGCCAAGAAGGCAACAAAGTATCCCTAGTAAACTCTGACCCTTTCCTTCTTCCTCACAAATCCACATGGTTTTGCAATATGCCCGGAGAACTATCCAAGTTCCAGCTATTCAAGACCAGAGCTCATTAGACTTGTGACAGACATGCACTGATGCTGCCTAGAGTTGCAAAGAAATTATTGAGTATTGTTCAGAATTTTCCTGACAGTTCTCTGTAAAAGGAGATGATTTATTGATATTACTGATTAATGGGATCAAACCATTCTAGACGAACACATAAAATCTCTTGAAATGAAGACAATAACTGAGCAAATTTCTAGTCATCTTACCCACTCACATACACAGAAGAATCACACCGAATAGTCTAGGTTGGAAAGGACCTTGAAGATCATCCAGTCCAACCATTAACCTCACACTGACAGTTCCCAACTACACCAGATCCCTCAGCGCTATGTCAACCCGACTCTTAAACACCTCCAGGGGTGGGGACTCCACCACCTCCCTGGACAGCCCATTACAACACCTAACAACCCGTTCTGGAAAGAAAGAGTTCCTGACATCCAGTCTAAACCTTCCCTGGTGCAATTTGTGGCCATTCCCTCTTGTCCTATTGCTTGTTACTTGGTTAAAGAGGCTCATCCCCAGCTCTCTGCAACCTCCTCTCAGGTAGCTGTAGAGGGTGATGAGGTCTCCCCTCAGCCTCCTCTTCTCCAGACTAAACACCCCCAGTTCCCTCAGCCGCTCCTCGTACGACCTGTGCTCCAGACCCTGCACCAGCTCCGTTGCCCTTCTCTGGACACGCTCGAGTCATTCAATGTCCTTTTTGTAGTGAGGGGCCCAAAACTGAACACAGGAATCAAGGGGCGGCCTCACCAGTGCCGAGTACAGGGCTCAGATCCCTTCCCTGTCCCTGCTGGCCACGGATGCCATTGGCCTTCTTGGCCACCTGGGCACACTGCTGGCTCCTGTTCAGCCGGCTGTCAATCAACCCCCCCAGGTCCCTCTCTGACTGGCAGCTCTCCAGCCACTCCTCCCCAAGCCTGTAGCACTGCTGGGGGTTGTTGTGGCCCAAGTGCCACATCTCTATATTCTTCATCCCTTTGGCAGTTCACTTGTCAGGGATAAGATGCACAACCTTCTCTTGACCTCTGAGACCTTAGCAACCTAATGAATAAGAAAATAAAGACTTTCAGTCTGCTTCTAAATTAGCATGAGTGTTTTGAATATAGTGGAAAAAAACACAAAACTGTTCAAGCATTTTTTCTATCTTTGTTCTGCCACAGAGTAAGCCTTTTCTTTAGGCAAAGCTTCAACACATTAGGTTGTAAGAAAACATCAAACAGGACAAACTAAATTAAAAGATGTTTTATCTCCATAAATAGAACACCTATTATTAAGAATATTAAAAATCAAGACACCTGACTCCAAAGTATAAAGCATAGAACCATATTCAAAAAAAGAAAGTTTAAAATATCATCAGTTACAAATTTAAATATTTCAAAGAAATTCAACTTTTATTTTAAACTGGATAGGCTTCCCCAAACCCCAATTTTTTTTAAATTTCTTTCTGGGTCTGATTGTCTGCAAAGGAGATTGGGACTGTCCTAAAAAAAAAAAAAAAAAAAAAAAATTATATAGAAAAATAGGTAGGAAGCCAAGCATTAGCCAACAGTACTCAGAGACCACAGACACCACTCTTCTGGCTTTCTCATCTAAAGTTAGGTGTGTGTCCTAAGTCACCTATCTTAAAATATGTAAACAATGTGCAATAAGAACCTCTTTCCTTTCAAGCTATGGAAGAAGTCTACATAACAATTTGAGATACAGGTGACTGGTTTAAATAAGTCATTGTAGATGGAGATTAATCCAATGTCTGGTATCCAGTCCAGCACTATCTGAAGTCAAGAAGAATCTATTGTCTACTTCTCAAATATTAAATTAACCCCTTGGTCATTAACAGTAAAGCAAATTAATGCCTATTTCCGCCTTGTTGTAATTTTGGGATGTACAGCATTTGAGATGCACATTTGAGATATACAACATATCCTTTAAGAAAATCTGTGCAAAAGATACCAGCTAAACCATAGCAGTGGGTCTTATACAGCATCAGAGATTTGGTGAAATAATGCAGTCATACACTGTGCAATATTTTAAAGATTTTCTTGACATGCTGCAGCAAATTTATTTGAATAATGGACCATTTAAAAAAATCCCACTCTAAAAGTAGTTTATTTTCATCTCAACAATAAC